>NC_091058.1:80357270-80671270 GCF_000393655.2 Nicotiana sylvestris
TGATGGAAGGCTATGTGGTCATTCCACGACCTTCGTGGAAACTTTTGGCGGTATTGGCCCCTTTGGAGATGTTTTAATAGCCAGACTTGTAACAGCAAATTGCAACCCTCGAAGAATCTGGACCCCTTCTGACAGCGTTCCAAGGCCCGGTATATATCCGCAATGATCATAGGGACAATAGTATATGTCTGCACCGTGATCCCATCCATCAAAGTTTTGGCCACCATGACCAGCCTAGTATGGATTCTATCCCCTTGGATTGGGAATACCAGCATACCCAAGAAGCACACAATGAACACGAAGACCCTACGATGAACCCAGCCCAAAGAGGTGATTGAGAACTCATCATCAAAAATATGGTAAGAGCTACTGTGACTGTATCTTTCATAAAGGAAGTCAAAAGGTACATAGGAGTTTTTCAGGCACTCAAAATCATTATTTTTCTTTAGCCCCATCATCTTAAGGAACCCTCTGGAGGTGCGATTCTCAGGCGCTAACAGACCAGGGCTATCCCATGGTAGTCCAGCAAATCCTCCTATTTCCTCTAGGAGGGGAGTCATTTCTATATCCCCGAAGCGGAACACAGCCCTTTCCTTATCCCAAAATAGATTGGCGGCCTCGATCAACATTTTGTTTGGTTGAAGATACAATAGTGAAGGCAAATTCCCTAAGACTCTTTTCACATGATTTTGGTCACTTGAGGGAAGGCCCCTCCACCAGTCTATCAAAAGTGACGGTATGCTACCGACGATACCGAATCTGGGGACTTCGTGCCTCATTTTCTACAAAACAAGAGATAGTTAGGCCCTTTACCCCTCCAGGTTCATCTATTTATGCCGTAATGATTAGCATATTTGCACTTATTTCTCCAAATTAATACACACAATCGTGGTTACATCCGTTGGGATTGTGGAAAACCCGATGGACTTTTGGACGAGGCTGGTCTTAAAAGGGTTATTATGCGAACAACATATTAACCCGGCTAGGTTTGACCATGATGCATGTACAATTAATCAGAGTAAGGCTACTATAGAGGTCTATACTGGGACTCCCAAGCGGATAACTTGAGGGGGAAAGGCATGGAACCGTCGAACGCACCGCTGATCGACTAGTTTTACCGCAAATACGCCTTTCTAAATTTAAAGGGTGATATATAGAAAGAGCGCAAACACTCATCAAGCATTTCTATGGGATTGATTACGCACGAGTGGAATATGATGTTGTGCATGATTTATGTAACAATAAATAGCATGTTGTCAAGTATTTGCATGTAAAAAATGATAAATGCAGTATTTAAATAATTGAAAGACAGTTACGAAAAAAAGAAAACAAAGAGATAAGTCAGTTTTAGAAAAATAAAGAAATTATAAATGCTTGAAAATATGCGGTTAAATTCAAATACGGGGAAAGGGTACATGGGATAGAGCATGCTTGGACTAATTCACAAAAATAAGTTCGTTATGGTAAGAGCCTAAAATATCCCCAGCAGAGTCGCCATGCTATCGCGTCCCCTTTTCCTCGCGGAGTTCGGGTTTCGACATTTATGGGGGAATGACTCATTTCCTTTTGGAAATTGGGTATTTGAAGAGTCGCCACCTAACGGATTATGGTGTGTTAGGGCACCTAGAGCGATTAACTCATGTAACTAGTTTGCATCACCAGAGATTAGGGTAAGGGCTCAAAATAACCTTGAGGGGAAGGTGTTAGGCACCTCTCGCGGTCCACCATGGTGGGTCCCGGAAAACTTAAACTATGTGAATTAGTCAATTAACAAGTAAGCACGTATTTGCAAATAAAGGTAGTTTTCACAGTCTAAACACATATATGATCAGGGAAATTTTGAAGGTAAAAGAGGTTTGGACAGCTTAAACATGCAAAGAAAAAGGAAGTTTAGATAATTTAAACACATACAGGAATTGGGAAAGGGAAGTCCTAAGTTTATTAGCCTATAGGATCAATCTGTGCAATGTCCGGTAATCCTCCTCAACTACAGGGACTACACATGACATTAGCGCGCAGGTTATCATATCCTTTTACTACCCATTAACCCACCCTTAATTGTCATATAAGCGAGTTTGATTAATGACCCCTAAGCGTAATGTTACTCGTCCCTTCCTTATGATCCTGGAGGAACTTGGGAACTCTAAATCTGGGCAGTTCTAGACAAACCTAAGGTATTTAAAAGGTAAAAATTTAGGCGACAAACAAATAACATGTAGGACAAGCAAATAGGAAAAAGTAGTTAAAAGGCTCATGTTTACCTCCGCATGTATATAGAAAAATAAACAGCACGTCTAAAATAAAGATTCAGGTAATTTTAGAAAGGATCCTAAGAAGGGATATCTAAGTGAGCATTAAGACACAAATCTTGCAACAAGATTTCAAAACTCAATAGCAGGGTCTAAATTCGCTTGCTTACTGGTTTTATAGCCATGTAAAACTTAAGTAGTTTAACGCAATCAAATTGCAATTTCTAGTTTTTATATAGAGACCGATTACCTAAGGCTTGCCTAGGCGTGAGACTTTATGCAATCACAATTACAGGAGATGATTAACAGTTTAAGAAATTGTTCAATCTACAAACATGTTATTCTAGGTGACCCAGATTATAATAGGTGATTTATACTGATTTGTGTTTAGAGACATGGTGTCTATGCGTGGGGGCTGTTTTGAACCTTTTTATGCGCAGTTACTTACTTCAATCGAAATAGACATGTTCAAAGAAATGCAAACAAAGTTCCTAAAAGACATGGTATCTAATGCATACAGGAGTGCCAGCTTTATTAGGACATAATTATTAGCCTAGTTGCAGGATCTCTAAGTGACAATACTTGTGCAAAATTAAAGCATGGAATAGTGATATGTGGCATGCAGTATGCTGAAGCCATAAACGTGAAGGTCCTAAAATCAGGTTATCTAATGCACAAGATCATCATGGTTTAAATGCAAATGAACACGTTGTCCTAGAACATAGATTCTAATACAGATTTGCAGAACATAAAGCCTATAGCATGTTTTCTACCCAATTTTACCCACAGTACCGTACAACTACCCTTCCTTTTCACTAGTCATCCCAATATTTGATTGCAATTAATTATTACAAACCAATGGCTGAATAAATTACATAAATAAAATATAAATTAAGCTATAGGGAGCCTGAAGTAGGCCCAAAGCAAATCCTGGTGTACCAGGCCTTCAGTAGTCTCAAATGCCAAAGGTTTCCTAGCCCATTTCATGTCCAGGTGAGTCAGAGTTCCCTAAGGACCTCAAGGATCCCTGGCAGTGCTCATACCTAGACTTTTCATAAATAAAGACTGATTATGTGTAGTGTGGAAGAGCCAGCCCAGATATGCTAGAGTTTAGAGAGATCTCAAGTATCTCTAAGTAGTACACTTACCAAAGGGGTAGAACTTAAAAATCTTGGAGTAAATGAGAGTGCTTGACATAACTTGAAAGACTTTGTGAAAACAGTTTAGGAGTGAAAATGTTTTTCTAGAATAGACTAGTTTTGAGAAAAATATTAGTAATGAAAGCCAGTTAAAAGAATACTGAGAGCATTTTGAAAACAGTTCAAAGAGAGCAAATTAAGCAGACAGCCAGTCAGTCATGGAAGGTTCAAATTCCCAAGTAACTATAGCAGGCAGGCTTGCACATAAGAGGAAAGGATTGGGGAATATATAGGGGTCTCATTGAAGGTGCATGAGTAGGGTGTAGGGAAGCATGTAGACAACAATGTGCATAGAACACTTAGGAGCTTCATAGCTCTAAAAGATTAACCAGAATAATGGGCAATTAGTACATGGAGAGAAGATGTAGAAGATTGAATTAGACACACAAGTAGGATGATTATAAAGTTGAGGGATTAAACATGAATTGCAAACAGGCAAGCATCAGATAACAGGTGAAGTATAGACATGACAATTATACATTTGAACAGGTAGAATTTAGGCATGCTAGATAAAGCAGTAGATAGGCTAATACAGTTAGACATGCTAATCACATATAGGACAGTGTTCAGCAAGACAATGATCAGAAACAAGAATGGAACTTAAGGCAGTAATGAAACACATAGGGTTTGGATTTTAAAAAAATAATCAGGGACATACCAGTTAGGAAGAAAAACACAGAATGCAAAGCAAATATTGAGCAATATCTAGCCTTGGCTTGCAGCCGGCTATACTAATGAACACCATAAGTAGTAGAGAAGAACAAATAGCTTTTTAGAGTGTAAAAGTGTTTTTGTCAACTAATGTTCGTGTCCAGAAGTGAGAATATAGGAGATTATATATAGTAATCAAGAGTTAAACAGAATAAGGTAAAGAATTAATTATGTAGCAGTTAGGGAAATTTACGAAGCAGTCACACATGAAATTAGTAAAATCTCCCCTAATCAAGGGGTAATCAATCAACGATAAAGAGTAGGACAGATATTTAAGGAAAGAAATCAAGTAAGACTTAGGTACGGAGTAGGCAATTAGGGGTGAATAAATAGGAGTTCAATTAAGGAAACAATTAGTAAGAATCAACAAGTATCACAGTTAATTCAAATAAGACAAGAAACTAAATAAGGTTGCAAATAAAGGAATAATCAAGGCTCAGCATATAAGTTTTAACGAAACAAATTAGTAAATCAAGAATTCAAAACAACACTGATTTAAGGAGAAAAATATAGGTTTTTCATGAATAAATAAACAGAATGAATATAGACACATAGAATCAGTCGAGAATTCAAACCAGGAACCTTAATAGAGGCATACTAGGGTAAAATCACAAGACATTCAAATTAAATGAAGGAGAAAACATGTTAATCAAAGCACAGAACGAAATCGTGTAACAAGTAACACGAACAAGCTCAGAATCCAAACAAAAATGTCAAAATTGAGGTTTTAGCATAAACTAGTTAGGGTTGAGGCAAACTCAACATAATCGGTCAAAACACATAAGAATAGAAGATGAAATATTTAAAACCAGAAAATGTTTTGAGGGAAAGATTTTCAGGAAACCCTAGTTTAGGAAATTGAAAAGCCACTCGAAAATCCGAAGATTTTCACAAAATCATGTAAAATAAGTCCGATCCATCTCAGATCTTATACAGATCTGAGAAGTTCAAAGGACGAAATTAGAGTTTCGATAAAATAGCATAGAGATGAAGACATAGGCATAGAAACCCATAGGTTTAAAGCGAAATAAGAAGATCTTACTCGAAATCGAACCAGAATAGCCTGAAATAGACAATAAAGGGACAAAGGTGTAAGCGGACTGACCCTGGTCCCTCGAGGACCTTAGAGACGGCGGTACCGGCATAGAAGAGGCCATTAGAGGCCTGGGGGTGGTGAGAAACCACCATGGATGACGGTGGACGAGTGATGGCGAGGGAGAGTTAGGGTTAGGATTAGAGAACAACTAAGAGAGAAGGGGAAGGGGTGACGGCGGGGTATGGTGGAAATGACTTAGGTTAGGAGGGGGATCGTTAGGTTAATTATGGTAAGGACAAATATGGGCCATTGATCTCAGAGATCAACGGCCAGGATTAGGGGAGGCTTGGGTCGGGTCTAGATTAATTGGGGCTGGGTTTGACCGATTTGGGCTTGGTCTTAGTGGGTTAGGGGTTGAAATTGGGTTGTGCAATTAGGCTAAATCCGAAATAAGAGGGATATTTGTTAAATACCCAGGTATTTGAATAAAAATTATTTTATAAAATAATTAACAATGAGAAAAAATAATTTTCATGCACGGGGATACTTTAAAATAATTATTAAATATTTTAAAAATATAGCGGGCTAATTTCTAGTAAAATAATGCAGTGATGTATGCATGGGCTATAATTGCAAAATTATTGCAATTGTAACCAAAAGATGTAAATCTGGCCATTTGTGAGATTATTGGAACTTAATAGGACCATAAATGGTAATATTAAATCAAGAGATGTTTCAAAATTATCTGTAATACAATTTTGTATTTATTTATATGAATAAAATATTGAGATAAATTGATTAAAAAATATAAAATTATAGAAAAATACCAATTGATGTTAATTCGTAGTTTTAAAAGT
This sequence comes from Nicotiana sylvestris, assembly GCF_000393655.2. NCBI lineage: Eukaryota > Viridiplantae > Streptophyta > Magnoliopsida > Solanales > Solanaceae > Nicotiana > Nicotiana sylvestris. The sequence goes on from NC_091058.1 coordinate 80,363,323, forward strand.
ATATATGCATTTTAAAAATATTATAGGGAAAATTGGGTATCAACAGGGACGGTATTATTTCTATTGATGTTTCTATTGTTGGTTCCCTTGCCGGGATGTTATCATTGTATTTGTTTGGGTAAGGAAGAGTGTAAAGCACGAAGGGTGATGTCGTGCATGAGATTGTGAGTGAGTGTTAATGCACGAAGGGTGATGTCGTGCCGATATTGTGAGTGTTAATGCACGAAAGGTGATACCGTGCCATATAAATAAAATTAAAAGCACGAAGGGTGATGTCGTGCCATGATTATGAGAGAGTAAAAGAACGAAGGGTGATGTCGTGCCGATTCTATTGATTTCTATGGTGAGGACGAGAGTAAAAGCACGAAGGGTGATGCCGTGCACCTGTTTCTGTGTTATTATTTTCATTGCTTCAAGTTTGATATTTACCTTGTCACTTTACTTTATCATTGTCATAACCTAATATCCTCCTCAGCATGTTCCCCCTTTTCATGTCTTATTATGTTTCATTCTTGTTATTATTGCTTCTCGTATATGATTTAATTGCACAGGTTTATGTGGTTGTCGCGTCCTAGCCTTGTCACTACTTCGCCGAGGTTAGGCTCGACACTTACTCAATACATGGGGTCGGTTGTACTGATACTACACTCTGCACTCTTTTGTGCAGATCCCGGTACTGGACCCTACGGACCGTAGTTCGAGGTTGCTGCCTTCAGTCCCGTGGAGACCCGAGGTAGTCCTGCAGGCGTCCGCAGGCCTTGGCGTCCCCTTTCCTGTCATATTTCCATTCTGTTTTTACTTATTTCAGAGACAGATGTATATTTTCCTTGTTCAAACCACTGTTTATAGTATTCGTACACAGTCCGTGACATTGTGACACCAGTTCTGGGTAGAGTTTTACTATAGATTCGTATTTGTATTAAGTTAAATTGTTAGATTACGTTCTTCCGCATTTTATTCTGTTGTTTATGTTATGCTAACTTGTTAATTGTAAAAAGATAAAGTAAAAAGGTAAAATAATCAATAACGTTGGCGTGCCTAGCGGGTTCAATGTTAGGCGTCATCACGGTCCCAACGGTGGGAAATTCGGATCGTGACACAACACAACACATTATTTAAAGTTAATAAAAATGGAGCACTTTGTATTCTATTAAATATTACATCCCATAAGAGAATCCCAAATATTTTTAGACTTTTGTAAAAATAAATTATATATAAAGTCTTAAAAGCATATATAAAATTATATATTTATTTGTCGGTTTGGTTTGGATTTTTTTACTCAATTCTAAACCAAATCAAACCAAACCTAATTGGATGTTTTCATGGGTTTGATTTGATTTTTCGATTTGGTGCAGTTTTACACCCCTGTCTCTATAAGTACTCTCTCAAATTTACCCTGAAATCTTTGTTACAATTCAAGTGTGTTTCTAAGCCCCGTGTGTTCTTGGATTTCAAGCCCAAAATTTCAGCTCTCGAATCAACGACGACAAGGTGTGATCACCATGGTGGTTAAACGTTATTCAGAGCACAAAAAAGATTGTTCAGAGTCAAGCGGCTTCCAATTCATAAACCAACAACCCACTTGAAAGAGCTCAAGTTTCCTTTCATGATAAGGGATGATGAGATTTTTACAGGAACTTGTATGCTTTTAGGTTCTTGTCATGGTCTTATTCTAATTAGTCTGAAGGAGCATATTGACTTGCGGAATCCTACTTCCCGATTTTATACCAAAGTTCTTGATCTTGACCTCTTGAACGAGGATGGCTACTATACACAAAGGGACTTTGTTTCGACTCCTCCAAGAATATTTACAAGGTAGTGCTGATTATGCAACATCAAACTGTCACGACCCAAAATCTATTAAAGTTCGTGATGGCGCCTAACACCATTGTCAGGCAAGTCAACAATAATTGATTAACTTGATTACTCATTAGTATTTTGAAATCATAATTTTCCTTCAATTATATAATAAGAAATAATATTTACAGAGTAAGTGGTAATATTTTCCCAACTATACTACTGAACAATTCAAGTATCCCCAAAACCCGGTATCAGAAGTGCATGAGCATCAACTAGGAAGATAAAATAAAATACAACATCTGTTCGGAATATAAATTAGAGAGGAAAAATATAAATAACTTTAAAGGAGACTCTGCGTGTTGCGGACGCGTAATATAGGATGCAACTCACCTAAGTCCCCGCAATAACCACGCCTCTACGCCCACAAAGCCACTAGACATATATGTACCTGCACAATAATATGCAGCAAGTGTAATATGAGTACGTAAATCAACGCATACCCCGTAAGTATCCAGTCTAACCTCTAAGAAGTAGTGACAAGGGATCGGCTCCAACACTTACTATGGGCTAACAATAAAATGTTGATATTATATTTAAGCATGGAATACATAATATAACTGAAATTTCAATAACCGAAAATAATCGACAGTCCTTTTACTAATAGAAATTCCCAAATTCTTTTTCATCATTTAACAATTTATATCTCGAGCCAATGAAGCAATGACAATTATTATTAGTTCCAAAGAGTTATCATGCGCAAGTCATGCCGAGGTCATACGGCCTGATCCGACATATAAATATAAATTGTGCACTGCCGAGGGTTGAACGGCACGAACCATAGATGCATCTATTAACCTTCTGAGGCGAACGGCCTGCTCCCATGAGAGTAGTGAAAATTTACTACGCGCGCGGAATATATTTGCGACACGGGTGAACATAGATCTCTCAAGTCTTTTCAAAAATACGAAATTTAAATGAAAACTATCAATTCTCGAAATCCTCAATTTTCAACTCTTTTCACGACAATTAATAAGCATACTCAATCTCAACTCTTTCCAAGACAAAAAAATAAACCTAATCAAATAATGGTATCAACAAGGCATAATGTAAACCTAAAACTACCCGGACATAGGTATAATTAGTAGCTACGTGATAACTAGGGATTTTGCTACATTTTATACTCCTTCTTGCTTAAGTTTTGATTAGAAATGTGTACAAAATAGTCCCAAAGGCTCACAAGTTGTGCTTGATTGCAGGTTTAATCAACAAAGTGGCAAGATGTCAAAGATCAGTTCAAAAAGGAGTGAAACTTGCACAAGTATCAAGGTAAGACAAAGCTCAGGCAAAACAAAGCCAGTGCGGTCCGCACAAGTGAGGTTCAGAGAGTATGCAACTCAGGCAAATCAGGCAATACGGCCCGCACTGAAGTTACTGCGGCCGCACTCGATTTAGTGCAGTTCTCACAACCAAAGATCAGAGAGTTGTTATTTTCGGAGATTGAAGCCAATGCGGTCCGTATTGCCCCAGTTCAGAGAGTTCGATTTTCAAGTCTAGAGCCTTAGTGAGGCCGCACGTGATTTTGTGCGATCCGCACTAGCCCCGCAGGGGTATTTTTGTCCAGATTTTTTAGCTTAGTATAAATAGCTTCTTTTTTCATTTTTAGGTCATCACATAGTTTTAGCTGAGAGCTGCGCTCGTGGGTTCGAACATTTTAACTATTTTGGGCAATTTTATTTACATTTCAACATTGAATCTTCTTGTTTATCTTAGTAATTAATTAATATGAGTTTTTCTTCATCTATTTTTTGCTTTTCTTATTTAATTATGAGTAGCTAAACCTATAAGCTAGGGTTGTGGCTCAACCCTAGTGTGGGTAATTGATGGGTCTTGTGTTTTAGGGCTAGATTGACTATGGGTGTTTGATATTTGGGTTAATTTCATGTTTAATTGCTAAATTAGTGGTTGCAAACACTAGTTTGTGTTTAGTTGACTTGAGCTCTTCTTGAGAAAGAGAACTTGAGTCTCTGAAATTGGTCCAACAAGGAATTGGGGCGTACTCAAGAGATTGATAGTCCCAATTAAAGGGTTAAACTTCGAGAGAGTAATACCCGACTTGAACCTTGATTGCTTGTGCAAATTTGCATACTCAATTGGTCTTGAGAAAGTCAATTCGGGCAAAATCACTTGAATCACCGAGAGGTGTAGAGTGGGTAAAATCGTGCAACGGTTATATCATACTCCCCAAATATGTCAATCATGCCTTAGACTCAAGTATCCGTCAATTGACCACCTAGACAAAAGTCACTACCCTAGTGCATTTTAAACCATTTGAACAACCCGTAACATTTTACTCTTAGCTTATTCTAGTTTAATTTACCATTGTAGTTTGATAAAAGTAGAAGTAAAACAAAAAACCCAAAAATGTTTAGAAGTGTAATTTGGAACACATACCCAACTTTAAATTAGATAGATACCCGACTCCAACATCTAGCTCTCTGTGGAAATCGATCCCGGCCCTAAATCGGGTAAAAGGTGTTTCGACCCTCTCTCGCTACTCAATAGTAGTGCAGGGTAGGCTTCGATCAACTTTTTGAAACTTGCACAAGTATCACTACGTACGGGCTCTCGTCACCTCGTGCGTATGTAGCCTCCGCAAATAAGAGCACACATGAATTCAATTCACCTAGGGGGTTAATTCCCTCTTACAAGGTTAGAAAAGAGACTTACCTCGCTCCGAAGTTCCATAGCCGGCTCCCAAGCCTTTCCCACAACTCAATCGACTCCCAACTCTCCAAAACTAGTCAATAAATGTGCAAATCCATAAATATATACTCTAATACTCATTATAATCCTATTTAAACAAATTCTCAACTCCCTCGAAAAGTCGATAAAAATCACCCTCGGGCCCACGTGCCAGGATTTCGAAAATTTTCGAAGATGAACTTTAACCATAACACCACGAACTCAAATATATAATTTATTCCAAATTTCATATCCAATTTCGTGGTCAAAATCCAAAAATATTAATTTCTAGGTCTTTCTTCAAAATCACAAATTTCTATAAATTTTCATATCTACATCCTTATATAAACCTTGTATTTAACTAACAACTAGTAAAAATCACTTACCTCATGATTGATGATGAAAATGGTGCTAAAATATTACTCCTAGGTCGGCTCCCATGGAGAAAATGAGATAAAATGGCCAAACTCCTGATTTTTAAAAGAACACTGCCCAATCTGACCTTCTTCGTGAACGCGGCAAGCCCCTCGCGTTCGCGAAGCACTACCACCTCTAGTTTCAAAATTACCCTTCGCAAAAGTGAGTCCCAGCTCATGAACGCGTAGCTTAACCAGGTGACCCTTCGCGAATGCGTTGCACCCTTCGTGAACGCGAAGGCTAAAAATCCCATAGGCTCAGTTTCCCCTTCGCGAATGTGATGACCCAACCGCGAAAGCGAAGCACAAAATCAGCATCCAACAAATTCTTCTTTGCGAACGTGAGAACTCCTTCATAGTCGCGAAGAATAAAACCAGTACCAGATATCAGCAGCAATAACTTGCCAAACTTGGTCTGAAACTATCCCGAAACACACTTGGGTCCCGCGGGACCCCGTCCAATCATACCAACTAATTTCAAAACATAAAACGGACCTGCTCGAGGCCTCAAATCACATCAAACAACGTCGAAATCACAAATCGCACCCCAATTCAAGCTTAATGAACTTTAGAACTTCAAACTTATACATAAGATGTCGAAACCTATCAAATCACGCTCGATTGACCTCGAATTTTGCACACAAGTCACATTTGACATTACGAACCTACTCCAACTTACGGAATAGGAATCCAACTTCGATATCAAAAAGGCCACTCCCGGTCAAACTTTCCAAAAACCTTCAAATTTCTAACTTTCGCCAAATGACCCCGAAACGACCTACGAACCTCCAAACCCATATCCGGACGCGCTCCCAATACTAGAATCACCATATGGAGCTATTCCCAAACTCAGAATCACAAACGGATAGCTATTCCCAAATTTATGAAATCCTTCCAAAATGCCAACTTTTCACAATAGGTGCCGAAACGCTCCTAGGTCATCTAAAACCCGATCCAGACATACTCCCAAGTCCAAAATCATCATTCGAACCTCTTGTAACCTTCAAATTCCGATTCCGAGGTCGTTTACTCAAAAGTCAAACCTTAGTCAATTCCTCCAACTTAAAGCTTCCGAAATTAGAATTTTCTTTCCAAATCAACTCTGAACTTCCCGAAATTCAATTCCAACCACATGTACAAGTCATAATACCTGAAGTGAAGCTAATCATGGCCTCAAACTGCCGAACGACGTGCTAGAGCTCAAAATGACTGGTCAGGTCATTACATTCACTCCCACTTAAACATATGCCCGTCCTCAAAAATGCTAAGAACTGCTCTGGAGTTGTCTGAAATCACTGTTTAACACCTCATGCACCTACCCATGCTACCACAACTCAGTTGAGCACATTAGCTCGGGCCAATCTGAAGATTCTCCCGTTTATTTAAACAAAAACCTTAGAGCCAAATTCGAACATCCGAAATTCTCTACCAGGCATGTTTCCAACATACGAACACCATATCAAACACTACATGATGCACCAATAGATAATTGCATACTTTTGCTGAATTCACACCATGTACCGTCTAATTCACATGACCATAATAACATCCTCCAATAACAATAGTCGAAACTCAAATTTGATGCCCATAACACACCTCATGTCACACATTAGTCCTGATCCAACTCTTGCAATTCTACCTCGATGGAAGAGATGTGTAGAAATTCATAACCAACTGTCGAGTCAACAAATCATTGAGTCTATCCGCTTGACAAGAACCATTACCTCCTTCTTAGCTGAATAATGATATTTGTCCTTAAATATGCCTTATATAAACCCAATCGCACTGATCATAAATCTAATAATCTTGTCTCACCTAGTATAATCTTCTCAGGCAATAAGCCACATCAAATACTGCCAAAAGTCTCATATGATGGCACAATGTGCCAACAAGATACAAAATTGAATGTAATACATAAGGGAAAACGAACTCTGGAAAGAACCACTCAACCCACGTAACTAATTAAACAACCGAAAGGATGTTATGAACCTTCCCGAGAAAAAAAGAAACAAACACACAAGGATAGATATGTGGAGTTGTACTCAACATCACACTGTTGCCGCATGCAACCGGATCCACACACGATACCGTTGCAGCGTGCAACCTGATCCAACCATGTTACCCGTAGCAGCGTGCCACCCAATCCCAACAACATACCCGTGGCGGCGTGCCACCCGATCCACATATAATAATCTATAAGGAAATACTTACCGAGCTAAAATGCTCATAACTGCGAAATACCCGAAAATTTAACCACAAGAATGCCAAGTGCGTAATACCATCCCTGGGGAGACAGATAGTTCCATACACTACAAAACTCGAGCACGACTACGGTGCGATATATGATCTACATCTCGAGAGCCATCCTTCTCACATAACAACATCACTATGTGAAACCTCAATAGATGTGCAATTAATCAAGTCATCTCACAACCCATATGGCACAATAGAGTATTAAATGAAATAGCCGACGATGAAATAACATCCAACATCCGAATACTCCTCCATAAGGAATGTTATGTTGAATGAACACACCTAGGCTAGTGTAGAGAACACATCCACATTTGGACCCATCAACGGACCTCAACTGATTCTGATCATACCATGCTTGGGCAAATAACCTCTTAAGGACCCACAACGACCTATTCATGAAACATAAGAATAGCCATCGAATCCAGAACAAACTTTCACAATTCACAACCAAATGAATAGAGCGCCTTTCAGGCCTAAACTCTCACATTAGTGGTGGTACCAAAATCTCCCCGCTTGGTTTTAAATATTTAATCAATCAAGCGACTACATGTCACACTTATAGAATCTTCTCGTGGGACACGCTCCCACAACCTTCCGCACCAAGTAACAAGTCTGCACATCCATACCACCGGCCACACTAATGTTGTAGGCAAATCAAGAATCCGCAATCATTATGAAAAGTCTCTTACATAGGACACCGATCTCAGGTGACCCTAAAGACAATACCAGCTTACTCTAACCATTTGAATCCTTTCTTGCTCATCCGAGCTCGTGATATTCTTGCCAACACCAAACTGCAACCTTGATCCTCAACTTCCAATTCTTATGTTGTTCACTACACCTAACATGCCAACGCAAAAGTACAAGAATTTCATCACAACTCCTGAACCACTAATAGAATAGACACTTCATCATATAGAACACTTAACTCATTTCAAAGAACCATTGCAACACGTAACTGAACTCCCGTAACCGTAGAAAATACGAACCTCAAGTTGTGGTCTAAACCACCATAACTCTTCTGGGATCCATCTATACATAACAGGCGATTATAGTCGAATACATCCAAACAAATCAAACTACGGCAGTCGTCAAGCCTTACACGTACCGCCACCAATCACATGCATAACTTAACACGCTGAAAGAACTGATCATTGCCACCATTATGTCAATTCAACCATTGCTAACCGATTCGACTTCTTCTAATTTACTCTAGACTTGCCTTAGGAATAATAATATCTCCATTCAAAACATAATGAACCCAAATCGGCACACATCCTGAGTGGACCTCATTTCACGAGACCACACTATCCCAAAACCCATGAACCATCTCATACCCTCCTTGTGCGCATATTCGCATCTTCAACTAGTACACCCATTATGATAATTTCCTTATGATTCCGAAGTTATATTCTCCCACTCCTCTAATGCTACACTGCAGACCAAAGATAACATAGAACACTCTAAGCCCCTTTCATAACCTGCTGCAAAAGCTCGATACTTAACCATACTACGGACTCGAAATCCTTAGGCACCATACTTTAACTTTTGAATCCACTAGGACTGTTGTTGAGAGTCACCAACTCCGACTTGGTCCCGAATATAATCAACTCCAAGGCTATGCTAGCACATGAACACCCTCTCAAGGAAGCACCCGACTGAATTCCTTTCCTTGTACACCACATCTACACGAAGCATAACCTCTGAGTCTTTCCATAGCCTCAACATGAATTGATAAGGCCAAATTTAGCCTAAATTCCTCAAGTCCTTTGCCCAAATTACCGTTGACGTTTTCTTTCCTTAGTCGTAATAACCCACCAATATACTGATAACCAGAAATTTCATAAGTAGACAATTACGCAATCAATTCGTAGCTGGTGGGGCTTTCCCACTTAGCTGGAAGCTACCATTTCATAACCCTGGAACCCACCAAGATTCCTTCTTCATCATTGACATGATCTTGCACAATCAACCCGCCAAATTCCTCGAAATCTTTTTGTTAAACCTTTCATGACCACTCTGAATTGCTAGCCACATTCACATATTCGATCCCTTATGGGATAGCCGGTAAAATTCTTCGTAGAAGCTTTGTCAACACTACACAACTTCTAACCTACTCACAGGAGATAACCCACCTGTGGAAATTTCATGCCGATGTCATCCAACGACGCTGCACTAGGTACAATTACTACGAAATCAATAAACCATCCTGAGCCCGTGCTCATTCACCAGTTGTATAAGTTTGTTCACTCCCCATTGACCGTAGTAAAAGTGCGACAATACATTCCAACCCGAAGTCATGTTGCATTTCTCTTCATATCAATCAAACTCCTTCCTAACACATCCAATCTTCCTCAGTATAGTAGTCAATATTCCAAATTAGTCCACCATGAATCCCAAATCACTCTAAACTTTCCCCAAAACATGTAGCTATCCTACCACAGAACCCTTTTGCTGCTCTGCTTCTCTCACACTTTAGTCAAACCCTCTCCTTTAAGCAACTACTCAACTTCTACTTATCACACTTGGCCTTCTAGAAATTTAACCGCCGCAAGACACCTCCCGCAGGTCCTTCCTTATCCTTCATTGCTAGTTGTTGCCTTAAATCAAAATCCATCTCTGTAGCACCTGAACCAACATATAGCCACCAGCTCTAAACCTCCCTGAAGATCATCTTCCTTGATCCCTCCACCAGTAACACTGATTCAATCTTGAACCACCGCACACCGCGATTTCTGGCAGTCGTTTCCCCGGCACTACTTCACAATACTCTGCTTAGAGGCGAATTGAAGAAAATAATAACACTAGCGAACTTAACGTATTCAACAAGGACAACTACACCATATCACAGATGAAAATTCCACCACTCTCAAAAATACCAAGTCTCATTACCCCCATCAACCCAAACTTGAGCATTCGTAGTCCGATTGTCATTCCTCTGCCGGAAATAAAATACGGAATCTCTAAATCATGCACTGAGTAAAACCTCTTTTCAAGTAATTCACTACCTCAGCGCATAAATAAGCACCCTATCATTGCACCCATACCGTGCGATAACGACTCATGAATCATCATAACAACCAGTGCCCAACTTCAAAACCACAGGAATTACAGATACTGAGCTGAAATGACAGAATAACCTTCTGCAAGGCAATGATAATAGCCCAAGCAATTACGCAGGGAGAAACATCCTGCACCACATCTGTAGTACCATTAAAATTCCTTCATTCCCAATTGATAACTAGCGCTTCCCGTCGCATAAGATTGAATATGAAAGAAATAAAGGCATAAGCCTCAAAGAAATCAAATTGCACGATGAGGAATCAAGAAGGGAAATGCTCCTAACAGCCATGTAGCCTCTCGAAGATAAGTACAGACATCTCTGTACCGATCCACAAGACTCTACTAGACTTGCTCATAACTCGTGAGACCTAAGTGAACTTAGTGCTCTAATACCATGTTGTCACGATCCAAAATCTATTAAAAGTCGTGATGGTGCCTAACACTGCTGTCAGGTAAGCCAACAATAATTGATTAACTTGATTACTTATTAGTATTTTGAAATCATAATTTTCCTTCATTTATATAATAAGAAATAATATTTACAGAGTAAATGGTAATATTTTCCCAAGTATACTACTGAACAACTCAAGTACCCCCAAAACTCGGTGTCACAAGTGCATGAGCATCAACTAGGAAGATAAAATAAAATACAGCATCTGTCCGGAATACAAGTTAGACAGGAAAAATATAAATAACTCTGAAGGAGACTCTGCGTGTCGCGGACTCGTAACATAGGATGCAGCTCACCTAAGTCCCCGCAATAACCATGCATCTACGCCCACAAGGCCACTAGACATATATGTACCTGCACAAAAATATGCAGCAAGTAAAATATGAGTACGTAAATCAACGCGTACCCAATAAGTATCCAGTCTAACCTCGTAGAAGTAGTGACGAGGGCTCGACTCCGATAATTACTATGGGCTAACAATAAAATGTTGATATTATATTTAAGCATGGAATACATAATATAGCTGAAAATTCAATAACCGGAAATAATCAACAACCCTTTTACTAATAGAAATTCTCAAATTCTTTTTTATCATTCAACAATTTATATCTCGAGCCAATGAAGGAATGTCAATTATTATTAGTTCCAAAGAATTATCATGCACAAGTCATGTCGAGGTTGTACGGCCCGATCCAATATATAAATATAAATTGTGCACTACCGAGGGTCAAATTGCACGAACCATAGATGCATCTATTAACCTGCCGAGGCGAACGGCCCGCTTCCATGAGAGTAGTGGAAATTTATCCCGCTCGCGAAATATATTTGCGACGTGGTTGAACATAGATTTCTCAAGTTATTATAATTTTTCTCAAGTCTTTTCAAAAATACAAAATTCAAATGAAAATTTTCAAATCTCGAAATCCTCAATTTTCAACTTTTTTCACGGCATTTAATAAGCATACTCAATCTAAACTATTTCCAAGGAAAAAATAAACATAATCAAATAACAGTATAAGCAAGGCATGGTGTAAACCTAAAACTACTCGTACATAGGCATAATTAGTGGCTACGTACGGACTCTCGTCACCTCGTGCATATGTAGCCTCCGCAAATAAGAGCACACATGAATTCAGTTCACCTATGGGGTCAATTCCCTCTTACATGGTTAGAAAAGAGACTTACCTCGCTCCGAAGTTCCATAGCCGGCTCCCAAGCCTTTCCAACAACTCAACCGACGCCCAACACTCCAAAACTAGTCAATAAATGTGAAAATTCATAAATATATACTCAAATACTTATTATAATCCAATTTACAACAAATTCCAAACTCCGCTCGAAAAGTCGATAAAAATCATCCTCGGGCCCACGTGCCCGGATTCCAAAAAATTTTGAAGATGAACTTTACCCATAACACCACGAACTCAAATATATAATTTATTCCAAATTTCATGTCCAATTTCGTGGTCAAAATCCAAAAATATAAATTTCTAGGTCTTTCTTCAAAATCCCAAATTTCTACAATTTTCATGTCTAAATCCATATATAAACCTTGTATTTAACTCAAAACTAGTATAAATCACTTACCTCATGATTGATGATGAAAATGGTGCTTCAAAATTGCTCCTAGGTCGGCTCTCATGGAGAAAATGAGATAAAAATGAGATAAAAATAGCTAAACTCCCGATATTTAAAGGAACACTGCCCAGTCCGACCTTCGCGAACGCGGCAAGCCCCTCGCGTTCGCGAAGCAATACCAGCTCCAGATCCAAAATTACACTTCGCGAACGCGAGTCCCAGCTCGCGAACGCGTAGCTTGACCAGGAGACCCTTCGCGAATACGTTGAATTCTTCGCGAACGCGTGGAGTCCTTCGCGTTCGTGAAAAACAAAACCGGAACTAGATATTAGCAGCATCAACTCAGCCAAACTTTGTCCGAAACTATCGTGAAACACACTCGGGGCCCCCGGGACCCCGTCCAATCACACTAACCAGTTTCGAAACATAACATAGACCTGCTCGAGGCCTCAAATCACATCAAACAACGTCGAAATCTCGAATCGCACACCAATTCAACCTTAATGAACTTTAGAACTTCAAACTTCTACATTTGATGTCGAAACCTATCAAATCATGCCCGATTGACCTCGAATTTTGCACATAAGTCACATTTGATATTACGGACCTACTCCAACTTACGGAATCGGAATCCGACCCCGATATAAAAAAGTTCACTCCCGGTCAAACTTTCCAAAAACCTTCAAATATCCAACTTTCGCCAAATGACCTCGAAACGACCTACGGACCTCCAAATCCATATTCGGACACACTCCCAATACTATTCCCAAACTCGAAATCTCAAACAGACATCGATAACATTGAAATGCACTTCAACCCAAATTTATGAATTCCTTCCAAATGCCAACTTTCCACAATAGGTGCCGAAACGCTCTCGGGTTATCCAAAACCCGATTCGGACATACGCCCAAGTCCAAAATTATCATACGAACTTGTTGGAACCTTTAAATCCCGATTCCGAGGTCGTTTACTCAAAAGTCAAACTATAGTCAATTCCTCCAACTTAAAGCTTCTAAAATTAGAATTTTCTTTCCAAATCAACTCCGAACTTCCCAAATTCAATTCCGACAACACGTACAAGTTATAATACCTGAAGAGAAGCTACTCATGGCCTCAAACTGTCGAACGACGCGCTAGAGCTCAAAACGATCGGTCGGATCGTTACACAAACCCTAGATTATGGTGGTGAGTTTGTTATAGTTGCCGGTCTTGAAGACAAAAGATGGAGGCAAGTCAAATTCCCTTATGATATCCACTCTGTGTATGATGGGATTACAACATTGCATGGACGACTTCACTACTGGGTAAGGGTTAAAAAGCCCCACTTTAGTGAAGATGATGACAGTGAAGACGAGAGTATTTGGGATAGTTTTGGTCCTCCTAATACAGTGATTTGTTTTGATCCTATCTCTGAAAAGTTCCACATGTTTCCCGTCCCTAAGGCTAAGTGTGATCAAGGAGAGAATGATATAGTTAGTTTAGGAGTTTTAAATGAATGTCTAAGTATGGCTTGCCTCGAAGATGATAAGGGGGGTGTTGAAATATTAGCCATGAGAGTATATGGAGTAAAAGAATCATGGACATCCTTAATTTTCATAAGGAATTTAGAAATAAATCTGTCTTATGGAATTGTAGTGCCATTTTTCATGACAGTGACAGGAGATGGAGAATTAGTTTTGATAATAGACTATCCTAAGGAAAAAGTTGTTGTTTACGATCCTAAGAATGATAATATGCAAAACATTCTTGCTCACGGAAAGGAAGTCCTTATACATGGTACCATTAGCTATGGAGAGCTTGACCTTGCCAAAGGAGTACTACTTGAGTAGAAAGCGGCACAGAAAGTTTGGACAGGGATTAGAAAAGCTTCACTATAACCCTTCTTTTTAATGACATAGTTGAGGAATAGCCAGTCTATATATATGATGTAGGTATGTTACACTCTTTTTACATTCAGTAGATCAAATTGGGACTCCTACAATTCTACAAAACCAATTACAATCAGAATCTCACCAGTGATCACCATCCAAAAAACAAACAAACAAAGAAAACTCAAACTCACTAACAGTTAAAAATCAGAACACCAAATGTTTCCAACTCAATGATTGACCTGACTTTTTACGAGAGAGAAGATATCAAGCTACGTGTGAAGCTATAAGTTTTAGATGGTCTAGGTGAAAAATCAAGACCAAACATCTCCTTGGGAGCCTGCCCTGGCTTCATCAATCCGGTTAATTTTGCTATCAGGTAAGCACTATCTGCAATGTGGTTCATATCATCTGTCTTTTTCCACAAACGCTGAGCCAATTGTAACCTCCTAAGTTTGCTATTGATCCGAATGCCCCACTTTAGGTACAGGCTTTCTCGATCTTCTTCTGTTAGCTTCCTCAGCATTTGCCTGCGCAACATCCGTCTCTCTTGCCGAAGGTCTTTCATGCTGTTTTCCAGATCAAACAAGTTTTTAATTAGTCCAAATTTTTGTTCGTATTATCTAGCATCTTTTGCTTTTGCATTCAACATACCAAGTACAAGACTGGTCCATTAAATGCAAAGACATGACCGGTTATCATGCTTTTAGGTACAAGGATAGTGCATGTGTACATATAAATATACTTAAGGAATGATTGTCTTTCCTTTTTTCTTTACAATTGTTTAATGTTTTCAGAGCCGGATGTGATTCTTACCTTTGTGCAAGGGACAAAGTCCTTCCATTGACCACAGTTTTCTCTCCACGTGTATATATGTCGTTGAGGAAGGTCAGTCTTCTGATCTCGACCTCCATATATACAGCGTCCTTAGGATCATCACCTTGGAAAAGAAGGAAGAAATATGTTCTGTGTACGAGGGAAATGTTGCAAACATGCCAAAGTTCCATAATCTCTTTCTGTAGTATCTTGAACTCTGAGGTCCAGCTGGAAAGACTTTTAAGTTCATCTTCTATTGGATCCAGACCGACATCTCTGACACACTTTGACAGTTTATGATGCTCTGGTTCAGCCTCATGAACCTGTTATATACAACAAGCACATATTAGTCATAAATTAAGGAAATGTTATCTGATACCATTTAAACAATGCGTGTAAGCCCAAGGAATGTAATCCGACTTCCCAAATTTAAGGGTTTCCCTCTTTTCTTTTTCAGTCAAAACATTCACATATAAAACTCTGATACACTTAACCTTTTCATTCCATGAATATCAACCATGAAAGAACAATGTTTATGTGAAAATCTCGGGACATTATAATTATCAAACCTAGGTGGAGCTTGTATTCTAAAAGAGCTGGAAATTTTCAGTAAGGGATAGAAGAATGGTAATTAAAAAAAAACAAGCATATAAATTCATCATCCTACAGTAGAAATTCCATGAATGACTGAAAGTATGAACAGATAAGACTAGAGAAATATGACAGAATGCTTAAAATGACTAGTAGAGAGAGAAGAAAAGATAATTACTCACAGGGCATTCTCTAACCTCCTTTTCAGGTTGAAGTTCATCTTTCTCACTGCTCCCTGAATCACAAGTATCATCTACATCCATGACATTTTCATAAGTTGTATCTTCCCCTTTTGACACTTCAAGCCCAATATTGATAGCAACCTCGCCATAAACGGTGGAGTCCTTCTCTGGATAGTCCCCCACATCAGAGGTAAAGTTCAGGGGAGATATTTTGATTTCCCAACCCTTTGGTCTTGCACTGAAATTTCTTTCTGACACAGATGGCGGAGTAATTTCAGCTGTGGCAAGTTCCTCAAAATATGAGGATACGTCAGCCATTAGGCTAGCTTTACAGCTTCTACTTCTACACAATTTCAAGTTTCTTGAGCATGGTGATTCGCCAATGAGCTCACATGGTGAGGATAAATTTGCTGGAGAAGGAACGTCAAATGTGCACACCAGCTCTTTCTCTTCTTTCTCTGCTTTTTCTTCCTTCAGTGGCAATGGTACTGACTTTCTACTGTCACTGAATTTTGCTGATTCAAGGGTTTGGAGATCCTTTGAGGGAAGTGACAATGCATCTTCATTAGATTTCCTTTCTTCCTCAAAAGATGGTAATGCAACAAATCCGTGCTCTTCTTTACAGGGTAACAATGTCAATTCTCCATCTTCCTTGAGTGAAGGGGGTACTGATCTTCTATGGTCATCAGCCGGAGGTGATATTGTTTCCTTATTAGCTCTGTCTCCATATTCTGCTGTCATTTCAGCTGGAAATCTACTGCTTTCTTCGGGAGATGGAAAATTGGATTCTTGTTTTCCCTTCACACTTGATTCCTCGGTTTCAATGCAATGAACTTCCTTGAATAGGTCTTCTGAAGTTCCATTACTTTGTTTTTCAATCTCATCCCATCCTTCACATGAATCACTTTCACTATAATTTGAACTGCCGGCTAACAACCTTGGAGATGAACTTTTATGGAGAAAGTTCTCTTCAAACTCTGGCACGCGTATAATTTGGTCCTCAGAGCTACTCCTGCTATGTCCATCTGAACATGTTCTAACATCAGCATCGATAGATGGGGTGTCTGACAATATGGACACTTGCATCCGGCTTCTATAATCTGGTGATCTCCGCACACGCAGATTTGGGTAGTTTCCAAAACCAACCTGTAGTGCAAAGTGCCTTTAGCATTGAAAGCGTAAATACATAGACACAAATTAGCAGTCTAGGTAGCATATGTACCTGCATCAATAAACTTGCATCATCTCCAAGCATTTGTTGCATTTCTTTAACTTGAGTCTGAGCAATGTCACGCTGCAAAGTCAAGTCCTTTATTTCCTTCTCCATCTACAAAAAGAGATGGCAAAATGATCGACGGTCCAAGCTGTCTAAACAGTAGGCAGCTGTAAAATAGCCAGGTAAAATTTTCCAAGAAAACAAGATTTTGATCCAATTCAATAAAGATGCAGGATACTTAAAAAGCATGTCAGATGCGAAATATTACTCGTTTTCAATTTAAGAAAAAGGCTAGAAATTGACTCCCTAGTTATGTGAAGGTTACATCTTCCATGCGCAAAAAATTTCAAATATTTGTAAGTTTGCTTCTGTAAAGTTCTTGTAGCTTCAATTATTCCTGTTTAGTTCTACATATTACCTTTTTATCTTTGTTTACTGCAATCATACCAATTTGCTGACCCCTGTCGCCATGTTATGGGGCCAGACAATTGCTCTCTCTCTCTCTCTCTCTCCCTCTCCCTCTCTCTCTCTCACACACACATACGCACGCACACACGCGCATATAGAGTAGAAGTTCCCATACAACAGAATACAATTGTCACCTCTCTAGGGTGAGGAAACAAGTGAAAGTTTCCAAGTAAAAAAATAGGATATCAAAACTTGGAAGGGAGGTACCATAATTCAGCATGTGAGAGAAGAGAATTAAGATGCAATACCTGTTCTATTTGCTTGTTCTTCTCTCGCAGTAATGCTTCATAATCTGAAGGGAATAAAGAAGGTATAGGACTCCTTAACTCACTCTCCAATCTCGCCAACTCCCTCTGCAAATGCTTCACTAACACTTTATCTGACATGACTACGTTCACTTGGGCAGTAGTAGTTACTTCCTTTGCACAACTTGCAAACAGAAGAGTGTTCCTTGATTGCTCAACATGACTTCGTGCAGGGCTCATCGTACAGATGATGGCAGTTCTGCCATTGCCACCCAATGACGGCTGCAATATCCGAGTTAACTTGGAATCTCGGAAAGGAATGTGACCATTCCTACTCTTGCTGTATTAAATTATATAACAACTTGCATTAGTGGCAATGTAAAAGGACTGCACAATTGATTCAACTGACTTATATGATACACAGCTGAATGAAATGCCTGGCTTGTTTTTTCTAAAGTGCCAGCATTACAAGATTGAAGCACAGTCATTGACCAATAGTAAGTTTCCACCAGAAAACGAACTCTTACAACAATCATATCGCACTAACTTAGAAGGGAAGCAAGAAAGTTAAAACAACCTTAGCTTACGTATAACAGTGCCCAAGGTCAGCAAGCTGCGATTTATGTGACAGCCCTCTTTCAGCCTTGCCCCAGCTGACAAGGACTGAGATGCACGCTCACTTCCAGCTAAATCAACAAAATTCTGTGTTTCCCCGGTGAAAAAGAAAGCTGTTATTAGTATGATGTACCAACAAGACAACACTAAGTAGCAACTATCTTCTGGAGACACATTTTCATACCACAGTAGCTGAAAGAGTACTGGAGTTGTCCCTGCCTAAATACTCACGAGCAGAACTTTCAATTGTCTGCAATAAGTAATGTGTCAAAACTGTAATATTTTATAATTAATAACTTGTTAGCCAATTGCACAAGAGTAATATTAAGTTATTTTACCAGTCTGATAATTTGGTGAGATCTGGAGCTGGTCTCATTGAGTGCAGTCTCCCCAATCTGTCTCTGAGCTGCAAAAGTTCAATCAATATCAATCAACTACTCTTCCAACCCTCCTCTGTATCCATTCCACTCTTTTCAGGCAAAATTTCGTTTCAGCACTAAATTAAATTCAAAATCAGAGATGCCTTTTGGAAGCAAAAGCTAATCTTTTATCTCTTACCTTCGCAAATAGAAAGGAGCTGAATCACATGGTTCCAGTCCCTCAATGTTTCCTCTGTGAGTTTCTCAACAATTGTCCCTCTCTGTCAAAGTTGCTTTATGAGATTTTAAAGGGAAAAAGAAGACGAGAAAGAAAAAGGAACACTAAACATTTGTTGATCAGAGAAGATAACTAACCTCAGGGTCATCTAGAAGTCTAAGAGGAGTACTATCTGCACTTAGGAGATCGCGGACAGATTCATTGTAAATCTCCATAGCAGAGAACTTCAAGATAAAATCTCTCTCGGCGTGCTACAAGTAGTAGTATAACTGGATAATCAGTAAGCAAGAGAAAAAGCCTTGGAGATAAGGAATGCAGACACTATAAACAAGTGATCTCAAAGTAATGAGTTTACCTTCTGAATATAGTCATAGATGTCTGCTATTGCATATTCAGTTATACCAGTCATAGTAAATGTCTTTCCACTGCTTGTTTGGCCATATGCGAAAACGCTTGCTAGCAAATACATAAATTGTTTCAGATAAAAAAAATATAGGAGATGGACTAAAGAAAGAAAATGTTTTTCTTACTCACAATTGAATCCGCTAACGACCGAAAGAGCAACATCTTTAGCTGCTTCTTCATATACCTGTCTTGTGGAGCAATTAGGCCTAAATACCCTGTCTGGAAGCAAAATTATAACCAAAAAAAAAACAGAACAATGTCAACTGAGAGAATCATAGTTATAGTATGCAAGCCATAAAAATAGCAATTGGTAATATCTTAAAATGGTAAAGCAGATTTTTTTAGGCTGCAAAAAGCTT
This sequence comes from Nicotiana sylvestris, assembly GCF_000393655.2. NCBI lineage: Eukaryota > Viridiplantae > Streptophyta > Magnoliopsida > Solanales > Solanaceae > Nicotiana > Nicotiana sylvestris. The sequence goes on from NC_091058.1 coordinate 80,382,988, forward strand.
TCTTTCCTGAATTTACACAGTAGAACTTACAACAACAACAACAACAAACCCAGTGATTTCCACAAGTGGAGTCTGGGAGGGTAAAATGTATGCAGCCTCCCCCTACACTCTAGAAGGGTAGAGAGACTGTTTCCGTAGACCCTCGGCTAGAAAACACAGTAGAACTTAAATAACAATTAATAAAAATAAACTTGAAAGAGCCTCATTACAGAATTCTCTGATTAAAGAGATAATGCAAATAAAATAGAGGAAGCAGATTTTAACAACATGAGTTGCTGAACAAAATTTCACTAAATAATGAATGAACAAGCAACAAGTATAAGAAAAAGAAAATTACAAGACCTCCAAGTAAATTAGACTCTACCAGAGATCACAGAATAGCAAAATTGAACAAAAAATTCAGACTTAAAATTAGGAATAATGTGAAGAAATAAATCATCAAATTCCTAAAGACTTACCAAAGCTATAGGCAGAGGGATACATTGAGCGTTCAGACACAGAAAGATTAACATTCTTGTAAATAATGGTAGTGTCATTAATACACTCCCAATCTGAAACATCATTTCTGAAAATCTCCTTATTATTCAAAGGCCTTAGCCTCACCGACACTAAAATTCTCTCTTCACAGCCTCCAGCCTCTCGCGCCACTTCATCAATTGTACCCATTCTACTCAACCCCAACCTCAAAATTATGCTTAAAATGTCAAACTAAGTGTATATAAATATGATATATCACATTTTTAAGGGTTGCATTCTTGAAAAAGAAGTAAAGGGTAAGCATATTTTGGTGCATTATTCAATAATCACATTCTGTGAATTGAAATGAAGCTGATGATGAGTAGTCAATGGAACATGAATGATAAGGAGGGCGTATATATTATGGGTCTAATTGTTTTTTGTCTCATGCATTAATGTTTTTTTCTATGCTATTTTTAGAGTTAAAATATTGTTGGATGTTTATGGGTTAGCTATGGTCCCCATTTACAGTCTGTCAGTCTGTGTCTTGATTCTTATGAATGTTCCTTAACCTTTGGTTTTCACAACAAAACGAAGGATTAGGTTGAGAATATAGTCATGCATTAATATAATAATAATAATAATAATAATAATAATAATAATAGTATACACTAATTTATTTACATATTATGACCAAAATAACTTTCTATTTTATTTTGTTGTTTTCTTTTACACCTAGCAAATTGTGGAATTATTCTACAGTCGGTCGTTTTCAGGGAAAGTTGATTTGATAGTTTTTGATGAAAAATACTAAGCACCATTTGACAATATCTCTGTTTCTGTTTCTCCACTGTTTGGAAGATGGTGTCAGAGAAAAGAAGAAAGAGACAACAAGTAAACAGAATTAGAGAATTATTTAAATATAAGTAGAAATTAGAAGAGAAATACATTTTGAAAAAAAAAAATTAAAAAAGAACAAAGTTGGGTATTTTATCTTTTTCATCGGTTGGTTGATGCTAGCAAAGCTGAAAAGATAACAGTCCTAATTTTCTACTATATTATTTTAGTTTTCCTTTGTTTTTCCTTCTGTTCCTTAATTTTTTATTGTCTTGAATTTCTTTCTAATTTACGTTGCAAACATAACAACCAGATCGAACAACAGCTTAACTAATTAATCACCATTTTATTAAACATTAACTAATCGTTGGTTAATTGTTATTATACACGTTAGATCTCATTGTAACTGGTTACCAAATTAAAGTTAATGGATTTCTTCTATTTCGATTAAATTATTTTCGCCCTGACTCAATCAATTCGGTGGACTGACCATTTCATTAGATAAAGGTCGAAACTAAGAAGGATCCTTAATATTCATGCCTAGATTTTTATTTTACAAAAAAAAAAATGTGCAGCATTTTTTCGTTTGAAATAAAGAAATATAGGTTGACATTAAAGATGAACAGTCTTTATCAGCTTAAACGTCAACTTTTGGTTAGTTGTAAAAAGCAATGGCCAGCCACTAATTAAATATGGAGTTCAAGAAAGAATTTTAAAAAAATAAAGATATTACATTATTAGAAATGCCAATAGAAAAGTAAGGCTCACTCTTAAACATATTTGTCATCTTTAATCATTAAAAACTACAGATTTTGTTGATTTTAGGAACAAGTAAACCACATATTTTCCGGTAGATAGAATACTCTTGCGAAATTTTATTACTTCAGGATTAAATGAAAGGGCTATTTAGAAGGGAGTTTGGAGCAAAACTAAAGTTGTTTTCGTGTAATATATCGGTTACGGGTTCGAACCGTGAAATCAACCATTAATGCTTACATTAGGATATACTGCCTACATCACTTCCCGAACCTTGCGTGAATGCGAAATAATTTGTGCACGGGTTACCTTTTCTAAATTAATATGTATGTGATTACACGGAATCAAGAGTTATCCCATGATTTTCTTCTTCTAGACTTTTGCAATTGATTATATTTGTTCATATATTGTATTGATATTTATATTCAGCAACAGGACAACTCTACAAGAAACCATATATTAGAAGTCAACACATAAAAGACATGAAGTTTAGGTGATTAATCAAAAGCTAAAACATCATTTTCACTTTTATGCTGGGCCCAAAAATAAATTAAGTGAAAGTCCCATTTACCCGAAGACACTAATGCATAATTTCACCTAACCAGAGATAAATATATGAAGACAATGAATGCTAGTAGGTGAATATCCTTTTAAGTCCAACTCGTGTTATCCCTGTGGAGCCTAATGACTGACAATCTGTTACACTGTTATCTTCATGTAATAAGTTGGTATTTATGGCTAAATTCAAAATTTCAGTCATTCAAATTCCTTCTGTCATTATTCCATAGCAGGCATATGCTTAATCATTAGAATTTAACTTATATCCACCGATGATAGCTTAAATATTTTTTGCACTATCAATTTATTTTAACATATTATAACAGGTAATCTGTTTTGTTTTTTAAATTACTAATTTTACTTTTGATGAACGTTGTTACATATAATTATCTTTGAATGATTTGATAATATAAAAATTCTTTTAAACTTAGAAATTATGACTTTAATCATTATTATCATCAACATAAACATGATTCTCCTATTTGTATATTTTGTCCCATTCTGTTTTTTCAATAATGAAGGATTTCATAATTATTTTCTCTGATTTTCTTAAGTTGGGGAATCTAGTCTAGGGAAAAAAGAAAAGTAAAGGTAGTAGAATATGTGGGGGTTGAGGGGACCTCTTTGACTAGGGGGAAAAGAATATTACAAGGCATGTGCATGGAAAAGAGAAGCTTTATCATTTCCTTCCTTCCTCAATTCAATTGAAACAATGGAGAGAGGACTGTCCACATGCATGTGGCCACTTCCCATTATTTGCAGCTTTATCTATTATCTGTCACTACTGTTTTTTTTCTATAAACAAAAAGGGAGTTGGTCTTCTTAATTTCCAATCGAGTATTCTGTGAACCAACGATTCGTTTTCATTCCAACTATTCACTACTGAACATTTAACATAAGGTACTTAAATTTCTTGGACCCTTTCGAACGAATCAAAAGAGAGTAGATAAACAGATGAAACGACTTATTGTTATAATTTCTCTTAATAATTGGCATTTCCATTATATTGCATAATGCTAATAGCTAAATCCTTTAAAACTGAAACAAATAAATTCCACTTAAGATTCGTCCCTTCCAATCTTTCACAATTTCTTTTAGCAAAATCATTTAAAGTTAAATTTGATGTTGTACATTTTTTTTAGCCGAAAACATTCATGACCAAGGAAGGAGGTTCATCATCTACTATATATACATAAAATAAAAAATAAAAAAACATGTATATACAATGTGATTTTTCCGTGAAGGGGGTTTGGATCCCTCTAGCTTCGGCGCCGGTCCACAAGTTACAAAAATAGAATGATATATAGACAATGAAGTATAGATTTGAAGCTGAATGCCTTTTAGGTTCATGCACATTTTCAGAGACTAAAGGACGAGAGGAGGTTGGACAAAAAACGCACAAGTCAAAAGGATGACAGAAAACAAATTAAAGACTACACGGAACCAAAGCCACAAAATCTAATGGCCAAACATTTGGTTTGGTGTGAAGGTGTTTTCTTAGTGTTGGGAGGTTTTGGAGCATCAATATTAGATTTTGAGTCCCACGTTATAATCTTTTTCAAAGGCAAGACCTGACGCCTGTCTCGTTTATTTTGTCTAAGCAGTATTATTTTGTTATATTGAGGGGCCTTTCAATTATTATCTAAAATGTATGCCATATTGTTGTGTTGGGTACCCCATCAGAAAGTTCAGTTCTAGACTTCTAGTGCATAAACCATTGAGTCTTTGGACTATAACACAATGTCTATTATTAACTCAGACGCATACGAAAACAGAAGTCATACTACTTTCTTACTTCAATTTTCTGTAATTTGGGGTTGCCTTTTTTATTAGTTTCCTTCGTCTTTTCACATTGCTGCGACGATATTTCATAATATTCAGCCTCGTTTGTATTTAATTCAAATGGATGACAGTTTGTCAACTTAGCTTTACTGGATCTTGAAGATTTCTTCTTTTCGAGAAACATGTGATTACCTCTTCTTATTTGTTTTTTTCTCCGAAGCCATTTAATTTAACTTATACACACTAGCTATTTAAAGAATTTTTATACTACCAATGTATTTTCCATAGCAGGTCACTTACTATATTTTTTGGTTGCAAAATTAGAATAACTATAGATAATTACCTCCATTAAAAGTCATAATCTTAACAAGGTAGTGTAAAAACACTACTGCTATGAGACACCAAAAATAAATAAGTTGTCTCTAATAACTTGAGCATATGGATCGGATGGTATGCACAATATGAGCTTTGGTACTTCTTACCGTAAAATTGACACGCCTGTTTAAAAGAAAAGGTTAAAAAAAACATCCACCCTTTGTTTTTTTTTTCCCCTAATGAAAGGAATGCTTTATAATTAAAAGCATAAAAAGTTCAGTTACTACATAACATAGGGATAATTCGCATAGCGATTGTCCCCGATCTGTCTTTATTGAAAGCATGTAAAATAAAGTCCGAAGGAATTTCCGAGATTATTGTATTGTCTCCCTCCATTGTTGATGGTTGCATGGATCGTCCATACTTTGCAAGAGCGTCATCCACCCTTTGTTTTGAATTCTCTTCTAGTTTTCTTTCAATTAGCGCTCAAGTAAATTTTCAAAGTTCACATGATTTTTACTTTCGACAATTCAGGCAACCAACACACTATAGTTTTAACTCATAATTATGTAAAATAAAACAAATCAAAGAATGACCTTATTCTTCTTTACTTGTAACCTCTTGCATATATGTGATAAAATACCCGGGGCAGTAACTTTTGAATCAAAGCAACAAGAACAGGACAAAATCCTTCCCGAGGTTGCTTACTATACTCTCAGGCCAGCTGAAATGCTTTATAAAACTTTAAGCAAACTTCATTATGTTGGTTAATATACATTTATTTATTTTACACTTACAAGTAGTTGTCTCGCAGTTAGAGGAAGGATTGGAAGAGCTTGTCATGGGGCCATGAGTCCTTCAATGGTGTAAGATAGTGATTCTGCCCAATCAGATTTGAGCAGCAATGTCTGCAGGGTGTGCATTACATCATAATCAGGATCAAGCTTCCTTTGCCAGCCCTATCAGCAATAAATACAAAAGGCAGTAAGTACCAAAAGAAGAACAAATCTTAAACCAGAAAAGTAGTCCCCATGAAAGATTATCGTCGAATGCTACTCAGCAGATTTATAAGTAAGTTTCAACATGTTTGAATACAGAAATGCTAGTTAGTCAATTCCACATTTTATTCAAGAACACCACATTTGCCGAAAAAGGAAGAATTACCTCTAGGACCAAAGTTGTCACCATGACAGTGCAAACATTGCCATCTATGTTTACTCTGTAATGCCTAACTTTCTCAAGAAGTTGTTCAATGCACTCAGCAGGGTGGATCAAATCACCTTCTGGAGTCCCCCAAAAATCAAATGACTCCTTCACTTCCTGTAGGACATCAGTAGATAACTAAGGCAAATATTCATCACCTCCATTTATCAAAAAGATTAAGAAGTCTTTTAGCATAAAGATATCATGTAAAATAGTAGGAGTAACTCCACGCTATAAATATTAGTCGTATCCACAGATAGATGACCAATCAGAATTTCGTGAACAAGAATGTTTGCGCAGAAATATTGAAAAACATGAAGAAAGTAGATCCTAGCCAAAAAGCTAAAGCTGGTGATGCATTTTGATCATTATAAGGAACATTAGCACCTAGTTTTGATCACCATTGCCTTTTGCCCTCCATTTCAACCTTTTTTTTAAAACTTTTCGCCCACTGGTGGAGGATAGAGGAGCAGAGGGGTTTGCGGAAAGAATATGGTGGTCTCTCCATGAGTTTTTGTTTAATCTACTTCTCATGATAGAAAGTTATGAAAAGATTTACCTCCTTGAAGTGGAAATTTTACTTCTACGAAAAGTCAAATTAACATACAATAACAATACATAAATTTACATCTGGTACTACATTTTCATACTCTTTTTCCATCTTCTTACAATCCATATTCACAATAAACATTACACTTGAAACCTTTATCAGAATCCCCAAGAAGTGAATCCTGATAGCCAATTTGGGGTAGAAGGATAACTAGCAAAGCATATGGGCTGCTTTTACAACATCTGATCTCCAATTAATTTCTTTGCATAAGTATATTATAGTTTTCTTTTCAAGGGAGCAATAAATGATAGCTACCATTGGAGAAATAAGTAAGAACATCTAAAGAAAGTTCTCAAATAATCCGTTTAAGATGTATGAAACTAAACCTTAACGAAGGCTTCTGGATTAGGGCAATTCTGTTTCTTTGACAACTGCAGAGTGCACTCTGCTACAGTCTGGCCATCTCGACGAGCAATTGCCTTAAAGAACTCCAATAATATTGGTCGATCATTCTTAGAAAGTTCAGCAGTCATGCCTACATCAAGGAAAACAACATGAGGCTTTGATTTGAAGATGCGTTTCTGGGATGGCTTGCTTTGGGTTACCCGAACAAGGATATTTCCAGGATGCATGTCAGCATGAATAAAGTTATCCACCTGAAAAGGGGAAAGGGGTATTATATGAGAAGTGAAAAAAGACTCAGGAGCTAGTAAAAATTAGTGATTCCAATACATAACATAGAGATAATAGGCTCTTATCCATCTAAACACTTTTTGGACAAGGTAATCCTCCAATGCCATTTCCTCTTCAACATTGCAAATTCTAGAGATTAATGAAATAGACTACATGCAAGCAACCAAGAAAATGTCATAGAAGGCTTCTTTTTGTTCCTTCTTTATAGTATAACTAATAACACAAACAGAAGCAGCACTAAATAACAGTCATGAAAAAAATAACGTTGATAATGCCAAAATAATGCCCTTCATATTTATTTTTATAACTAATCAGTGCTTTATCTTCTATAAGAGAACAGCCTCTGGTCAGTATTCAAGGCTAGTATTTTTATAAAGAAATTAGGGTAAAGGACAGGCACTGACTACTAGTATTGAAGGCCAGTATATCAACAATTACTCAGAAAGGCAACATCTATAGTATATCCAAACCAATTCCTTAATATGTCTGTTAATAGATCTCTCTTCATTGTGAGAAGAAAAAATACAGCATGTAACATTTTCTTAAAGGGAGTAAGGACTATAGGCAATTACAAAAAAGAAAATTTCATATAATAAAGGAACTTCCATGTGTCTGAAAATGGCCTAACCACATTAGTTATAACTACAGCTTTGCTTGCAATACATGCTTCATATTTCTACTCAAATCTTGAACTAAAACATCTGCTTTATGGCCTGAGAGGGAAAAATAATGTCTGATATATTTGCAGTTCCATATTCCATTAGACCTTTGTATTTGAGTCGCACATTTGCATTAAATTTGTCCTTTATACTTGAATTTAGACAAATTAATATAACGAATACTTTCTTAATAAAAAATATATCCACACACACGGACATATATAAAGATAATAATACCAAAAACATCTTTAGAAGTTTAATTCTGTTAAAAATATATCCTAGGTTGCACGTTTGCATTGAATGTTGTGCTTTATACGCAAATCTAGACAAATTAACACAGAGAACATTTTCTTAATTAGAATATATACACACACGCTACATAAAGAGAAAATTACCAAAAGCATCTTTAGAAGAGCATGTGTCCCAATATGAGCAAGTGCGCTCTTAAGTCTTTCATGGCCCTCAAGCTCATCAACATAATATGAAACACATTCCCCTTGTTCAAAAGTCTCCACCAATACTGCAGGATGCACTAGGGGATAGACGGGCTTTGGGAAAGAGACATCCTTCCATCTCCGAAAATTATAGGTGAAGCGGCTTAAATGTGCAGCTTCCCTAGCAAGATCTACTTGAGACATCATAAAAACAGCAAATTGCTGTACGCTTTCATCCAATCTTAACCACTTCAGTTTAGGAATGCACTTCGATATCTTAGCAACTAGATTAATAATCTCAAAATCTCGTCTAATTGATTCACCCACTCCAGGATGCCTAACTTTCACTGCCACCACCATAGGCTTGATCTGTCGACCACGGTATCGATACAACAAGGACGCTCTATGCACTTGAGCAATACTTCCAGATGCCAGAGGTTTCTCCTCGAATTCATCGAAGATTTCAGAAAGTTTTCGACCAAATGCTTTTTCGATTGTCTTTTTCGTGTAAGCAAAGCTATGTTCAGGAGCTTTTGTGTGAAGCTTTGATAGCTCAGTACACAAATCTCTAGAGAAAAGATCAGGTCGTGTAGCTGCCCATTGGCCCCATTTGATAAATGCAGGACCTGCTCTTTCGAGTGTGCTACGAACTACCTGAAGCCACATTTTCCTGAAAGAAGGTCCAAAAGAATCTACAAATGGGGCCATGACAATGCAAGGAGAAAAGAGTATTCCCAAATAAAAGGCTCTCAACAGCAGAATAAAACCTTCAAATATGGAATGCAATAATGAGGTAATCAAAACATGTCCATCTTCAGCATGCCTGTAGAAGTCTGGTGATGCTTGTGCCAATGCTATATTTCTTCCATATGTTAAGGCAAGAAAACCAGGGAGAACCACATAAGACCTGCTCAATGCCAAACTAAGCGCTTGTGCAAATCGACTTAAGCGGATAAAAGTTTGTCCTTTGTAGAAAGATTTACGTGATATCCTCTTCCAAGCGATTTGTGCATGATGACTTACAGCTGTTCCTGGCGAAGTCATTAAACAACTCCCACGAAAAGTACTATGCATTCTATATGTCATGGATGAAGCATGTCCCCTAGTGGTAGACACATATTGCCCGTAAAATCTATATCTAGGAGAACTTACCCCATTCCTAATAAGTGTTCCTTTTCTCGCTTGTTCTGGACGGATAGTGGTCTGATTTCTGCATAAGGATTGTCCAGGTCCTTTAGTTTTACCAACTGCCAAGAATCTGCATACCAGGCACAAGACAACTTAGCAGATGCAAAATATAAAATATATGGTCATTTCACACTAAAATGATTTCCTCTTTTAAAGATGTGCAACTCAAATACCAATTCAACAACCGTGACTATTAGAATAACTACAGTAAAACATGAATGTTAGTTTCTCTATGCAGAACAAAAAATGCCCTACACCCCAAAAGCAAGACATCAGTGCAAAAAGTAGTTCAAACAGAGGACAGCCTCCCAATTTGGGAACTTTATGCTGCTTGCTTCAAGGTATACAATGGGCCCCTAAATTTAGAAAACGTCAAACATGCAATATCTGAAAGAATAGTAGCACTGTTTTCATCTTTGAGCAGATGATAATTAGGAAAATCCCAAAGCAGGTTCCACTTTTCACTAGAATAACCAGTCAAAAAAGTGAAAAATAAAATAATTAAAAAATTCGAACTAGAACAACCAGTCAAAATATCAATTCATTGAACATGAAACCTATTACAACATCATTTCCAACGGCCGGATGTTTTTGATTTACTTGCACCAGATAATAACCGTCTTGTATTTTATTTAAATTGAAAAAGGGGGTTCGAAAACTTGAGAATTTAGAATTGAGCTATGCTAATGGAGTATCAAATGGCTACAGAAATCTTGCCACGTGAGCAAAGAGTTCCAACCAACATAAGTTCCGAATGAAAACATAAAACTAAACGAAATAAAAACTATGTCCTTCATGTCAATAATAGGAAAGGCGAAATTTCTAAAGACTCATGAAATCAACGAATAGGATAGTTTATTGTGGAATGAGAGAGAAAACAGAGGAAAGAGTGGACCTTGACATGGCGAATAGAGGAATTTAAAGGGGTAGCTGTTGATTTGTGCAGAGGCTAATGTAGAGGGGAGGTGAAGAGCATCTCCGACTAGCATTTTTCAGAGGTTGTCGGTGACAAACCATAAGATATACGTGTAATTTTAAATGCTGCTCATTTCTTGTATCCTTGGACAATCAAACCTAGGTGACTATAAAATTACAAGAATAAGTAATAAATAAGATGCAATTGAACTGAAATAGTTTTAGCAGAATCCACCAGGTCGGACCACATGTAGGAATTTGTTCCAATGCTTAATATGGTTTGCGCAAAGATACCTAAAGGTGTGGTTAGTCTCGGGTTCGAGCTTTACCTTCTCGTCCAAATCTAGATTTAGTCGGTCTCTAACGTGTATACCCAACACCGAATAGAAAATCAAAAAAAAAAAAATTAGAGCCCCTTTAATAAGAGGTGATAGATTGAGCTGTAAAATGTAAAAGTTTTTTTTATACTAAGTAGGGCTTGCCGGCTTGGACATAAAAATTATAATTTTTGAAGAAAAAAAAGTAGTATTTGGAGTTAAGTCGAAAAATGATATTTGGAATTTGAAATTATATTTGGACATGCATTTCACTTGAAAAAATACTGCAGTTTCGTGAGTAGGGAAAAAAAGTTCTGAAATTTTTGAAAAACTCATTTTCAAATTTTTTTCCAAAAACTTGCCAAATTCCATGAACAAACACATTTTTGAAAAAAAAATTATTTTTTGTGACAAATTAACTTTATATTTGTGAATATCAGGTATCGAAAGCTTAGACTGATTATCACTTCGTGGTAAGTTGATATGACAATTCAGTAATTGGAATTGCAATATCGAAAATATGTTATGCAATTTTTGTTAACAATGTTTTTAGAAAAAGTCCACAAGGTAAGAGATATATTTGATCCATTTTTATTCTCTGGAGATAAGGGTAGGTGATTAGTAACTATTAAGTTTGAGTGCAACGTTTATTGAAGAAAATATTTCATTTAAACAAATAATGAGAAGAAAAGAAGCAAAGGTTTAAAAGGGAACAAGTAAGCATACTGTACGCATCGTTAAATAGTTTGGCCAAGTTCTATGAGCACCGCACAAGCCCACGAGCTAACGTGTTCCACCTGGATCCATAGAGAGCATTGAGATCCTTTTATTATTGTCATACATATATGTGTCTTTCGAAATTTGAAGGTTGTTCATTTTGCAGTATAGTTCTCCATTAGGCCCACGCGTTTTATTAGTTTTCCTTTTTTATAAGGAATTTTTACCCATTATAACAAAGGTTGATACTTTATTTATTTTAAATAAATACTCTTTTAAAAAAGAATTAATACCCTAAAATCACTTTAAACTATCATATTTTTGTCAGTTTCCTACTTAAATTATCAGGTGTCCCCAAAATCCTCTTGAACTGTATCTCCCTAATTACTAAAAAACCTCTTCGTCGATTTTTTCCGGCTGTGTATGATGCATGCTCCTAATTAACTTTAAACTCTGAGTTTACAACACGTGGCTACTTAGTTAAGCATAATTTAGTTATTATTTTGCTTAATGATTTGAACTAATAATCAAAAATAAAAAATGAGTAAAATCATTTGTTCTTCCATCTCCTCCAACAATGGTTACCCTTATATCAATCGGGATTTTCACCATTAAACATCACTTCAACCTTTTTTTTTATACTAACCTTCGATTTCACTGTAATTTTTGGTGTAGTCAGAGATTTGGGATTTAAAATAACTAGAATTTGACAAGAAAGAGAAGTTATAGAGAAATAAATAAAGAAAAAATGAAGAAAAAAAGTAATTTTAGAAGAAATAAGAGAAGAGAAAAGTTTCAAATGGAACCATAAGGAGAAGGAAGAAGAAACATAAAAAAAAAATGAAAAAAGAGGGTGAAAAATAAAGAAAAAATAGAATAAAAAGAAAATAGAAAGGAAAAAGAAATTGAATATCTTAACACTAATTAGCCGTTAGAAGTACGCCAGGTGGGCCCATTTTTATGGATAATTTGATCTTTCACGCGCCTTTAGACGAGCTATTTCACACATTTTGCCACAAAATTAACGAGGGGGCTTTTAATAACTAAAGAGATATGGTTCAGGGGGATTCTTGTGACACCGAATAGAGTAAGTAGGAAACTGACAAAAACATGATAGTTTAGGGGGATTTTAGGGTATTAACTCTTTAAAAAATTATATTTCATAGCTACCTTTTGATTTTTTATAGCCAAATATCTATTTATGGTCACTCTACTCTTAAGTCATATGTATTACTTTTCTCTTTCCCCTCAAATTTCTCGTTTCCCTCAAATCTCTTGTATCCCCTACCCCATATCTATTCGCCCTTTCTCTCTCTCATCTTCTACCTTCATCTTGTCAACCTAACCACCATAGCCCCTCCATTTTTAACTGGTTCTGTCACGACCAGCAAAAAGAAATGGTGAATCCATCACCTTCAGATCTGAAAAAGGAACAACTTGAAGAAAAGCACCAATAATCGAAACCGAAAAAACAAAAGCATTCAACAAACAGAAAATAAACGCCGACAGATCGTAGGTACGCTAATAATTCGAATTTCATTGTCGAGAAGGCGAGAAGCCCTAATAATATCATCAGTGGACACAGCATGGAGCTGGTCATCTTCGAAGTTCATATCCTCTGCCATCGCCGTTGCCATCGTATCTTCTATCTTGTGTTTGTATGAGAATCCGAGGAGAAAACGAAATTAGAGAGTCGATCTGGGTAGCTTGTGCAATCAGAAAGCTTTCTTGAAGATTCTGTTAATACATTTCAATGTATTTCAATGTATCTCGCTGTATTTCATTGTATACATTGTCTTTTTTTTCATTGTATTTCAATGTATCTCGTTGTATTCTCATTGTATTCACTATCTCGCTGTATTTTATGAATGTATTCATATATTCTTTTAATTAATATAATTTATGTATTCAGATGTATATATGTATTCAAATTGCTGTGTTTTTGTTGTATTTATCGGCTGGAAAAAATATTCAGCATATTTCGCGTCAAATACAAATTATGGGTGATGTAATTGAGTTAGTTGAGTTATATTAGGAGTCTATTGTATTAATTGATTCACTTTCCGTTTAAAATCAGCTGAATAGACCACGATTTGTGCTATTTAAGTTATTGTATTTACAATTACATATCGTGAATACAGTCGAATACAATATCGGTCTACCTGTAATCCCCTGTTTCATGCCGTGAATACAGTCGAATACAATAGAATACAAAAATCTGTCTAGTTATAATCCCCTGTTTCACACCTAGAAATGCTATTGTATTCATGAATATAGTAGCCTAAATACATCGAATACACTCTAAAAATCTAAAAACATAACTATAGGAAATAATATAGTAAATGAGAGTCCGAAACTTTTTTAATCATTTTTTGGACAAAAAACACTTTTGTACTACTTTAAAAAAAATTACATAAATGAGTAAAATGCAGTATTATACTGAGAATTACGTTAACGGAAATTTTGTCGTTAAAGTAATTCGCAGTATAGTACTGCGTTTTACTTTTTAAAAAAAAAATTTGTAAATCGCAGTACTATACTGCGTTTTACTAGATGTTGGGCACAGCTATATTTTATTGAAGCAGTTCGCAGTATTATACTGCGTTTTAAGTAAAACGCAGTATAATACTGCGAACAGCTTCAATAAAATATAGCCCTTCTTCTTCCTTGGACCACTGAACCGAAGGACCTCAAAACCTTCGATTCTGCTGGTCCCCCCCCCCCCCCCCCCGCGTCAAACTTCAAAAAAAAAAATTTGGGCCCCACCCGTCACCTAAAGAGCAAGGAGTGTTGGTCCCACATACAAGACAAGCTTTGAATTCCTTCTTTCGGGTGCAAAAATTCGATTTCAATCAAATTTAAAAAACTTAAATCGAGGTATTTCAATTTTGTTTATGTCGAAACTCGTATAGTACATGCATATTTGTATTGTTTAATGTGTTTCCATGTTAATTTGTGTTATGTTTGTGTTTAAATTTGTATCTTATTTATACCCGGATTGATTTATTAGCTTTGGTACAAAAAATTGTTAAAATTTGATAAATTATTTGTATTGTTAAAAAATTAATATTATTTATTTTGTTTGTTGTTCATATTTGTATTTTATGTTAGTTGTTTTTATATGTAATAGTGACCTTTTAGCGTAGTAAAATAAATAGCCTTTTAGCGTAGTAAAATATAGAGCCTTTTACTGTAGTAAAATATAGAGAGCCTGTTAGTGTTGTAAAATATAGAACCTTTTAGCGTAGAGTCTATGTAGTTTAAGTATGCAGTAACTGCAAACTCTATCCAATTACACTTTACAAAATTAATTATTTAATTATAACAATAAACTTACAAAAGTAACAAATTCCTATATGTTGTAAAATTAACTCAAATATCGAGTTTGGAACCCATACATAATTATTCAGTCCAATTGTAAACATAATTAATTATTTAATTTATTAAGCTAGCACACATAATTCTAAAAATGTTAAAATTAACACGCATAATAATTAAGGATAACTCGGTGCTACCGAGCCTCAAAAATCGAGCCTGGAACCTATACATAATTATTCAGTCCAATTGTAAACATAATTAATTATTTAATTTATTAAGCTAGCACACACAATTGTAAAAATATTAAAATTGACACGAATAATAATTAAGGATAACTCGGTGCTACCGGGCCTCAAAAAATGAGCCTGGAACCCATACATAATTATTCAGTCCAATTGTAAACATAATTAATTATTTAATTTATTAAGCTAACAGACACAATTCTAAAAATGTTGAAATTAACACGCATAATAATTAAGGATAACTCGGTGCTACCGGGCCTCAAATATCGAGCCTGGAACCCGTACATAATTATTCAGTCCAATTTTAAACATAATTAATTATTTAATTTATTAAGCTAACACACACAATTAATTTTGTTTAAATTATAGTAGACGACATGGACTTTCCTCCGCCTGCGCATCCCGGACCTGCCGAGGATCAGCTACTAGTGTTGCAGGGCGACCATAGGTCCTCATTTGTATGGGAGGGACAGCTATCGATGCAGCCTCTCCGCCCTAGGAGACCTGACGATTTATGGGAGTTCATCGGGGAGCATCCTTTCCATGCCCGCGTAGTCGCGCGCCTACAGGCTACGGGCTTCTATACGATTTTTGAGCTTGGACGGATGTAGCTTGATTGGTCTCTCATCACGGCCTTGGTAGAGCGGTGGCGACCGGAGACGCACACTTTTCACTTGCCCACTGGAGAGGCCACCATCACGCTGGAGGATGTTCAGGTTTTGTACGGGCTGCGCGTAGATGGACGGGCCGTAGCACTGCCCCAGTACATTAGATCCATGACGCGTGCACAATTTTTGGATATGATGATGCATTTTACTGGTTATAGACCTCAGGGTGACGCTGGGGGCAGTCGCGTTGCTTTGTCAGCCATTAGAGATCATATGGCATTTTTGCACCCAGACATTACCGGCGAGACGGAGGATCTCCATATTGAGAGGTACACGCGGTTGGCGCTGCTCCTGCTTTTCGGGTGTGTCTTGTTCCCGAACACTTCGGGGAGTAAAGTGAGTATGCGCTTTCTCCACCATCTTCAGGAGTTGGATGGTTTACCCCAGTACAGTTGGGGTGTTGCTGTTCTCGCATACCTGTATATGAGCATGTGTCGGGCGAGCATGGGCCCAACGGTGGACATATGTGGTTTTCTGCCCCTCCTACAGGTGACAACATTTTCGAATACTCTGTTCATTTCTCCGAATTCTATATGGTCAAAATGACTCATAAATTTTACATCAACCTTTTATCTTAGGTTTGGGCCTGGCAGCGGATCATGCCGTTGCAGCCACCTCTACCAGCACTTGTGCATGGTGAGGCTTATCCTTTTCTCCCTATATCTTCTAGGTGGATTCTCAGGCATAGGAACTACCGAGGGACCGATGCTCATCATAATCTCCCCCTTATTAGGGATGTGCTAGATATGCTGGTGGACGGACAGGTAGATATGTACCTACACTTACTTGTTTAAATTGAGTTGTGTTGTGCATACTCACTTTTATGTTATTATTTGGCAGTTCATCTGGACGCCATACAGTGACGAGTTGGTAGCTCAGCTGCCCTTTTATTGCTCAGTCGATCGAATGCTTTGGAGCACCTCCGTTCCGATGATCTTCTTTGATATGGTTGAGTATCATGCCACAGAGCATGTGCTTCGCCAGTTTCACCGTCCCCAGCCTATACCGAGGGATCTGGATGGGTGGCTATACACTATCAGCGGGATGACCGTGCCAGGCTGGACGATATATATATGGGATGGCTAGAGCAGCAGGTCCTTATTTGGGAGGAGCACCGAGCTGACCGTATTCCGCCAGCACCTACATTTACCCAGGAGGCCACTATTCATATGTATGCATCATGGTACCGCCGTCACACCCGACTGATTATCGGGAACCCCATTCATGTACTTGGCGAGCGCTACAGACCATACGCCGGGAGACACGAGGCACTGGTATGTTTTTTGGCTTATTAATATCGTATAATTGTGATATTGCGTTATTTAATTAATATTTTAAATATTTCACAGGCTATTGGGCATCATCACCTCTACCAGTTGGGACAGGAGATGCAACAGCATACTGACATCCCTGCAGTCGTTGACTATGGCCGGCGGGTGGCACAGTTGGCTCGTTGGACCCTGTTTCAGGCGAGAGATGCCGTGAGGTTGGACCACGAGGCTCAGTATGCGGCGCCAGAGGACTACCATCGGGGTGGGGGTGTCCCACGAGGCAGGGGTAGGGCACGAGGGAGGGGTGCCCCACGAGGTAGGGGTGCTTCACGGGGTCGCGGGGGACGGCGAGGAGGTGGTCCCCAGCAAGGGGGCCTTTGAGGCACCTGTCGACCCACCTGTTGAGGGACATGATGAGGACTTTGGAGTTGTGGCGCTTGGATATGATCAGTCGGGTTATATACCTCGGCAAGATGAGCCTTCCAGCAGCATGCTTTCGTACAACCTTCAGCTATCTCTGCCAGCAGCGCAGGTCACCCCGTCAGGAGCATTGTCGATCACGGGTACATTTGACGGGGATGTAGACCCGTACTTTGCATGCCCATCTACCGCAGCTGAGGATCGGCCCACCCAGGACGTGGATGGCGGGCGCAGGTTGAGTTATGCCTCATCTCCGGCGGTTTATGCGGATCTATTACAGGCGCAGGTATGTTTGTATTACTTTAAAATTTCAATTTTTTTTCCTTAATGAGCTGCCATTAATTAATTTTTAACTTTCTTATGAAGGCATCGTCCCAGCCCATCTTTGAGGCCACTACATGCTTTGATGAGGACACCACTGATGCATATATTCAGGAGGCCGACGAGACCACGGTGGGAAAATATTTTTTGACTTAACACGTACAATACAAATATACTTTGTCACATGCTAAGTTTAGTACTTGTTTTGTAGGTTGCTGACGGCCCGACGGCCTATTCTTCCGATCCTGCCAGTTGTGGTGTCGATGCAGCTGCACATCCTCACATAAAGATGCGGCTTGATGATGATGATCCAGATAGTGTACCCGAGCGACAGAGGATGCGACTCAGGCCAGCAGCAGCACTAAAGCACACAGGCTGCGGGATTCACTGATTTACTTAGGTTTTTAGTTTGTGTAAATAGTATGTATATAATGATAACAATTATCGTTTAACAACATTTATATTTTAATTGCATTTGAACAGCAGTTTTACTTACACAGTACACAAGAAACACAAACATTGCAAAACGTAGTACTATACTAGAACTAAAACCATCACTGCACAAAGGATAGCTGTACACAGAAAAACAAACAATAGAACTAAAACCATCACTGCACAAAAGATAAGTAAAACCAGCTTTTTCACATGGTTTTCGTCTTTTTGCAGAACGACAAGACAACTCCATAAAACGTAGTACTATACTACCCTTTATGTGGTTAAATTTTTCTGCAATAAACCAGCTTTTTTCACATGGTTTTCATTTTTACAGAACGACAAGACAACTCCATAAAACGTAGTACTATACTACGCTTTATGTGTTAAATTTTTCTGCGATAAACCTGCTTTTTCACATGGTTTTCATCTTTTTCAGAACGACAAGACAACTCCATAAAACGTAGTACTATACTACGTTTTATGTATTTTGTCTCGCCTATAAATAACGGCATCATTATAGTTATTTTGTATGCTCAAAAATTAGTAAAAGCAAATATTTCATTAAAAGTAAGGTTTTTTTTTTACTAAACGCAAATATTTCATCAAATGGCTCAACCTTTTCGTGCACCAAAGTGCAACTGTGGAAAAGAATGCTCGATGCAAAATTGTTGGAACGATGGTGAAGTTGGACGCCGCTACTGGTGTTGTATGAACCAGTTATACAAGGTTTCCGGCGAACCTATTTGTGATTTTCAGGAATGGGTTGATGAACCATGTTATCAGAAATGCTACAGAGAACAACTGCAGTTTCTTCATAATATGTGTTTATGCCAACGGGAAACACAAAGAGAAAACGATAGAATTATTGTAGAAACGAGGGCGAAACTGAAAGAGGTGGGAGAAGAAAAATGGAAAGCACAATGGAATTGTGAAGCACAAAAGGAACAAAAAGAAAAATATAAATGGGAACTTGCCGAGGTGAAGGCAAAACTGAAAGAGGTAGAAGAAGAAAAAGAACGAATCGAAGAACGATTTAAGTGGTTGGAGCGGAGAATAAATGGCAACCGGGACTAAACATTTGCTTGTATGTGTTTAGTGTATTTTTCATATTTCATGTATTTTTATTATGTTGGCCTGTTATGTTTCTGTTTGTGTTGTAGTAATGCTTTATTTTAATTGAAGTGTAAGTTAACTTTAAGTGCTTGTGTTGCGCATATGAAACTATCAAACCACGCTTTACATATTACATTTCTTACAATTAAACAGCTTTTTCTTCACTCATTTCAAATTGTGGAACATAATTTTATTTGATATATATTGCAACATACACAAGTAAAAACATGTATTACAAAAAATAATACCAAAATAAAAGACTAGGGGTATCCTTGATAGTTGGGTACATTCGACAAACTTGCACCAGGAGCCGGATTACCACCGCCACGCACACCACCTGAAGGACATTTACGACGGTCGTGTCCTGTTTGCGAGTATATGCCACATTTACGCGCATAAATGGTGTCACCAACATCCATTTGGTTCCGTATACGCGTTCTCTTTTGCACTTGCAGCTTGCGCAAATAGTCCTTGTTACATACCATCTTAAAAGGTTCTGGCGGCCAATAATGCTCAGCACCTAATGGCTGCAACTTCCCACTATACGTGTCTATGTATGCAGCAACACTGTATTGCCTATCAATATAGTTTGTTGCCCCATATCCAACTTGTTGAAAGCACTTCAACGCATGTGCGCACGACATGTGGTAGATGGTTCATTTCCCACATGAACATAACCTTCTATTTTCATTCACCGTCTGTAGATTATTCCCACGGTGTCCGCGGATAGCGGTCTTAACTTCAAAAACACCCTGTTCATGATCGTACTGAAGAAATGAATGCCACTGTGCTTGCCTCCTGGATCTTTCAAATCTTCTCATAGGTATTGGCATAAATTGAACACCCCTGTCCATCAATGTTGATGCAGTTGCATGCCTTTCAACAAACCTCTCTGCACTCTGTTTGAATGTCATGCGGACCATGGCAGTGATAGGAAGTCCACGGGCAGACTTCAACAAGCCGTTGAATGACTCCGACACGTTTATAGTGAGGGCTCCCCATCGTCTGCCGCCATCAGCATGCAATGTCCACATGTGAAGCTCATGCCCCATCAACCAAGTATAGTCTCGTGGTTCTAACTGCCGGATCGCTTCCATGCGCCTCGTGAATTTGCACTGCTGGTGCTCAGTTGCAGCCAGCCACATTAAGTCATGCAATGCCTTGTCAGGATATTTCTTCTGGAAATTGGCCTTCAGGTGACGCACACAGTAACAGTGGTATGCATATGGTTTCTTCCATTCAGGCAAGTGACGTACAAAACTTAAAATACGACCATGCCGATCAGATATTAGACAAATACCTGAACGCTGTTTGACAACGTGCTGCTTCAAATGGTTCAAAAAAAGCGTCCATTTCTCTTTACTTTCATTGGCACATATGGCAAAAGCTTGTGGAAATATTTGCCCGTTGGCATCTACTGCAACTGCAATCAAAAGCTTAATATCATACTTTCCATAGACATGAGTACCGTCTATGGAAATAACAGGACGACAATGCACAAAACCATCAATTGCTGGTTTAAATGACCAGAACACATAGTTGAAAATATATTCGGGTCTGTCCGGACTCCGCTCACGCCTCCATTCAACAACAGTCCCGGGGTTAAAGTGTTGCAGTGCGGCCATGTACCTGGGCAGATTTGAAAAAGACTTATCCCAGTCGCCATAAATAAGTTCAAAGGCACGTTTGCGACCGAGATATGCCTTTCTTTTGGTTATAGTACAACCATACTCCTGGTGGACGGCTGTAATACACTCTTTAATCTTGAACCTAATGGACACTTCCAAATATGGAATCAAGACAAGAGAAATCAAGTCCACATCCAAGTTGAAGTGATTCTCATTGTATGTGTCCATTTCACATCTGTGCTCGCTAATAAATTTACCCACTTTCCACAAACCTGATTTCTTCTTGGTGGCACACAATATCCAGTGACAACCCATAAAGTCTCTATGACACACAGCCTTGTATTTCTCCCTAGTTGATTCACTTACCGTCATCTCACGGTACTCTCTTATACTGTAGATTTTTACAGCCCTAATTAGGCGAGCTTTATCGGGGAAATACATGCCCTTTGTCAGAACAGCTGGTCTAGACTCATCCCACATCGCTGACCGAAATTCATCATCATCCCTTGTGAGGGCATCCACGTTCGGCATGCTTGGCAAATTATCAAGGTAGGGAATATTCCGCTCATGAAATGGCACGTGGGACTCGTACACTCTTGGTCTAGATGGAGGTGGAGGAGCATGCTCCCTCGTCAACTCAGGTTCAACATTCACTTCCTCCTCCTCATCACCCTAATCATGGAAGGGTGTGTCATCCCCAGACTCATCCGCATTGTTGTCATAATCACTATCATCTTCCTGACTCTGCGCATCTGCCAAATCACGAGTAAATACGTCGTCTATGGGAAATTGTGTGAGGTCAGGAGCTTCAAGAAGCTCATTTTCACTGCACATAAAGAACAAAATGATAAGTTACCCAACTAGATAAATACTTTAGATATAGCTATATCACTTTACTTACAAGTCGTACTGTCTTGACGTTTCATGATGGATATTTTCTTGTTGGTGATGACTCCCAGATGGACCACCATGGTCCAATACTCCAGAACTACGCATATTCCAACTAGGGGCAGGGTCATAACTTGTAAAATTCATATCCGGACGGTACCCCCTATGAAAAATATGAGTGTTAATACAAATCCAATTAAAACATAAATTAAACATCGCTAAAACGTAGTAAAATTGAAGTTTACCAGTCGTCTTGTTGATTATCTAAAGTCAAAAATTATTTTGTGGCTGCTCATTCGCCGGTGGTGACAAGTTTAAATCAAGGCAAGCTCTTTCATCACCAATCTGTCCGGCAAAAACTGCTCCAGAATAACCACCCGATGACTGGGGGTTATCCCTACTATGCACGCCCTCATTATTGGGAACGTCTTCCACCTTGACGTACATTTCCAATAATTTTATTACAATAAATTCCCTATATTCATTCGGAATCAGCAAAAAATCTCTAAGAGTTTCATCATCCTCGATGTTAAACTCAGAATAATAAGCAAACCCTTGCGGAGTCACTGAATACGGAAATCTACCAGTTATTTTAAGGTTAACCGAACGCCTCCTCTCATTCATTTTTTTACGTAACAACGATATCAATTTATCGTACTCCATAGTAAGCGGTAATTTAACATGACATTGTGGAGGTGAGCTATACCTCACGGAGTTATTCTCCAACACAACCTCACCCCCCCCCCCAATATAGTGAAACCCTTATTTTTTCTACTTCAGACATTGTAAAAAAATAATTGATAAGAAGAAGAGAGAAGTATGAACATAAGTTTGAAATAAAGTATTGAATGAATTTTTATAAAATTGAAACGCCTTTAAATAAGGCAAGTCCGACGTTGGGGTGTAGAATTTTTCTATGTAAAACGCAGTACAATACTACGTTTTATGTATTGAATTATTGTTATGTCAGTTCATTATTGATGGGGGCAAAAACCAGAGTACAACACAATTATTTAATGTAAAACGCATTATTATACTGCGTTTTACAAATATATCTTAGTAAAATGCAGTATAGTACTGCGATTTACAAAAAAAAAAAATTAAGTAAAACGCAGTACTATACTGCGAATTACTTTAACGGCAAAATTTCCGTTAACGTAATTCGCAGTATAATACTGCGTTTTACTCATTTATGTAATTTTTTTTAAAGTAGTATAAAAGTATTTTTTGTCCAAAAAATGATTAAAAAGGTTTCGGACTCTAGTAAATGATAGCTACAACTAGCTAATAACCACTAAAACATAGTGGTTTCTAAAAGTTTCTCTTTTTATAAACTTGTTGTAGGGCCCACGCCAATTAGCAGTTAATATTAAAGTTAAATGATCATAAAAGTATTATTTTGCTTATTTGGGCACATTAAATCTAATTGTGTCAACAAAATTTCAACTATTATTTTGTTTACGGAATGTATTAAAGAAAAAAAAATTATGAAAATAAATCAAATTGTCAGTTATTAGCTTTTGTACAATACAAAAATATCATATCCATATAGTTTGTGAATACAACAGATAAGTTACAAAATAAATTTTGAAATAAATAATTTGAATTTGCCAAATGAACTATTCTTACTATTAGTACACATGTTACGACCCGGATTTTTCACCTTCGGAAGTCGTGATGACGCCTACTAGTATGAGCTAGGCAAGCCAAACCCTTAACTTCTTACTTCATTAATCAACTACTTCTTTTTAACAAATGTAAGGCGATAACAGGAAAACAGCGTAACTTTAAATAATTAAGCAGAAGATAACAATTAAATATCTGAAATCTACGTCTATTACGCTTACTTAAGTCTCAACCACCCAAAACCCGGTGTCACAGTGTCACAGACGGTCTAAGATTTACTACATACATAGTCTGAAGAAATAATAATATATTGTTTCTGAATAAAAGGAAAATGAAACAGGAAATAGGGATAGAGGGAGACGCTAGGGCCTGCACACGCCTACAGGTCTACCTTAGATCTCCACGTGATGAAACAGGAAATACCCTTCGTGCTTTTACTCTCGTCCCCACCAAAGCAATTATATAATAAAAGTGTGCACGGCATCACCCTTCGTGCTTTTACTCTCGTCCTCACCAAAGCAGTTATATAATAAAAATGTGTACGACATCACCCTTCGTGCTTTTACTCTCTTTCCTCACCATGTAGTCAATAAAATCGGCACGGAATGGTACATCCCTTTGTGCTTTACACTCTTTCCTCACAATAACAAACAATGCACGACATCACCCTTCGTGCTTTAACACTCTTCATCACCCAAACAACAATCACAACAATGGGGCAAGAGAATAAATGAAATTGCAGTAAAGATCCCGGTAAGGGAACAACAATTCAATAAATAAATCTCAGCAAGGGAAGATCATCAATAACCTCAACATCCCTGCAAGGGAGATAATGAATAAATCAACAATAGCTCGGCAAGGGCGACAACATAATGATCTCTTCTCTTTCTCACTTTTACTTCACAATTCACTTCACGACTCGAGCCAATGCTCTAGAGGTTCAATTATCACTTATACTTTCACAATTCGTTATACAACTTGAGCCAACGCTCCTCAATGTTCATAGGTCACAATTCCTTCCACAAACTTTACACAACAAGTAGAAACCATTACCAAGGCATGATAGATACAACGAAGTCATGATAATCACAATACAAGACTCACGGGCATGCTAGACACCAACGTATAGATACTCGTCACCATGCCTATATGTCGTACTCAATAATTACCACATAGCAAATAGGACTCGACTCCTAATCCTTCAAGCTAAGGTTAGACCAAACACTTACCTCGATGCCACGAACACAATTCACGATTCAATTATAGCTTTTCCCCTTGATTCCACCAACAATTCGCTCGTATCTAGTCACAAGTTACTTAATTACATCAATAAACGCTAAATGAACCAATTTGAATGCATGAAAATGAGTTTTCTAAAGTTTTACCCAAAAAGTCAAAAATCGCCCCGGGGCCCACATGGTCAAACCCGAGGTTCGAACCAAAACCTGATTACTCATTCTCCCACGAACTCAAATATGTAATTTGTTTTGAAATCGGACCTCAAATCGAGGTCCAAATCCCCAATTTTTGAAAAACATAGGTTCTACCTAAAACACCCAATTTCCCCCATGAAAATCATTGATTTTGAGTTGAAATCATGTTAAAAGATGTTAAGGAGTGAAGAAAGTGAGTTAGAAATCACTTACCAACATTTTGGAGAAGAAAGGTTGTTTGAAAAATCGCCTCTTATTTTTTTTTTGGGATTTTGAAAAATAAAAAATAACTGAAAATCTCTTCTAAATATACCCATCTCAGACCCCCTGTGCGGACCGCACAAAATGGAGTGCGGCCGTAGAGCTCACCAGGTTGACTGCAGGGACATGTTCTAGTATTTTGGCCATAACTTTCTCTACAGATGTCCAAATTATTATTTCTTTACCTTTCTGGAAACTAGACACGAAGGCTACAACTTTCGTTTTTGAATCATCTCAAAATTCCTTGTAGATCAAAAGATATGGGCTTTCGAAGTCGGACCAGTGAAACGTTCTTCACCGCGGACCGCACAAAATCTAGTGCGGCCGCACAGGCCCTCACTGCGGTCCGCACAAAATTCAGTGCAGCCGCACAAGCTCTTCCACGGAAGAATTCCTTTTTGTGCGGACCGCACTGGTCGGTTCAGAGGCCTTCCACCTCTCTGAACCTGCAACACCTATGTTTTTAAGCCTAAGACATTCCGGAACCTACCCGAAACTCACACGAGCCCTCGGAACTCCAAACCAAGTGTGCATACTAACTCAAAAACATCGTATGGACCTATCGTGCGATCACATCATCAAAATAACATGTAAAATCATGAATTAAACCTTAAAACTCAATATTCTCATCAAGAAATCTCAAAGTTCATAACTCTTCAACCAGAAGTTCAACTCACGTCAAATAAACTCCATTTTTCACCAAATTTCACAGTTATCTTTCAAATACTATAACAAGTTTGTACCGGGCTCCGGAACCAAAATACGGGCCCGATAATAATGATTTTAAACATTAATTCTTTTCTTTATTCCTTAGATAATTTAGTAAAATAATTTCTTTCAAAAATTGATTTCTAAGGCTTAGGACCTCGAAATTCATTTCCGGGCATACGCCCAAGTCCCATATTTTACTGCAGACCTCCTGGGATCGT
The DNA here is from genome assembly GCF_000393655.2 of Nicotiana sylvestris. Classification (NCBI taxonomy): domain Eukaryota; kingdom Viridiplantae; phylum Streptophyta; class Magnoliopsida; order Solanales; family Solanaceae; genus Nicotiana; species Nicotiana sylvestris. The sequence goes on from NC_091058.1 coordinate 80,408,921, forward strand.
CGGAACATGGATCCGGGTCCGTTTGCTAAGAATGTTGACCAAAGTCAACCATAATCAATGTTTTAACTCTAAAATTTCTATTTCTCATATTTTCACATAGAAGGCTTTCCGAATATAGGTCCGGACCGTACACGTAAATCAAGGTGAGGTAAAAAGGGAGGTTTTTAGGCCTCGGATTACTGAATGCACTTGCAACACAAGTGATGACCTTTTGGGTCATCACAACACAATTCCTTTGTTCTAATATTAAAAATATGCTTCCTATTTTAGCAACGAAACGATCGCCTACAATATTAGATTTATTGAAGAATTTTGTTGAACTTTTATTGAGGCAACCATTACTTTGTTTTAACTTACATTGAGAAAATTACACATGCAAAATCTTAAGCATATACTACTCATCATCTAATATTGCTTTGAAGAACACAATTCACAAATATCAAAAACTTAAATACTGTAATTAAGGTCATAACATAGCTTAAAAAAGACAGCATACATTATAACGTCCTTCATCTTGATTCTTAAATCCAAATTCCCCCCCCCCCAAACCCCCAACCCGAAAGAGATCTTTACCCAAATAGCCGGCTATATTCATTGTTTATCTTTTCTATATATATATATATATATATATATATATATATATATATATTAATTATATTGATTAGTTTAAATGATTGGATGGGTAGGTTAATATTAGCAATGGATTGGGCCAAGTGATCCTATAATGGGCCATTATTTTAGAAGTAATCAATGTATGTTGTAAAAATTGCACGGGACACCCTATTTGGTCGCCCCCATTTAACTTATACACATTTTTTTAAAAATAATTTGTACCCATTTTTAAACGACTTTAGCCCCCTTTCTCCTCATCCTTCTCCTCCTTCGTCTTCTTCTTCTTTTGGTGTTGCTATGAAACGTTAGTTCATGGAGATGATTGCCATAAGTATGTTTATCAGATTATTTAAAAATAAATAATAAATAATTTTCTAAAGTAAGTTTTGAAGAAAATGATAGTAACTTGTTGGATTCAGCTTTGTATATTATCAATGCATTTTAACCTGTTGTGCTAAATCATTTATCTAGTTTTTTAAGTTACTAATTCTACTTATGATAAACTTATTATTTGTACAAAAAAAATCAATTACATGATAGCATAAAACATGCTGAAGTTCAGCAAATATTGAAAAAACTTCAGCTAAAACATGCTGAAGTTTAGCAAATAGAGAATAAAACTTCAACTACTAGAATGCTTAAGTTCAGCAATTACAAATAAAAACTTCAGCTAACACTAAGTTTACGTGAAAAACTTCAGCTAAAACATGCTAAAGTTCAGCAATTACAAACAAAAACTTCAGCAAATCGAGAACAAAACTTCAGCTACTTGAATGCTTAATTAAGTTCAGCAATTACAAACAAAAATTTCAGCAAATAGAGAACAAAACTTCAGCACATGTGGTTCAATAATTTTTGCTGCTTCAGGCCCGCCTTTTAGAATGCTGAAGTTTGTGTAATTTCTTTTGCTACTTCAGGCCCGTATGCTGAAGTTACGCGAAAAAGTGGGTACGCTTGCAATATTTTTTGCAAAGCGGGTACAAGTTAAAACGTGACCCAAAAAGCGGGTATAGATGCAAATGCCGCACATATGTTGATGTCATTATTTTATATTTGGAATTTTTATCTTCCTATACACTATTTCAATTTAATTACATGGTCATAATTTATCAATTATATACAAATAAGTTTTAAATGAGTATCCCTTTATATTAGAAATTGGATAAGAAATATCAGTTATTTCATTATCCCTTTATACTAGCCCTCTCTCTCTCTCTCTCTCTCTCTCTCTCTCTCTCTCTCTCTCTCTCTCTCTCTCTTCGTCTCTATATTCTCCTTCTCTATTTTTTTCTCCAATTTTTCTCCATTTGATGTTCTCTATTTTTTTTATGCTTTCTTGTTGTATAGAGTTTTAATGGAATTTATTAATGGATTTCAATCGTTTTAATTTAGCAATTTCCTCATGTTGCACAATTGGTGTTCAAATTGAAATTGTCAATCAATAAATTTTGAAGGTGTTTGACTCTCCACCATTGATAGCAATTAAAACGCTTTGAAATCGAATTTGGGTTTTCAAAAATTATTATTTGTTTGTATTGAGTGTTGTTGCAAGCAATTGAGAATATTGTTTGGAGTTTATATCCCAATTTTGAGGGTGTTTGGTTGTAACGACCCGACCGGTCGTTTTGAGCATCTGCACTTCGCTCGGGCATGAGTAGCTCTATATGATATATTATGACTTATATGAATCGTCGATTGTGGTTTTCAGGTTATTCGGAATTGATTTGAAAGAAAGAGTTTCAACTAGGAAGCTTTAAATGGGAAGAGTTGACCAAATTTGACTTTTTAGTATTTCACCTCAGATTGAAATTTTGATAGTTCCGTTAGCTCTGTTGAGTGATTTGAACTTAGGAGTATGTCCGGATTGTGATTTTGTGGTCCATAGTTGAATTTGGCTTGAAATAACGGATGTTCAATTTTTGGAAAGTTCGGCCGGGAGTGGACTTTTTGATATCGACGTCGTATTCCAATTCCGGAAGTTGGAGAAGGTCTTTAATGTAAAATGTGACTTGTGTGCAAAATTTGAGGTCAATCAGACGTGATTTGATAGGTTTCGGCATCGGTTGTGGAAGTTTGAAGTTTCAAAGTTCATTGATTTCGAATTGATTCGTCGTTTCAATGTTGTTATATATGTTTTGAGGCCTCGAGTAGGTCCGTGTTATGTTATGGGACTTTTTGGTATGTTCTGACGGGGTCCCGAGGGGCTCGGGTGAGTTTCAGACGGGTTTCAGACTATTTTTTCTTCATTTTTCACTGTTGTGTTCTGCTGATATCTGGTGTCGCATTTCTTCATCGCGTTCGCGTGGCAAGTGTCGCGAACGCGTAGTGTACTTTGATGGCAGCAACAATTGTTCTTTGCGATCACGAAGCAAGTTCCGCGTTCGCATAGAGTTAGGGCAAGATTTTCTTCACGTTCGCACAATGAGGCAGCGTTCGCATAGTGTTGAGTTGGGCAGCTGGGAATTTGGAAATTCTTATAGGCGTTCGTGTACAACTAGACGCGTTCGCGAAGCTTGGTCGCATGTGTGCTTCGCGTTCGCATGAGTACGTTCACGATCGCATAGAGTCGTTTGGAGGTAGTGTATTTTTGTTCATCGCGAACGCGATGGTTTTCCCGCGTTCACATAAGAGGATGCCTAGGCAGATTATAAAATACTCTATTTCAAGGGTTTCGACCATTTTTATATTTTGGGAGCTATGGAGCTCAGATTGAGGCGATTCTTGAAGTAATTTTCACCATGTGAATTCGAGTAAGTGTTCTCTGCTCGGTTTTGGTTATATTCCATTAATCTATCTTCGATTTTAGCTTGCGGTTGATGAATTTTAAAGAGGAAATTGAGGGCCTAAAATTTCATAATATGAATTTTGAGTTTTGAACATCGATTTGGAGTCGGAATTGAGTGAAACCAGTATGGTTGGACTCGTAATTGAATGGGTTATCAGATTTTGTTAGTTTTGTCGAGTTTTGAGGCGTGGGCTCGGGTGTGATTTTTGGCTGATTTTGGATTTTGATTAAGGATTCGATATTTATCATTTGGAATTGTTTCCATGGGCTTTATTTGATGTATTAAACTTGCTTTTGGCTAGTTTTAGCCGTTCGGAGGTTGCTACGTGCGTGATGGTATTTTTGGAGCATCATTTGCTTGCTCGTTATTGGAATTGGCTTGTTCGAGGTAAGTAACTCTTCTAAACTTAGTGATAAGGGTATGAAACTTCGAATTACGTGTTGTGTGATTGGTATTAAGGTAACACACATGCTAGGTGACGGGCGTGTGGGCGTGCACCCTATGAATTTTGACTTCGTTGTTTCCATGGCACTGTATAGTTGTCCTATTTTGTTGATATCAGTGTTTTCACCAAGTGATTAAGTAAATGAGCTGTCAATCATGCTAGATATCATGTTTAGGCTCTATGCCGATATTGTTGGGACCCATAGTGGTCGTTTCTTGCTGTCACCTCACTGATTTCATTGATATTTTGTACTCAGTTATATTCATGCATTCATGTCATATCTCAGTCTCAGTTGTTATTTATTGATACATCATATCATTGTTGTCGGGCTAGTTTCATGACACTGAGATCCCGAGAGACTGGAGATATCGATGATGAGTGAGCCGATGGCCTGATTGTGAGGATATTTATGGGATCGGGTTGCACACTGCAGCATGTTTCATTGATTTATGTCATGATTGGCTTGATATAGAGCTTGGGATGTAGGAGCCTCTCCGGAGTCTGTACACACCCCAAGTGAGCGCAGGTACCTACTGAGTGTGAGTGCCGAGTGCCGAGTGATTGGAAGGACTGAGTGAATGTAAGAACTGAGTGACTGGGAGGATTGAGCGACTTGATACTCTGAGAGTATGCATATGGTTCTATCACTGAATCATATCGCATTTGACATGCACATGACATACAGGCATAGAGATGCATTTACCTCATATGTATGGTATCACGTCATTCATGACTTTTCATATATATTGACATATGGGCATCGAGAGGTATTTTACACTTGTTATCTAGAGAGAAAATGAAACATCATATTCACTGTTGTTAGGATCTTTGGGAAAACTTACAATTTTCAAACTTACTCGTATTTTCGACGATTTCGATAAAAGTGATGAGGTTTTCATTGATATACTTGAAAACTGGAAGTATTATCGGAAAACTATGAAAAAACTGAGTATTTTATATCTGAGTTACTTCTTTATTTAATTTCTTTACGTTGTTATGAACTGTTATTGGCTATTGGTGTTGGACCCGACCTATGTTCCAGCTCGTCACTACTTTCAACCTAAGGTTAGGTATATTACTTGTGAGCACGTGATTTTTGCCCTATGAGAACTACTCCAAAAGAAATCAAAAATAAAACAAATTTCCGTGCTGTACAATTTTTAGAATTTGCGTGGCATTTTTAGATAATTATTTGTGTTTTTGTCTGTGAACGCTTATCCTGTTTTAATTAATTAAAATACAAAAAAAAACACGTTGCATGTGCACTTAGGATTTTTATTTTTACAATTAGGAATTAATTAACCATAGTTTAGTTTTAAAATAAAGAAAATTACAAAAAATACATATTTTTTGTATTTTTGGCATTTAATGTCCAAGTGCCCGATTTTGTTTGTAATTAATATTTTATTTTGGTGCGATATTTATTGTTAAAGGTCAATTAGTATTTTCTAAGTTATTTTGTTTTTTACAATTTATTTTAGGAATTTTGGTATTTAGGAATTAAAAGGAAAATGAAAGAAAAAGAAGAAAAGAGTGAAAATCGGATTTGGCCATTATTTTTGGACCAAAAATCACGCCCAAATCACCCATTGACCAGGTCCAGTTGGCCTGGCCAGAGACGTCTTAAAACGACGTCGTTTGGTCACTCTTAATCAAGGTCGTTGGATTAAATCGATCCAACGGCTGAGATTCAATCTCCCTTACCCGTTCCCAAACTCGACCCGTTACCCGGATCCAGAACCCCCCACTTAAACCAAACAGTACCGTTTCTCATTAATGAATTAATCCTAGCCGTTGATCTCAATTGAGCAAACGGCCATGATCTAATTCCCTCCCCCGTATATAAGTCCAACCTCTCACCCCACACCCCCTCCAACCTCTCCTATCTCGTCTCTCTCAAAGACTAAACCGAACAGACCTCCCATGAAACCCTAGCCGCCTTGAAACCCCTTCGCCTGAAAGTCGGCAGCAACGATGCCGTTGGCCATGAAACTAACACCCCTAGAGCACCTAACCGCCCTCTCCACGAATCCCTTATCCGTTTTGCTCGAATCAGCCTGTAGCTTCTCGAATCTTCAATCGAAGATTCGAGCAAAGCTTGAAACTACCCCAACCAGCCCCAAACTCACACCATGACGCCCCCAGACCTCCCTCGTTACCAAACCACCTTTGGTTTGGTTTGAATCAGACCAGAACCGTTCGAACCCCAAATCGAACCCCTAAGAACCCTAGAAAACCAAAGGTTGAAATATGTCCAAATTAAAGGATGATTTGGGGTCTAATTGACTTTAGTCGAAGTGTTCTCAGTTGAGAACACTCGATTAAGGTCCGTTCGACCTCAAAGAGTCCGAGTCAGAGTCCAAGTCAGGGTCGTCCAGTTTCCGAGTTCTTGAGGTATTTTTCCTTCCCTGTTTGTTCCATTTTGTATTTGTTTATATCTGTTTATTTGTTTAATTTAGTTTTATTGATTTTTCAATTTTTCTTTTGTCTGATTCTGTCCTTCTTCAATGACCTTTTATTTGGTCGAACTTTTTCTGGTCATGGTCAAGTATATGATAAACTATATAATCGATTTGAATGAGTTTCGTCGATTAGTTAAGTTTTATTATAAATCCTTGTTTCTATCAATACGACTCAAATCACCTGTGTGCCTGTTTGATTTTGATTATTTGCTATTGATTGTATGTGTTGTAATTCGTGTAGTCGATTGGATAAGTGTCGTCGATTAGTTTTACATGCTTGAATGTTAGAATAACCCGATAATAATTTGATTCATACTGCTTCAATTCTGATTGAATCATTGTTTGAATTTGGTTGTGAATTGGTTATAGCTGTATTACTTTAGTGATCAGTTAGAAATCAATTGTTAAGGTTATAACTTATAGAGTTCTACCATCAGATTAAGAGGTTTAGGACAGGGTAGTAGTTCAGATTCCCAGGGGGGTAGTTTGGGATTTGAAAACCTAAAAGTGGCTTAGTTTAAGTGGCCTGCCCATTGAATATTCAGTGAACTATTAAACTAATGACTCTCTTTAATAAAAAATGGGCTAGAATGAGTCAGGAGCAGCATGGGCATTATCAGGGCATTGTTTAATTTAAAAAAAAGCCATACTGCCCATAACTAGGGAATTTAATAAAGAAAAGACTGAAACTGTCAGCAATTCTTCAGGGAATAACATGGTTGTAAAACTGAAAAGAAAAGGGATTCTGAAAAGGTTGTCAAACATAGTGCTTGTAAGGTTGTAAAGTGAGAAACAAGAAGACATATGTTAGTGGGGTTCTAAGGGGAATGGGCAGCAATTTAAGCCTGATTTCTTTAAGTGTTCCTAGGGAAGGCAGGTTGATTTTTTGGTTATAAATAGGGGACATTTAGGACAAATTGAGGGGCTGGATTTTGACATCAGAAATTCAGAGTTTAAGAGTGAATTACAAGCTGAGTTTTTACCCTAAAGAGTTCAATAGGTTGAGAGCTAAATACTGAAAAAGTGAGGTCTTCTTTACTACTGAAAATCAGAATCGGTTTGTTACTGTTTAATTGAGATTCTGAGTGTCTTTATTTGAGAATCTGAAGAACAGAAATCAGAAAATCTACTCTCCTGTCTCATTTCTGAATACATTCTGTTCCTGTCTGTGAATTGCTTGGTATTTTCTGGTTTCACTCCTGGGTTTTGGACTGCTTGTGTTGGGTGTTATTTCTGCTGGTTGTTGCTCTGCTCTTTGCTGTGGTGTTGTTGTATTGTATACTACTGCTGCTGCTGACCTGCCTTTCTTCTTCTTCTTCTTCTTCTTCTTCTTCTTCTTCTTCTTCTTCTTCTTCTTCTTCTGCTATTCTCGATTCTAGGTACACTACTTTGAATCATCTTGGTGTACGCTCATTGAAACTGAAATGAAATGGCCAGAGGATTTATTGTTCAAACTATATAATGCTTGTATTCTATTTGATATTAGTTATGTGTTTCCTGTTATATGAATGGTAGATATATGTATAATTAGGACTGCTTTTAAATCATTGATTGGCAATTAGGTGATGTATGATGTCGGACTACTGAACTGAACTGCCATTTGAAGGATTCTACGAGAAGACATATGATGTCGGAACAAACTGTTAGATTGCTAAACTATTAGGTGTGTGTCTGTATGAATTTCATAGTTAAATAATTTCAGTTTTGTTAGTTCATATTATCAAAATAAGGTAGTTCAAAATCACATTCAACTTGAGTTGGGTTATGTATTAGATATTAACCACAGCATATAATAATTTGCAAATTAGCACTCACTGTTTAGTTTACATAAATCAAAATAAGTCACTAGATATTGAAGCAGCTTGGACTATACTTAGGACTATCTTAGGCAGTTTTGAACAGTTTTCCTCATACCTGTAGCCATTTGAATTGGTAAATAGTTAATATTGAGAATCATTTCGATTTAGTTGATTGGTAAAGTATAACTTTGAACTCACGAAAATGGGAATAGAAATAAATTGAAGTTTGTGATTTTGAGTCCTGTTAGTAACAAAGATCCGCAAGTATTAGGCAAACATAATTAGCCAGTAATTTCGTAGAGTCAGTAGGTCTGCCATATTTGAAGTTTGATTCGATGTAGTAAAGCTAAGGTCATTAATTCAATAGGCATGAGTTGAGTTCGAACAAGGCGTGTTAGAGTTCCTTTAAATGTAATAGATTTCTCCAAGTGTCGATCAAGTTTTAACAAACTTTCGCAAGCATTAGTAATTAAGGTTGGTTTTAATTTCAAATAGTTGTAAACAATTAATTCTGGCGGTTCAATTCATCTAGTAAGGTGGGTCTAAATTGGTAGAGAGTAATTAGTTTCGTTTTGATATTATTGTTTGTCAATTCTGTATTCTATTTATAATTTCAATTTTTTTTGTAATATTCACTTATAGAATAAGATACGAAACAATCTCCCTTTGTACAAGCTCGATTGCAATTTTCCATTTGCATTTGTCTTTAACTAATAACTAATAAGTTACGTCCTTTTTTTAAGCATGTAATTAATTTGGATATTTTCTTTTATTTTAGAGACGAACTTAATAGAAAAATGTAGTCACTTTAGGGGTGTCCTTTTAAAATAAACGAGATGAACCTCGCCAAATAAAACGCACAAATTGCGGGGCCCTTAATAGATGGTTATCTTAAATGTTTAGATTTCGAGATAGGCCGTATAGCGAATTTCACGGTTTTTTTTCAAAAAATAATAACGTGTTAGCATCTTTAGGCGTGTATTTAATAATGTTATCTCCCTAAACTCGGGTACACATTTATGTGACCCAAATCCAAATCTCAACGAAGTCAAAATGTGTCAATAACCACGGGTGCATTGATGTGACGTGGTTCAAGACCCGTTTTCACGATGTTGCAAGTCTTTTTTTTTAAAATAATAATAATAAAAGCGGCTAAAAGTTAAAATTTGCACATAAGTTCATAATTGTATAAAAATCAGATAATTAAGCCAGATATGACAGTTGAGCGACCGTTCCAGAACCACGGAACTCGGGAATGCCTAACACCTTCTCCCGGGTTAACAAAATTCCTTATCCGAATTTATGGTTAAGAGACTGTAATACAGAGTCAATATTCTCCTCGATTCGGAATTCAACTGGTGACTTGGGACAACATAAATCTCCCAATTGGCGACTCTGAATTAAATAATAAATCCCGTTTCGATTGTCCTTTAATTGGAAAAACTCCCCTAACCCCCTATGCCCCTTTACGGGGGAGCCAGGTGAAAAAGGAGGTGTGACATTACTTATTGAGTACATGGGTTCGGTTGTACTTATACTACGCTTCTGCACTTTGCGTGCAGATGTTGGCTGTTGATGTTGTTGTGTTCGATAGAAGCTGGATCTGGAGATGTACATGCGTTCCGGTTGTAGCTGTCTCTTGTTCATGATAGCCTTAGATTCATAAATTTCTGTTTATGTACTTTTCAGACAGACGATGTATTTACTTCATACCAATTTTGTTGTCACGACCCAAAATCCACCAAGGGTCGTGATGGCGCCGGACACCGCTGTCAGGCAAGCCAACCAAAATACTTAATTAAATTCTCGTTTTTTTTTGAAAACTATGATTTTCCTTCAATTTTACTAGTAAAAGAAAATCATTTCAAATTTAATATAAATGTTAAGAAGTTAATACAAGATACCTCGCAATCAACCCAGAACCCACTGTCGCAAGTGCATGAGCATTTACTAGAGAATGAAATAAAATACAGTAACTGTCCGGAATACAAAGTGGACGGAAATGAAAATACAGTACAATACTTTGAAGGAGACTCTGCTGGCTGTGGGTCATCTCGATAAATGCAGCTCACCTAAGTCTCCGCATTAACTAGGCCACTATGACACTAAGCCACTGGCCACATATGAACCTGTGCAACAAAAATGCATAGCAAGTGTAGTATGAGTACAAAAATAACGTGTACCCAGTAAGTATCTCGTCTAATCTCAAAGAAGTAGAGACGAGAGGTCGACTTCGACACTTACTAGTGGTCCAATAATGATACTTCTACAATATAATAATTGAGGATTTTTATAAACAAGATTGTAATTCAATAGAATGAAGCAAGTAAACAATTCTTTCTTTCATAGGAAATTCCCAAATTCCTTTTCATCATTTATACAGTTATTCTCAAGTCATAGAGAGAGCAATTATCATCATCTATAAATTTCAAGGCAAGAAATATAAGCATGCGATATACGGCCCGATCCAACAATATTTAAACTGTGCAGTGCCAGAGGGTCGAAAGGCGCGAACTAGATGCATCTATTATCCCGCTCGCGAATCATACATGCGACGCGGTCAAATATAAATAAACAATCACCCTACTCGCGAATCATACATGCGACGCCGGTACACATAGAACCACATACACAAATCAATCAAGATATTCATCAAGGATACAATTATTCAAGGAGGTGTAAATTTTCCTTTTTACAAGTCATAAAAATGAAGTTTAACTCTTTTAGAAAAATCGTTTGTCACTTCGATATGATTTAAGCAATTTAAACTATCAATAAGGTTGCACTTATTACAAGTAAGCATGCTTTTGGATCCTAGACTACCCAGACATAAGCATAATAGTAGCTACGCATGGACTCTCGTCACCTCGTGCGTACGTAGCCCCCACAATTAGCAACACATATTGAATTAATTCACCTATGGGGACAATTCCCTCTTACAAGGTTAGAAAGGAGACTCACCTCGCTTCGAAGCCTATATCCCAATTCAAGAACGCGCTCAAACCTCCAAATTGGAGCCGAATGATCCAAAACTATTCAAATGGGGTAAGAACTAGTCAATACATGCTCAAAAGTTCATATTCTAATTATTAAACTAATTTTTCAACCCTAAATACAAGGTTCCTAAAATTTATCCCCAGGCCCACGTGTCCGAATTTCGAAAATTTTCGAAGAATGTTGTTACCCATAACCTAAGGATCAATAATATATGATTTCTACTAAATTCTATAGCAAATTTCGTGGTTAAATCTTGTTTTTATCAAAGCCCTAGGTTTTTCATCTAAACCCTTGATTTTCCCTAATTTTCACATGTTAATCTACCCATAATCTATATATTTAACTCATGTTTGTGTAGAAATTACTTACCTCAAAGTGCTAGGTGAGAGCCCTCTTCCAAAAGCTCCAAAATCGCCCAAGAGATGAAAAGAAATGAGCTAAATGGACTAAGTCTCAAAATTAATAGCTGTGCACAGGTCTCAGATGTCGCATTTGCGACACCTGGTTCGCAAATGCGACAAAACGACGGCAAATGCGAACATGGGCCTCCCCTCCCAAGGTTGCAAATGCGACCAATAAGTCGCAAATGCAACTAAAACATCGCAAATGCGAACTCTGCCTCAGGCCAGGCTCCATCGCAAATGCAAAGCCTCACTCGCAAATGCGAGTTCGCAAATGCGAACTATTTCTCGCATTTGCGAGACCTGCAACTGCTGCAAAGAACACCAGAAAATCTGGTGTGTTTCCAACACCTCCCGCACGTCTGAAACTCACGCGAGGCCCTCAGGACCTTAACCAATTACACCAATATGACCCAAAACATGATACAAACTCGCTCGAGGCCTCAAATCACATCAAACAACGTCGAGATCATGAATCACACTCCAATTCAAGCTTAATGAACTTTAAAATTTCAAACTTTTACTTTCAATGCCGAAACCTGCCAAATCACATCTGATTGATCTCAAATTTTGCACACTAGTCATATTTGACATTATGGACCTACTCCAACTTCCGGAATCGGAATCCAACCCCGATATCAAAAAGTCCACTTCTGGTCAAACTTCTTAAAAACCTTCAAATTTCTATCTTTAGCCAAATGACCCACGGACCTCCGAATTCACTTCCGATCGTGCTCCCAATACCAGAATCACCACACGGAGCTATTCCCAGACTTAGAATCCCAAACGAACATCGATAACACTGAAATGCACTTCAACCCAAACTTATGAGTCTTCCAAAAATGCTAACTTCCACAATATGTGCCGAAACATTCTCGAGTCTTCCAAAACCTAGTCCGGACATACGCCCAAGTCTGAAATCATCATACTCACCTGTTGGAACCTTCGAATCCCGATTCCGAGGTCATTTACTCAAAAATCCAATCTTAGTCAATTCTTTCAGCTTAAAGCTTCCGAAATAAAATTCTCTCTCCAAATCAACTCCGAGCTTCCCGTAATACAATTCCGACCACGCGAACAAGTCATAATACCTGAAGTGAAGCTACTTAGGGCTTCAAACCGCTGAACGACGTGCTAGAGCTCAAAATGACCGATCGAGTTGTTACATTTGTAAACTCTATTCTTAGAAGCTCATGATTTGTACTACCAATCTTTGGGAAATGTAAAAGATTCGGATAATTTTGATTGTTTAATTGCCTTATTTGTATTATTGGAATTAGATAGTTATGAGTTGACTTATCTAGCGGGTTAGGTTAGGTGCCATCACAACTAGTGGAATTCGGGTCGTGACATTGGTGAATATTAGACTTGATTTTGGCTGAATTTCAGATTGAAACTCGAAAAGGAAGAAGAAGAATATATGACATACAATATACTTACGCAATTGTAGTAAAGTTGTATTATAATTATATGTAAATTGTATTCTGATGTAGTCAAATATAGTTTTTATTTGAATGTTGTATGAAAGTTGAAAAATTATATACAAATTATATACAACATACATACAAAAAGCATATTGTATACAAATACAATTTGTATGAAAATTGTATTTAAGTTGTATAATATTGTAGTTATATTTAACTATGTAGAAATAATGTATAAAAGTTATTGATAAGTTATATACTATATAATTAGTTGTAAAAAATTTATTTTTAGTTTATATATTATTGTAAATATATCAAATTTGTACGCAATTTATTTTTAATCTGTATGTTATTGTATCAAAGAAATTTATATGTTGTTAGTTGTCACTTAATATATCATTTATCGTGTGAAATTTTTTATTTCATTAGTAAGTGGTAGAATAAAATAAAAATAATATTCTATTTTTACTAAATAAATATCAGGAACTTTTCGATCAATTTTCTTGTTCCACGAGCTTTTCTTTTCATCTGAAATTTTTCGATCAATTATGTTCTAGTGTAAATATAAAAAATTAAGACGTCAATTCCTCCATCTTCCTTCAGTAAAATGTACATATATTTATAAAAAATTTAGAGTAAACTATTACAGAAAATATTTCAAAAAATTTAAAGCCAGAGAAAGAATTGTTTCTGTCCTCAAATAATAAAAGCGTACAAATATTTTAAATTGTATCTATTTGATCAGAACCTAATGCTGGATTACAATAATAATATAATACTCGTAATTAATAACAACAAGAAGAGTATAAACTTGATGAATGGTACGGAAATTCTGCTTTCACATTTCGTATCTTTAGCAGAGAAAAATGACGTGTAGTTTGTGTTTGGTACAAAAATACATAGAATCAACTAGAAATTGGATTGTTTTACAAGCAATTAAGACAGCAGAAAAACAAGGAAAGAGGAGAATCCCCTAATTTAAGGCATTAAGTATGGACTGTATATTATTTGTAACAGAAACTTGTTTAGGGCGAGTTGTAATGACCCGACCGGTCGTTTTGAGATCTAGCGTATCGTTCAACGGTTTGAGACCATGAGTAACTTCACTTCAAATATTATGACTTGTGTGTGTGGTCAGAACTGAATTTCAGGAAGTTCGGAGTTGATTTAGGAAGAAAATTCTAATTTCGGAAGCTTTAAGTTGGAAGAATTGACCAAGGTTTAATTTTTGAGTAAACGACCTCGAAATCGGGATTTGAAGGTTTCAACAGGTTCGTATGATGATTTTGTACTTGGGCGTATGTTCGGATCGGGTTTTGGATGCCCCGGGAGCGTTTCGGCGCCTATTGTAGAAAATTGGCATTTTAAAAGGATTTCATAAATTTGGGTTGAAGTGCATCTTCAATGTTATCAATGTCTGTTTGGGATTCCGAGCCTAGGAATAGAGCCGTATGGCAATTCTGGTCTTAGGTGTACGTCCGAATTTGAATTCGGAGGTTCGTAGGATAATTTGAAGCATTTCGGCGAAAGTTGAAAAAATTGAAGGTTGGAAGGTTGAAAGGTTTGACCAAGAGTTGACTTTGGTGATATCGGGGTTGGAATGAGATTTCTAGAGTTGGAACAACTCCGTTGGGTTATTTGGGACTTGCCTGCAAAATTTGGTGTCATTTGGAGTTGATTTGATATGGTTCGGACGCTTGGTTGCGATTCTAGAAGTTCTTGAAGTTCATTGTGATTTTCATGAGTTTTGGCATCCGATTTGTAGTTTTAGAAGTTATTTCGGTATTTTGATTGCGCGAGCGAGTTCGCGTTATGTTTTTAGACTTGTGTGGATGTTTGGTTTGGTGTCTCTGAGCTTGGGTGAGTTTCAGATTAGCTTCGGAGTATTTTGTTAAGAATTTTGAGTGTTGGTTCTAGTTTCATCGTATTTGCGATATTTTGGTCGCAAATGCGACTACCGCATTTGCGGGGTAGTCCTCGCATTTGTGAACTTGGGCTGCTAGGGAATGGATCACATTTGCGAATGTATGGTCGCTTTTGCGAAGCCTGAAGAGTTTGCATTTGCAAACTCTGTATCGCATTTGCGATGAAGGCCTGGCCTGTTAGGGGTCGCTTTTGCGATGCTTTGTCCGCATTTGCGGAGGTCACATTTGTGAACCCCCTTGTCGCAAATGCGACATCTGCGACTAGAGCAAGGGTTTGTATTCCGAGACTTAACTCATTTTTCACTTGAACTTAGGCGTTGTTTTAGAGCATTTTGGGAAGGGTTCCATCGACATCAAGAGCTAAGTGATTTCCCGTGTAATGTGAGTTAAATATATGGATTATACATTGATTTTAACATAGAAATTCATGAAAAATTTGTAGAAATTTGGGATTTTGAAGAAAAACCTAGAAATTGGTATTTATGAATTTTGACCACGAAATTGGACATGGAATTTGGAATAAACTATATATTTGAGTTCGTGGTGCTATGGGTAAAGTTTATCTTCAATTTTTTTTGAAATCCGGGCACGTGAGCCGGATGGTGATTTTTATCGACTTTTCGAGCGGAGTTGAGAATTGTTATAAATTGGATTATAATGAGTAGTAGAATATATATTTATGGGTTTGTACATTTATTGACTATTTTGGAACGTTGGGCATCAGTTTGAGTTGTTAGAAGGGCTTGGGAGCCGGTTATGGAATTTCAGAGCAAGGTAATTGTCTCTTTTCTAACTTTGTAAGAGGGAATTAACCCCATAGGTGGATTGATTTAATATGTGCTTCTATTTGTAGGGGTTACGCATGCACGAGATCACGAGAGTCCGTGCGTCGCTACTATTAGGCTTATGTTCGGGTAGTCTAGGACCCAAATCATGTATACCTGCGATATTTGCAACCTATTTATTAATTTAATTGCTTAAATCATATCGAAACCTGGGAAAGGAATTTTAAAAGGTTAAACTTCATTTTTCTTGACTGTTAATGAGAATTGGTATTCCCTTGAATAATTGCCGCTTAATAAATCTTGAATTAGTTGTTTTAGATGTATTTTCTCTTTTTTGGAGCAGGCCGAATGCCTCGATAGCAGATGGATACATCTATGATTCGTGCTATTCGACCCTCAGCGGTACACAATTTAAATATTTATGTTGGATTGGGTCATACGGTCTCAACATGATTTAATTGGTTGCTTTGGAATTAATAATACTTGATATTGCTTCATTGGCTTGAGATATAAATTGCTAAATGACGAAAATAAATTTGAAAATTTCTTATTAACAAATTAATGTTTACTTACTTCATGATATTGGGTTTACAACCATTCTATACAATCCATGCTTAACTATATCATCGGTATTTTATTGATAGCCTTAGTACGTGTCGGAGTCGACCCCTCGTCACTACTTTTTTTAGGTTAGACAGGATATTTACTGGGTATGCGTTGATTTACGTACTCATACTAAATTTACTGCATATTTTTGTGCAGGTACATATATGTCTAATGGTCTTGTGGGCGCAGAGGCATGGTTAATGCGGGGACTTAGGTGAACTACATTTCATATTACAATCCGCAGCCAACAGAGTCTCCTTCAGAGTTATTTATATTTTCCTGTCTAACTTGTATTCTGGACAGATACTATATTTATTTTATTCCCTAGTTGATACTCATGCACTTGTGACACCAGGTTTTGGGAATGATTATGGGTTGTCAGTATTTTAGTTGCGAACATATTATTTTTTACTCTGTAAGTTCTATCTTTTACTGTTTAAAAGTAAGGAAATTACGATTTCAAAATACTAAAATGAGTAATTAAGTTGATTAATTATTGTTGGCTTGCCTGACAGCGTTGTTAGGCGCCATCACGACCTGTAATGGACTTTGGGTCGTGACACGGGTAATATGCAATATTTGTACAATTTGATAAATAAGTTTTATATTGTATAGGAAGGAAAAAAATCCCTTTTTGATTTTCGACTTTATATATTATGACTTTAATTACGTGATCTTATACACATTAATTATGACATTTCCTACCATAATTTAAGAAACTTGTGCATCTCTCAAATAAGTTTTATTCTAAATTGAATTGCATTTTCAAGAATCATCTTATATTCCATGACTTAAATTAACCACATCCTTCAATTAAAATAGAAAAACTTAACCACATTCAATTCAAAAGTTTTGTTCAATATAATGCTCATTAACTTTGTCCACATACAACCATGTGATTTTTTTTTGATGCGCTATTTTGCATAATATTCAAGCCTATTATCCTCCTTTTATGATAGGTATAGACTATCTTTAAGAATAACAAAGAATTTTAAATTTATCAATAATATTCTTAAGATTTATTTATTTATTTATTTTCTTTTGTTTCCTAAACTAATTCAAAGTTAAATAGCATCACTATACTTCTATTTTAATTTTTATTATAAATATTTTTAATTTATAGTTTTATTTATTTATTAGAGTTCAGTTATGTGATCTTATTCAAAATATGACTTTTTTGAATCATAATTAAAATGAAATAAATTCTAATTTCAAACTCAAATATTCTTATCCTTCTAATTTTTTTATGATGAAAATTTTGATTTCTTTATTTTCGTTACTCCATTTTCTAGTACTAATTAGCACAATCAAGTGGATTTGCATTAGCTTAACCACTTTTATGCTTAATTTCGAATAGCAGGACATCAGTTTTTACTAGTTTTATTATATATTTATTGCATTTATATACGCATCAAGTATATTATAATATTTTATTATATGCGAGCATGAAAAAATAATAGAAAAAATAGTTTGACAAAAGGTCGAAGCATAAAGTCTAATGCAATACGGTGAATGCCATGTTCAACTAAGATTCATTGATTGAGTATAAATGCAAAATTTAACTACTGATTCAAATAAATGAATGCAAAAATTAAGTATTAACATAAATACGTGAATAGAAAATTTAACACTAATATAAACATATTTTACTCAAAGAAAGAGAACCAATAAATCCTTAATTTTGTAGATGCTGCTCGAACAATAAAGTTTTAATAATAAAAACGTGAAATTGTAGCTTTATGTATATAATTTGAAACAAAATAGAATTATATAAGGTCAAATTGTGTATAATTCAAGTAACAAAAATATTATTAAAAAATAAAAACTCCTGAACCGGAAAGGAGCTGTTAAATTCTCTACTAGGTCGCCTGTTATTGTATTTCATAATTGTGTGGAGTAAATTATGGAAAATGGACCTTTCTTTAGCTGAAGAAATTTAATGGGCTATTTTCGGTCGTATAACATTATTATCTTGAAATCGTTAGAGCTGGCGGTGCCGCCAGCCTGCCTCTACTGCTACATATTTTCGAATAGTGAAATAGAGTGGTAAGCAATACAGCTAAGTTGCATTAATAAAAATAATTACGTACTATATTGGAATTCGAACGCGTCACATTACACTTAAATTGTGGTCAACTTTAAGGTTGTAGACGTTCAAAAACTTTGAGTAAACCTTTTTGTTTGCCTTCTATTCTTCTTCTTTGCATATATTGTCTCCATTGACATCAAGACGTCTGAATTTACCATGCATGCGTTATTGATTACTATAAAGAGATTACATGAGTTCATTTCCTCAATTTATGTGGAGCATTAACACTCCTTGCGCAACCAAGGTTACGCGGACCTTACCCCTACTCTGGGTAGAGGGATCGTTTTCAAAATAGACCCTCGACATCCTTCCCTCTAAGAACTCTTCATCTTGCTCTTGGGGTGACTCGAACTCACAACCTCTTGGTTGGAAGTGGATGTTGCTTACCATTAGAGCAACCCCTCTTCTCTAAGAAACAGAATCAATATTGTTGTAGAAAAACCAATATCTAAGCATGTTCTCTTCTTTCTGCTTCGTCTTCTTTGTTTTGCTTTTGTACTTTTGTCCATTTGCGATTGACGTACTTGCAACAACGTACAGTAACAAGATACATGAGTAAGGTTCAGTTCACTATGATATTTTGATCTTTACTCGCTCATTATGTTTGAATGGGATGAAATTGGTTATGACAGCTGGGCGAATGACGAAGTGATACGTGGAACTAAAGACTGGTGCGGTGTGAGTGAGCAAACAACTGGCACCGGATGAAGCGTGCAGTCATTTCTGAAAAGATCCCGAAGACAGAGCAACCGGTAACAAAGATTCAAAGCATTGTCATCGGGTAATATTCAATGGGCAACCATTACAGAGAATCTCCATTTATAGCCAACCGTTATGCTCCCGTCAATCAAAATTTTATTCTCATTCAAGAGGAGCTTGATTCGAGGATCTTGTCTCCCTGAATCAAGCTATAAATAGGGGGATTAACGTCCATTGTAAGGACAAGAAACTAGGTACACAAAAAGCTATAATCTATTGTCTTATTACGCTCAATTTGAACACTTGAACATTGTATTCACTACTCTTGTCCTCGGAAAGACTAAGTTCTTAGTCAGACTTGTTATCTCCTTTAATTTCATTTGATAACCCTATCTTTGTTCTCACTTACTTATTATTTTTGGGTCAAATCGATTCGCTTGTCTATAAACCACGTTATAAATTCAATTGTACCGTTTTACGGGTAAACAATGTTTAACATATAATCTTTTCTGTTTGATTTAATTTTAATCATTCAATCTTTGTTGATGGTTACTGCGGCCATGTAAATTAACACACTGAAGACTCTGCAGTAAAGACGTGAAAAGCTAGAATTCTATAAATCTACATATATATTGTTAATTATCAGACAAAGTGAAGTCTTTGCACCATCTAATTGTGTAAGGACCCCGTATTTTTGTCATGGCCAGATTATTGCACAAGTATTTCTGCTCCTTTTAATACACGTGAAATATATGTGACGCGTGCAATCAGGCTAGAATATTTTGGTACAGTTGGGGGTTAGTGCTTTGGTGAGGCAAAATGAAAATAGGTTGCTTCCTAATGCATGGTACATCCTTGTCCTATACTCCATGATAAGAACTTTCTCGGAAAGTTCACACACAATCACTTGCAAGTTATTATAAGTATATCAAAGGATCTCTCTGCTGTTATAAATAAGCCAATCTCCCTATCTAGACTTAATTACCCACAACACATCAAGTAATTAAGAATATAGTAAGAAAGAAAATATCTATAAAACACAACATATCCAAGATGATAGTGGATATTGAGGAAGTCATGAGCAGCTACCAAGCACTGCCTCTGCTTTCACTCAACCATGTGTCTTTGTTGGTGAGAGATGTCTGGAATTCTGTACGCTTTTATGAAGATGTCTTGGGCTTTTGTCTTGTTAAACGCCCTTCTTCTTTCAATTTCCATGGTGCCTGGTTAGCCTCTATATACCCTCTTTCTATTTTCACCTAAGATTCACTCCTTATATTTCATGCATTGATGTCTAGTGTTTTATGTACATTATTCTTCTAGGCCAATGTAAAAAATAATCTTGCTATGCGCCCATTCATACCATTATTCTTTTATCATGGGAGAATAAAGCACGTCCATATTACAACATGCAACAGCAATAATAGTTATCTCAATACTATAACAATAAAGTTCTTTAATAAGCATGATCGAGTAGTATATTTAGGTACCTCAGCTGTTTTGTTTAACGTTTAAAAGGTTGTACAACTATGGAGTTGGGATTCACTTGCTTGAGAACGTAGCTATGGAGGATTACGATGCCATCAATGAACCTCGACCCATTAATCCCAAGGATAACCACATTTCCTTCCAGGTAAATTATAAACTTAATTTTAATTTCATTCATAAATGATGCAAACAGTGTAATAAGATCGAGCTAGTTTGGGGAGAGGCGGTTCAATTGAATCCCCTTATCGTGCAAATAGGGCTAATTAAACCTAGTTTCTTGGTTATATATAGGTTGTTGAATTTCCTTGACATGTGAAAAATTCTAGTACAGTAATAAAGGGGATTCGAAAATTGCTTTAGGTCGCATGTTCAAATATCAGACATAACGTAACATTTCAAATACACTTTAATTTGAAGTGCTTGTTTCATTAGTATTAATTCTTAACGCACTATATATGTAACCAAACAGTGCACTGATGTTGAGGTGGTGAAGAGAAGGTTGGAGGAAATGGGAATGAGATATGTGAGTGCAGTGGTAGAGGATAATGGCATAAAGGTAGATCAGGTGTTTTTCCATGACCCAGATGGCTACATGA
The DNA here is from genome assembly GCF_000393655.2 of Nicotiana sylvestris. Taxonomy (NCBI): domain Eukaryota; kingdom Viridiplantae; phylum Streptophyta; class Magnoliopsida; order Solanales; family Solanaceae; genus Nicotiana; species Nicotiana sylvestris. The sequence goes on from NC_091058.1 coordinate 80,430,035, forward strand.
TTGAAATATGTAACTGTGAGAATATTCCACTTTTGCCTATCTCTTCCACTTGCCCACTCAAGCTCCATAATATTGGCACCAGCCATAACAAGTTCACAGCCACCAGTTGTGGATGTGAGACTGCAGAGATGATGGAAAGCTTAAGCAAGGACATGCTCAACTTTTCTTTCTAATTAAATATTAATGTATATTTTCAGTTAATCTCTAATGTGGTTTGTTTGTTACTACTTTGAATCTCTCAATAGTTTAATCTGTCGTTGAAATTTAGAAATTAAATAGTGGACAACCGTCAGGGGACGTTATCAATGTTTAATTAAGTGGCTTTTCCACAAGTCGTGTTTAAGTTTGTCTGGCTATACAAGTTAAAACTGGACTGGAATTAAGTACTTCTAATTTCAAATTTTATTTCTATATGTACAAATTATATATAATAATGATGATAGCAATCTAAAGAAAGGATAACAATTTGGCTTAACTTAGATATTTTTTTTTTCCCTTTTTCAGCTTTGTTTTTTTCCTTTCCTTTTGCAGTATTTAGATATCTTGTGTTTTGATAATTTTCGTCTTTCAATTTTCTCTGTAATATGCTACTCATGATTTGCATGGAAAAAATAATAGCCTCGCGAGTCCGCATTAAGACATGGCCGAGATGTTTTCAGCGGCCATCTTTATGGGAAAGCATGGTATGGTGCAGGGCTTGACCCCATTTCCTCCCATCATCAGGAGCATGTTGGTATATGGTACCGGTATGGTGTTGGTTTGCCTCATGAACTCCAAACCCACTATGATGTCGAAGTCATCTATGATTGCGATGCGCAGGTCGATGCTTCCTTTGTATGGGCCAAGTTTCACTGGGACATTTGTAGCTGTTCCACCCAATGTCTGAGGTGGTGAGTTGATAGCCTTGACGCGGCCTTTGCTCTTTTGTACAACAAGACCTAGGCGCTCTACTTGTGTTGATGACAAGTAGTTGTGGGTGGCACCCGTGTCTATCAAGGCGTGAAGGGGCTTGCCGTTCACTTTCAATTCGACGAACATTAGGGTCCTCGCTTGTTTAGGAGGTCTCTCGTCCATCTTTTCCTTCCCTTTCTTGGTGATTGAGACTGAGATTCTCTTAGGAGGACATGCACTGGTCCTCGCTAAGGCATGCAGGATAGAGCCAACAATTGCATTGAAGGCGCCTACCTAGTCTTCTTCTGATGTGTCTGATGCGTCTGACTCATCCTCGACAGTCTGATGAGCATTGACCTTTATGTTTGGGCATTCATTGTTCCAATGTGCCCCGCCGCAATGACGGCATTCTGAGGGAGGCTTTCTCCCCTGATTGTTGTTGATGGATGCAACACTGTTGCTGCTGGAGGGAGGTGTCTTAGTTTTGGATGCACTCCGATCTCCCCCACTTTTGCTTGGGCCACCATTGCTGGGATGGTTCCCGTTGAATCCCCCTCGGACAGACGGCTGGGGCCTGTCGTACTGAGATCCCAAATGATAATCGCCAAGGCATTCTGCAGCTTGAATGACCTTGGGCAGGGTGTCTACCCGTTGTCTCTGTAGTTCCATACGGGCATGAGGTTTCAAACCTTCTATGAATGCGAAGAGTTTGTCTTTGTCCCCCATGTCGCGTATGTTTAGCATGAGTGCGGAGAATTCGCGCACGGACCCTGATGCCAAGCACCAGCGCCCAGCCTCAGGCCAACACAGCAAGTGCCGCGCGCGCCCACAGCAACGCGTGCGCAGACCCTGACCCGCAAGACAAAGTTGTTGCCATCGAACATAGTTCTACCTTGTAATAAACTAAGTCCTTTTCATTGTAATTATAGGCTAGTTTACATCATTTTCATTCAGTGTGCTTCTACAGCTTTATTAGGACTAGTCATGTAATGTTGGTTTATTTTTTTTAAGCATTATTAAGGGGGACCAAACAATCAAACATCTTCAAGCAAACAATTTACTAGTGATTTCTCATTTTCTGCCCTAAATTACTTGTGATTTTGCATATTATCATGATGTCAGAGCTAGTGCTTGCATTTTCCTGAGGTATCCGAGGTAAAAAGGGCCGCAAACTACTTAACCTTTCTTCCCACTCCTATTTTATCATTATTAAAATTCTGGACGAAGCATTGTCTCATAGTGGACTATTTTCAAATAAATATATTACAGATGTACCACTTTATAATCTATATCACAGGCTACAAGCAGGAAGGGATTGGCAATTTTATAAATGATGATGAATAAATAAGAAATGAAGCTAGAAAAATAATAAATATAGAAGTTTTTAGATTCATTTAATGTATTTTTATTAGTTTTGAATCGTGTTATATTTTCAGATTGTTTGTAGCAAAAATTATATAATTATGATATTTTAGTTTCATCTAAAAGTTATTCAATAATTATATGATTCATTTAATTTAATTATACATAGTTTTTATTATTGGGTACACACATAAAAATAAGATGACAATTATCATTTTGTTGAAACGTAATGACCAACATGCTCAAATAAATTAAATCTTACTTTAATATGATTCATATTTTTTAATAATACTAATTTCTTCTCACGTGCAATGTCAAGCAATGAATTTAATACTAATATAATATTGACAAAAATTAATTAAGTGATATCACATTTATCGTCAGAAGATTAGAATAGATAGTTTAACATGTGAAATTCCTTTAAGTCGTAATTTCTAGTTCTGTTATATTGATCTAATGTAATATATACTATATGAATTTTTAATTGATCTTAAATGTCATATTGATCTTAATATTGATCATTTTAGTTAAGTTAGTTAAATATATTCTTTTATGATTATATTAATTTGTCATATAACGTACAAATATTAAATATGCTTGTAACAGATATAATATGTCTAAGTATATAATGTTTTTGGTGTATATTCTCTTTTGGGGTTGCTCCGTGATGATTATAACTTTAGTTGTTGGTATCATAGTTGCACTGTTAAATTCTTTTGACCACAAGTATACAACTCAATAGAATGAAATGAATGGAAGAATTGCAAGGAATAAATAAGAATGAGAAAAAGTTATTCTAATTGCTTTAATTTCTAGATGGTTGTTTGTTTTTGGAGAATAGTCAAGGAAATGTATATTAGTTGATTACCGGAGACAAAAAGAGGGGTGCTCAAGTGCTAAGCATTCTCCACCTTCAATTTCAACATTGCGAGTTCGAGTCACCAAGTGACTATAGTTGTGAAATCTTGAGGAGCGATGAAAAAAATTGACCATTGAGTTTGTTGTTGTTGTTGTACTAAAAGAATATTTTCATCCTTTAAACTTTTCTCAAATATTCCTATTTAAATTCAAGAAGTAATAACAAGTTCCTACAACATGAATATTCAGATTAATAGCAATCTTTTCTTTTCTCGAACAATTCAATAGTAATCGAATGGTGTTATAATCCAGTTCATCATAATTCAATTAAGAAGTTTATAATATAAATTTAAGCATAATGTAATGGGAATAAAATAATTAAACCTAATGTCACTAAATCCTCGAAAATTAAAAGTAATGTTATGTGTGTGTCTCTATATATATAGGGGTAACTGTCACGATCCGGATTTTCCGCCCTCGGGAGTCGTGATGACGCCTACTAGTGAAAGCTAGGCAAGCCAACCAACTGAACTATCTACCTTGTTTCCATTTTTAATCTGATAACAGTTAAGAGCGAACAATCAGATAACAACAGAATTGAATAAGCGGAAGGCTGCATTTTAAAGTTTTAATAATCTGCTAATACCAATCCATAATAAATCTACCCAAGACTGGTGTCACAACTTCACAGACTGTCTAGGAGTACTACAAATAAAGGTCTGAAAGAAATAAATACAACACTGTCTCTGGAGATACATAAAGGAAACATGAATAATAGATAGAAGGAGACGCCAAGGCCTGCAGACGTCTGAAGGACTACGTCGGGTCGCCTGATGAACAAGAAACAACAATCTCGCTGTGGTCCGAAGTCTACAACACTGAGATCTGCACAAAAGAGTGCAGAGTGTAATATCAGCACAACCGACCCCATGTGCTGGTAAGTGTCTAGCCTAACATCGGGGAAGTAGTGACGAGGCTAGGACCAGACTACCAAATAAACCTGTGCAATATAGCATACAAAATAATAGGAAGCAGATAACAATGATGGCAGCAATGATCAACAAATGATATAAAAAGCAGGCAACAAGAATACCATAAATGTTCCCCAACGATTAATAAATACAAGTGCAATGAATTAATCAAGTCCTTCAAATATAAATCTCTAAGGTGATATGCTTTTCAATGAATATATTTTGAATATATTTCCTTTAAATAAATATCTTTCAGATAAGCATCTTTCGAATATAATTCTTTTGAGTAAAGGTCACCTTGTGATGCCTCATTTCATAATCATAAATAATCATCGTGCCCATATTTATATCACAATCGCACGGGCAACTCACGTGCCATTAAATAAAACCATAATATTTTTCCCGGCACCTTGTGCCCACATATTTTTGCCTCACATTGCGCAACAATATCCTCATGTTACTCAGTTCATAGGTTCCATAAACCCAATACAATTAAGAATGTTCAAAGAGCCTCATTCACTTAACATAAAGTAGAGTACAACTTCCAACCCAATTAGGAAATCAACAAGAAAAGATGCAGTTATTTTTAGAAATCATTTGATAAAGAAAATACCATTTTCAATTAAAGTACAATATCGAATGAATCATTACCTTTAATACGAGAAATCAATAAATCAAAACATAGTAGAAATTCCTTTTTAAGTAAAATACAACCCCAAACGGTTTAAGGAAAATTTAATTGAGAAATCAATTGAGTTAAAAATGTAACAAATTCTGAAATTTGAAGTATTGAACATATAAAAAAAAATAAGGCGAGGTATTGTAAACACTATGGATTCCAACACAAAGGATCACAACAGTAAAGGGATCTAAACAGTTAATACACTTGAATTGTTAATAACAAGTAAAAATAGCAAACAGAAAGTGCACGGTAATACCCTTCGTGCTTTAACACTCTCTCACCAAAATAATACACGGCATCACCCTTCGTGCTTTACACTCTTCCTCACCCAAGCAACAATCACAAGAAATAAGGGTAAGAGAATCTATAACATCGAAATAAAATCAAGTAACAATAGAAAATCAGTAAATAAATGTAAATGACAACATAACTTAATTAGAATTAAGAAAAATCAAGGACAAGTGCACGACATCACCCTTCGTGCTTTTACTCTCGTCCTCACCATACGAATCAATATAAACTGCACGGCATCACCCTTCGTACTTTTACTCTCATCCTCACCATAAAATCAATATAATCGGCACAGAATTGTACATCGTGCGGCACATCATCACCCTTCATGCTTTACACTCTTCCTCACAAAATCATACACGGCATCACCCTTCGTGCTTTAACACTCTTCCTCACCCAAACAACAATCACAAGGAATAAGGGCAAGGAAATAAATGAAATCACAATAAAATTCCGGCAAGGGAACAATAGTACAACAATTAAATCCCGGCAAAGAACTCAATTCACAACTTGAATTCACAACTTGAGCCAATGCTCTACAATGTTCAACAATTCAATTCTCAACTTGAGCCAATGCTCTACAATGTTGAACAATTCAATTCTCAACTTGAGCCAATGCTCTACAATGTTCAACAATTCAATTCTCAACTTGAGCCAATGCTCTACAATTTTCAACAATTGAATTCTCCATTTAAGTCAATGCTCTACCATATTTAATTAACAATAATACTTCCACAAGTCATATTTCTCAACAGAAATTATCATATAGAGCATATACAATATGAAACAGAGTCACATTAATCAAAGTATAAGACACACGGGCATGCTTGACACCAATGTATAGATACTCATCACCATGCTTATACGTTGTACTCAACAAATAACACATAACAAATAGGACACAACTCCTAATCCCTCAAGTTAAGGTTAGACCAAACACTTACCTCGCTTTGCAACCAATTCAAAATTCCAAAAAGCCTTTGCCTCGCGAATTCGTGCCTGGAATTCTCAAATCTAGTCATAAACAATTCGATTCAGTTAATAAAAATTATAGGAATTAATTCCATATGAAATTCTACATTTTCCCTTTAAAATCCGAAATTGCACTAAAAATTCGCCGTGGGGCCCACGTCTCGGAACCCGACAAAAATTACGGAATATGAAACCTCATCCAACCACGAGTTCAACCATACCAATTTTACCAAAATCCGACATCAACTCGACCTTCAAATCTTCAAATTAAACCAAGAGGTTTTCAAGATTTTCCCCACTAAAATCACCAATTAAATGCCAAAACTAGTAATATATTCAGGTAATCTAACCAATATTAAGTTAAGAACACTTGCCCCGTTATTTTCTCTGAAAATCTCTCGAAAATCGCCTCTCCCCGAGCTCCAATTTGGTAAAAATGGAAAATGGGAGAACTTAACATTCTGTCCAGAATTTTCCGTGGTTACTGTTCACGCATTTACTGTTCACGGTCCTGTTCATGGGTACTGTACACGGATATTGTTCATGTGTACTGTTCATGTGTACTGTACACGGATACTGTTCACGCAGGTGCAGTCACTGTTCACACGTGCGAAAAATGCATAAACTGCCTAGAAAATTTCAGCAGCCTTTTATATCCGTTAACTTTCCGAAATCCACCCGAGGCCTTCGGGACCTCGACAAAATACACCAACAAGTCCTAAAACATGATACAGACTTAGTCGAAACCTCAAATCACATCAAATAAAGCTAAAACCGTGAATCACACCCCAATTTAAGCCTAATGAAACTAAGAACGTCCAACTTCTATATTCGATGCAAAAACCTATCAAATCAAGTCTGATTGACTTCAAATATTGCACACAAGTCATAAATGACATAACAAAGCTATGAAAATTTCCAAAACTGGATTCCTACCTCGTTATCAAAAAGTCAAATCTTCGGTTAAACTTAAGAAATCTTTAACCTTAGATTTCTAGATTCCGTTAAATGACGATAATTTGATCTAAGGACCTCCAAATTTGATTTCGGGCATATGACCAAGTCCCAAATTACGATACGAAACTACCGAAATGGTCAAAACTTTTATCCGGATTTGTTTGCTCAAAATGTTGACCGAAGTCAACTCAGTTGAGTTTTAAAGCTCTAATTCACAATTTAATCCATTTTTCACATAAGAACCTTTCGAAAAATTATATGGATTGCGCACGCAAGTCGAGGATTTATTGATAGCACTTTTCAAGGTTTTAAAATACAAAGATAATTATTTAAATTAAAGATGACATTTTGGGTCATCACATTCTCCACCTCTAAAACAAACGTTCGTCCTCGAACGTACTAAGAATTATTCTCGTGTTATCGAATTGATGATTTTACTTTTACACAAATATTCGCAATTGATCCCACATTACCACATTCAACATAAGTCTGACAACACCATTGCAGTTGAGATTATCTCCTTTATCCATATTTGTAAACTTTAAGGCCAAATTTCTTACACTCCAATCATTTCCAGAAAGGTTCGATTTTTCACGTCAACACACGATATTAGTATCGACTGGCTGTAGCAACTCGTGCCTACGCACCCATCAAATACGGGGTGTTATATTCTCCCCCACTTAGGGTCATTCATCCTCAAATGAGAAGTAGAGTCCGTCTCCAAACACATAATGTAACTTATCTCTTTCTTTGCACATCTCAATATCCCAAAATTTTCTAACTCCCAAATTTTTCAGAAATTTCGGCAGAGTCTCCCCTGTAATTGGGCCTATCCACCTGTCAGAGTAACACCAAAACCACTCCTAATAACACATCCACAACTCAACAAATCACCATAATGTATTTATCAATAACACCAATCTCCGCATTACAAGAGTGACACTATCATAAAGATATTTCGACATGAAACACATCATATGTATGACCTTAACCACATCTCTGGTTTTAATAGTGGTACATAATCGATTACAAAATTTCCAATTAACTTCATGTTAATAAATTCTTGTTTCAAACTTTCACTTTACTAACAACGTAGAATGAAGACCTCATAATTACTTACCCAAATTAACAATTCACAATTTAACGCCACCTGGGCACACACCTTGTAGGCTAAAACTCAATAATTACAATACAATTTGGCAAATTATGCACAGAGATATTCATACAAGAATTTTCAAATAAGCCTCATAGGCATGACTCCCTATAAGTACTATAGTACAAATTTTTAATTTCACAAGGGAGAATTTAAACACATAAATATTTTTCACCACAAAGACCTCGTCCTTATATAATATCCACTGCAGTTTATAGCCTGGTTTAAATATTTCACATCATATAAAAGTACGAGGATCTCGTCCTCAACTCTGTACACAAGTAATATGCACATTGTGCCAACTGAAATTTTTCATTTCCCTTCTTTCTTCTTCTAAATAATTTCCGTTAAACAAAATCACAACATATAAATAACCCTCATATCGATAGGGAATATAATTCACAATTGAAATCGATTATTTGGAAATTGCATTGAACTCAATGAAATGATTAACAAAACTGCTTTTAGCCTCACAACTATTTTTTAGTGACCAACATATTGTCACACCTCCTTTTTACCCGCGCCCGCAAAGGCATAGAGGATAAGTGGAGTTTTTTTCAATTAAAGGACAATCGAAACGGGATTTATTATTTAAGAATCAGAGTCGCCACTTGGGAGATTTATGGTGTCCCAAGTCACCAGTTTTTATTCTGAACCGAGGAAAAGAATGACTCTATTTAACAGTCCGCAAACCAGAAATCCGAGTAAGGAATTTTGTTAACCCGGGAGAAGGTGTTAGGCATTCCTGAGTTCCGTGATTCTAGCACGGTCGCTCAACTGTCATATTCGACTTGATTATCTGATTTATACAGTTATGAACCTACGTGCAAATTTTAATTCTTTAACCGCTCTTATTATTATTATTTTACAGAGAATTGCAACGTTGTGAAAATGTATCTCGAACCACGTCACAATCAATGCACCCGTGGTCGTCGACACATTCGGATTTGGGTTACATCAATGTACACCCACATTTAAGAAAGTAAATTATTAAAGGTGCGCCTAAAGCGACTAGTGCATTATTATTTTTTGAGAAGGTCGTGAAATCTTGCTAAAACGGCCCATCCGAAGTCTAATTAATTATTAACCATTTATTGAGGGAATCGCATCTTGCGTTTTATTTGGCGAGGCTCGTCTCATTTATTTTTAAAGAGCAATCCTAAAGTGACTACATTTCTATTTAAGTTTGTCTCTAAAATAAAAGAAAATAATCCTAATTAAATTGCATGTTATAGTCGAGTTCCGGACGCAGTTTGTTAAAGCAGAATATAAAGGTGCATATGGGCAGTCCGTTTGTCAAGCATGGGCCCAGGTCCAACGTAGGTAGTATTAAACTGGACCTGGGCTATTTTGTTCCAATATTGAGGCCTAGTTAAACTATTCTACATATATTCAAAATTTGTAATGCTGAAAAGGTAAAAATGATGATATCTAATTAAACAAATTACCCAAGTTTTAAAGAATCAATCAGTTGGAGTGAGGTAACATAGAGGTCTAATTTTAATTCTAACTTCAAACCATTGAATGTTGAAACTAGACTGCCACGGTAATTAAAATGGTCTACTGGACCTGATTTTATTTGACATGCATCTCAACATATAATAAATGATAACCAAGCTAAAATGAACAGAATATCATTGACTACATTACTACAAAACTGCTCAGTTATACCAAGGGGCATCAAATTACATAAGAATAGTATATAGCATGTTCTAATTACAACTAATGAAAAGAAAAGAAAAAGCTATATCAAGACTTCAAACTTCCATTCTTTCATAATGTACATGCTTTCATGTTTTCAGCTTACAATAATCAGTGTATCAGTTGTGTACCTGATATTGGAGAGCAAAAGAAGAGGAAGATCAGCAGAAGTAGCATGCAACAACAACAACACCCAACAACAGATTTTAAAAAACCGAGCAGAAATCCAGCAACACCCAATGAAGCAGTAGCAAATAACCAAATAGCAACCCAGGCAAAACCAACTTGAAAATCCAGCAATGCCAAACAATCACAAGCAGAATGCAGAGTGAAGCAGAAGCAAAAGATGCAATGAAACCGTTCTGATTTTTGTTCTTTTTAACACTCAAAATAGAACACGCTCAAACTACTGACTCTTAAAAGAAACTGATTCTTAACGTTAAAATCTAGTCTTTCTTTTTCTCAAATTCTGACTCTCCAAGATTTAAAAGTCAGTCAAATTTTAACTTAAATTCTCCAATTCCCCCCTTCAAAATCCAGCCTCAACACCCTTTATACCAGTCTGCCCTCTCTCCAACCTTCTGCCCGACCCTTTTTCCACTATAAATCTGATTTTTTCACTTTAAAATCCACTAAGGAAGCTTTTTCCTTATTTTCAGCCCCCTATTCCCTTTTGTTCCCCATTATCACCTTAATTTAAAGACACTAACATCCCACTAACAAAACATTAACATATTATTCCTACTGTTTCATTCCCAAATTACCCCTGAAACCCCTTAATATTACTGCCTATCAGCTGTACCAACTCACCTAAGGAGGAAAGTTAATTATTTGACTAAACTAATTCCCATATGATCACCTAAATTACTACAGCTATAAACCAATTTCAGTTAGTAATTTTAAGGCAGAAAAATACATCAAATACAAGAGTTTCAATGATTCAGAACAATGCTCATAATCAAACAGAATCTTAATTAATCAGACAACTAATCAATTGAAAAAACTATAAACAACAGAACGTCAAATGATTCAAACTATACGAACGACCTAATCAACGAAGCTTAATTATTCGATTACATATTACAATTGACACTGAACAAATCAAAAACAAAGAAATAGGCAATCCGGGTAATTTCAGTGTTATTGACAGAAACAAGGATTAACTAGAAACTAATTAATTGACGCAACTTATTAATCGATTATACATACACAATTGGTAATAACAAACAAAATCAATCATACAAACAAGCTGATTCATGGCTTTGTACAACACAGGGGACTTATGAAACTAATTATTCGACGACATTAATCAAATCGAATGTATAGTTTATAACAGGTACAATTTAATCAACAAAAGAAAAATCGACCAAATAAAAAGGTCACTAGGGATGGGGAAATGAATTGATAAAGAATGGAAAAACCAATCAAACTAAACTAAACAGATACATAGATAAAAAAATGAACACCGAATAAGTGAAAAAGGAAGATACCTCAAAATACCAGAACTACACGGACCCAGGCTCGATCTTCGGACTCAGACACTTTGAGGTCGAACAGACCTTAGTCGAAGTGTTCTCAGTTGAGAACACTTCGATTAAGGTCGATTAGACCCCAAATCCTCACTTAATTTGGACGGATTCCATGATTTGAATTTCTAGGGTTCCTGGTTTTCGATTTAGGGTTCGAACGTTTCTAGACAGATTTGAACGGAACCAAAGTCTTTTAGGGTATGAAGGAGGTCTGGGGGTTGTCTGGTATGAATTTGGAGTTGGTTGGGGTAGATCTAAGTCCTACTCGAATCTTTGATTGAAGATTCGAGAAGTTGGAAGTTGATTCGAGGTGAACAACCAACAGATCCGTAACGAGGGTGGTTAGGGTGTGCCTTGGGGTGAATTTGGGGTTGGTTGGTGTAGGTTTCCGTTTGGCTCGAATTTTCAAATGAAGATTCGAGACGATGGGAGAAGATTCGAACCCCACGAGTAACATATTTGGAACGGGGGTGGTCAGATGGTCTTAGGGTGTTAAGGTGGTGGTCACCGGCGTTGTTGCCGCCGGCTTTCAAACGGAGGGATTTCGAGGCGGCTAGGGTTTTGGGGTCCGTCTGTGAAAGAGACGATGAACAGGGATGAGGGGGGGGGGGGTTTAGTTATGGGGGCGTGGGGTGAGAATTGACCTTATATACGGAGGGGAGGGATGGATCCTGGCCGTTGGATCTGGTAAGATTGATGGCCAGGATCTCTTCACTTAAGGGAACAATGCCGTTTTGATTGAGTGGGGATTGGGTCGGTCTCAGATGGGAGTGGGTCGGGTCATGAAGGAAAGCCTTGGAGCCATTAGATCAAAAGCAATGAACGGCCCCGATCAAATACAACCATACGACGTCGTTTGGTTTAATGAAAGAACTGAACTGGACCGTTAGATCTGTTTGATCAACGGTCCAGATGGAAAGTGCCAATACGGCGTCGTTTAGTTTGTCTTTTGTGATTAACTGGACCGGGCACCATCAAAACGACGTAGCTCTTGCCCTATACTACGTCGTTTGGTGGTCTTTGGGTTGACAGACCTGAGCCGGGTAGGGAGTGTGACTTTTGGGCCTGAATTCTCTTTTAAAAACTGGCCCAGTCCGAATTTTCTTCATTTTTTTTGAACTCTTTTCCTTTTCCTTCTTTATTTTCTAATTTAAACACAATTCCTAATTAAATTGTGAAATAAAAAAATAAAACTACACAAATATTAATTAACACTTACAACAATTAACACACAAATTAAAACCTTAAAATAAAATCACACAATTACAACAAATAGAATAAAACGCATATTTTTGTGATTTTCCTTTTAGAGCCAAATGATGGTTTAATTAATTCCTAAATGCATAATTAAACCCTAAATATGCATGCAACATGTATTTTTTTGTATTTTTCAATTAACTACAACAAGGTAAATATTTACGGACAAAAACATAAATAATTATCAAAAACTGCCACGCAAATCCTAAAAATTGTACACCAAGAGAATTTTGTTTTATTTTTGATTTCTTTTGGAGTAGTTTTCGTGAAGCAAAAATCACGTGCTCACAGCTGTCCCTCTTTGTCCGAAAACATGAAGGGTTTTCGTGCAAAGATAAAGTGAGCGGATACGAGTGATTTTTGCCCGTTGGAATACTCCGTGTGAAGCATTTTGTTTTTGAAAATGATTTAACCGAACCTTTGCTTCAAAGGTTTTCTACATATCCCTGGCTAGAAGGGAATCAAGTCAGTGTAGTTCAGGAAATTTTTTGGCAGCTGGGACTACCATGGGACTGCCTTTTGCTGTTACTGTTGTTGCATGTTGTTACTACTGCTTACCGATATCCTTGTTACATTGTGCTCAAAAGAAAACAAGAGGCTATACTAAACTAGGAATTGCAAAATCTTATCTATCTTCCACTTGCTCTGGTTGCCTTGCTTTCTTGTTGGCTTGTGTTTTCTCTGGTGCCTTTCTTTCGAAAACTGTTGGGGATGACCCTGGCCTTTTGCTTTTCTGAACACAAGTTTTATTATTCCGCTCTGTCTGCTGGGGACACTGCTTCCTACATTAGAGCTTGTTATGCTGGGGATTTTTGTTGTAACCCTCCTCATTACTGACTTCTGATTTGATCTTGAAATGTATTCCTCTGTTCTGCAGGCGGGCTCCTGACTCCAACTTGACTTCTGAAAGATGACACAACCTCCATTCTCCAGGCGGGATCCTGACTTCTTCCATAATTTAAAAATACAACCACCTCCGTTCTACAGGCGGGCTCCTGACTCCTTCAACTTTTTTAAAATAAACAACCTCCGTTCTCCAGGCGGGCTCCTGACTCCAAATTAAAACTTAACAACCTCCATTGTACAGGCGAGCTCCTGACTTCTCCGACTTAGAATATAACAACCTCCGTTCTACGGGTGTGCTCCTGACTTCTTCAACTTTTTTTTTAAAAAATAAACAACCTCCGTTCTACAGGCGGGCTCCTGACTTCTCCAATCTTAGAATATAACAACCTCCGTTCTACAGGCGGGCTCCTGACTCCAACTTAAAATTTAACAACCTCCGTTCTACAGGCGGGCTCCTGACTTCTTCGACTTAAAATTATAACAACCTCCGTTCTACAGGCGGGCTCCTGACCTCAACAGCTTCTTAAAAATAATTCGGCCTCCATTTTCCAGGAGGGCTCCTGACTTCAACAACAACTTCGAAAAATAACACCTCCATTCTCCAGGCGGGCTCCTGACTTCAACAACAACTTAAAAATAATTCAGCCTCCATTCTCCAGGCGGGCTCCTGACTTCAACAACAACTTCGAAAAATAACACCTCCATTCTCCAGGTGGGCTCCTGACTTCAACAACAACTTAAAAATAATTCAGCCTCCATTCTCCGGCGGGCTCCTGACTTCAACAACAATTTCGAAAAATAACACCTCCATTCTCCAGGCGGACTCCTGACTTCAACAACAATTTAAAAATAATTCAGCCTCCATTCTCCAAGTGGGCTCGTGACTTCAACAACAACTTAAAAATAATTCAGCCTCCATTCTCCAGGCGGGCTCCTGACTTCTTCAACTACTTAAAAATAATTCAGCCTCCATTCTCCAGGCGGGCTCCTGACTTCAACAACAACTTAAAAATAATTCAGCCTCCATTCTCCAGGCGGGCTCCTAACTTCAACATTAATTCAAAAAATAACACCTCCATTCTCCAGGCGGGCTCCTGACTTCAACATTAATTCAAAAAATAACACCTCCATTCTCCAGGCGGGCTCCTGACTTCAACAACTTTTTTTTTAAATTGGTGTTTTATTCCTCTGAAAACTGCTGGGGATAACATCGATATTTTATTTCATCAATATGTCATTTTCCTTCTTCAAAGACCATTTCCTTTAAAGCTGGTGCTTTCACTTCCCTGAAACCTGTCGGGAATAATACTGATGGGGAATTATCTTCCTCCTTTTAACAATGGTGGGGATGATATAGATTCAAAGGTCATTACTTTTACAACTTTGGGTTATCTTGCTTCTTCCAAGATTGCTTTTCTTTTAAAACTTGTATCTCCCTTCTCGTATACTGCTGGGGATTTTACTTCCTTCAAAACTTGTGTTATCTTCTCTCTTTCCCAAATAGCTATCTGATTTCAAGAAAATTTTCGTAATGAGAGAAAATTTTCTGCCCCAGTTTAATAATATTCTTTGTGACCCTGTCTTCCTGCTGTCAATAATATTTCCTTTCCCTGCTTTATATCAAAGAAAAATTTGTTAGTTTAAAACGAGGCGAGTGGTCGTGCCACTTCTGCTGGGGATGGTTTTTCCCTTTTCTTTTCCCTGCTTTGCTATAAAACTTGCTGGGGATGATATTGTTGGCTGGGCTGATATTCCTGCTGGGGATGGTTTTTCGTTTCTCTTCCTTCCCCGCTCTGTGTTATCCGACCATTGTGGAGCTTGGTCGAGAATCTGTCGGAGTTGTTCCTGTATCTCGCAAATCTGTTGGGGATCTTTTTGGAATTTGATCCCTAACTTTTTAATTGTTGTTCTTTCTGTTTTTCTCCGACTTCCCCTGGAAATTTGTCCCTCTTGGGATCTAGAACTATTCGTCATTTGGTCTTGCGACAAACTTTTTTTCGCTTTGTCGCCTTATCTTTGGCCTGTCCTATTCGCATTTTTCTTTGCACCATTTTGGCCACTGGTAGTAAGCTTTGAAAATTCTTTTCAAAAACAAACTGTTGGGGAGGTAAAGTCTTTTAAACCAAGAAATGAAAAAGTGATGATTTCAAAAAATAGAAAAAGAAGAAGTCTTTCTGAACAAATGCTGGGGAAAAAGAAAGAAAAGAACTTATCTGAATGATATAACCGATCCCAACGATCATGTCGTGCATTCCGGATTAATCAACCTAGTCTATTCGTATCAATCCATCTTTCGGATGGCCTCATCTTGCTGGGGATAAATAAATACTCAACGTTTTGCCGAATGTGGACCCTTTCCGCCAATCTTGCTTTGTCACCTCATAGTGCCCTTCGAGGGGTTTTCACTAATAAGACTCTCTCATTTCTCTCAACTCCCATCGCCTCATGGTGCCTGTGAAGGTTTTCACCGATAAGACTCTCTCATTTTATTTTATTTTTCAGCTGGCGATTGGAGTGTTGTCGATATGACGCTCTTTGCTGGGGATTCTTTCGGCTATCAATTCATTTCTAGTTTATGATCTTCTTCTTTGTTGGGGATCAGAGTGTTATTCCCGACTTCCATTTGTATTGACTTGGCACTTCTCAGATACTGATCGGGAGGTCTTTTTTGGACATTAATATGGGTTTTTGTGTATGGTTAAAAAAGGAAAAGGGGTATCAAAAGTTCAAAATAATTTTGATGGGTAAAACAGTACAACTCTTGGAATCAAACTTTCTTACCAAAATTACAAACGCAAACTTCTGCCCCAGTTTTCTTGCTTGGGGATTTTTATTTTGTTACACTATGTTACATTATGCACACCATATTACACTATGACCGATCCGTGAGGCGCCTACGTATCCTTCTTTGAGGAATCAGGTCAAACGTAGTTCCCATTCCTTTATTTTCTTGTGACTTTTTCTTTATCATCATTATTTTTCTTTTTCTTTTTCTTTCATTTTAATTACTGATTCCAAAAGAGGGATATAAAAGAATAAATAAGGCTCAAAAGGGGAAGCAAAGGTTAAAGTATTTGGATAGAAGAAAGAATTGCCTCCGTCATTTCATTCTCCGATAAATGCCAACCATAAACAAACAACATTTACAAAAAGAAATTATACATAATATCTCTTAACTGCGTCAGAATTGATAGCCATATCGATGCATTTCCCGTCGATATATTTTAAACATAAAGTGCCATTGGACAACACTCTGGTTATAATGAACGGTCCTTGCCAATTCGGGGCGAACTTGCCTTTTGCTTCGGCATGATGTGGCAGGATTTGTTTCAACACCTGCTGCCCCACCTCAAATTTTCTGGGGCGCACCTTCTTGTTGTAGGCTATCGCCATTCTCTTTTGATATAACTGGCCATGACACACAACTGCCAATCTCTTTTCATCAATCAAGTTCAACTGCTCCAAACGGGTTTTGACCCACTCGTCATCATCAATCTCAACCTCAGCGACAATCCGAAGGGATGAAATTTCAACTTCCGCCGGTATTACTGCTTCAGTTCCATATACCAATAAATAAGAAGTTGCCCCTACTGAAGTACGGACAGTGGTGCGATAACCCAACAATGCAAATGGTAATTTTTCATGCCATTGTCTAGATCCTTCTACCATCTTCCTCAGTATCTTCTTGATGTTCTTGTTGGCTGCTTCAACTGCTCCATTCGCCTTGGGACGATATGGTGTGGAATTATGGTGTGTAATCTTAAACTGTTGACATACCTCTTTCATCAAATTGCTGTTAAGATTAGCACCATTATCCGTGATGATCACTTTTGGGATCCTAAATCTACAGATGATATGGGAGTGAACAAAATCCACCACTGCCTTCTTGGTTACCGACTTGAAAGTTTTAGCTTCAACCCACTTAGTGAAATAGTCGATGGTCATCAGAATGAACCTATGACCGTTGGTAGCTGTCGGCTTAATAGGTCCAATGACATCTATGCCCCAGGCAACAAATGGCCATGGTGCTGACATTGTATGCAATTCTGTCGACGGAGAATGAATCAAATCTCCGTGTATCTGACATTTATGGCATTTCCGTACGAAATTGATACAATCACGCTCCATAGTGAGCCAATAGTACCCTGCTCGAAGAATTTTCTTTGCCAATACATATCCGCTCATATGTGGCCCACAAACTCCAAGATGTACCTCTGTCATAACTGTCGTGGCTTGACTGACATCTATACATCTCCAAATCTGGGGTTCTTTTGTACAACACTCCTCCACTGAGGAAAAATCCACTTGCCAATCGCCGAATGGCTCTTTTTTGATCTCTGGTGGCCTGCTCCGAGTATATCCCCATCCTGAGGTACTCCTTGACGTCATAAAACCATGGCTCGCCATCCACTTCTTCCTCTATCATATTGCAATAAACATGCTGATCACAAACCTGGATGTGCAACGGGTCAACATGAATTTTGTCTGGGTGGTGCAACATCGATGCTAAAGTGGCCAATGCATCGACAACCTCATTGTGAATTCTTGGGATGTGTCTGAACTCCACTAATCGAAATCGCTTGCAGATCGCGCAAACATTGTCGATATGGTATGAGTTTCAAATCCCGTGTTTCCCATTCACCCTGAATCTGATGCACCAGGAGGTCCGAGTCTCCCAAGACCAAAACGTCCTGGACATCCATGTCTGCAGCTAGTCGCAGACCCAAAATGCATGCCTCATACTCAGCCATGTTGTTGGTATAATAGAAACGCAGCTGAGCTGTAACAGGATAATGACGTCCTGTTTCAGAAATAAGTACCGCTCCTATTCCAACTCCCTTCGCATTTGTGGCTCCATCAAATAAAAGCTTCCAACCTGGTTCCTCAGGTAATTCCAACTCATCTATATGCATTACTTCCTCGTCAAGAAAATACGTCCTTAACGACTCATATTCTTCATCAACAGGATTCTCAGCCAAGTGATCGGCCAGTACTTAGGCTTTCATGGCCATCCTCGTCACATAGACGATGTCAAAATCCATGAGTAATATTTTCCATTCCGCTAACCTCCCTGTGGGCATAGGCTTCTATAAAATATACTTTAGTGGATCCAAACGTGAAATGAGATAAGTAGTATATGAAGACAAATAATGCTTTAATTTCTGGGCCACCCAAGTTAGGGCGCAACATGTCTTCTCGAGTTGAGTGTACTTAACCTCATATACTATAAACTTCTTGCTGAGATAATAGATGACTTGCTCCTTCCTTCCTGTAATGTGGGGTTGCCCCAACACACAGCCAAACGAATTCTCCAGGACTGTTAGATAAAGAATTAATGGTCTCCCCAGCTCAGGTGGAACCAACACAGGTGGATTTGATAAATATCCCTTGATCTGGTCAAATGCCTCCTGACATTCTGCCGTCCATTCTATCACAGCATCTTTCTTTAGTAGCCGAAAAATGGGTTCACAAGTTGCTGTGAGTTGAGCAATAAATTTGCTGATGTAATTCAACCTTCCCAACAGACTCATTACTTCTGTCTTGTTCTTCGGCGGTGGCAAATCTTGGATAGATTTGATCTTTGACGGGTCCAACTCAATACCTCGCCGACTGACGATGAATCCCAATAGCTTCCCAGATGGAACACCAAATGCACATTTGGCCGGGTTGAGCTTAATATCATACCTTCGAAGTCTTTGAAAAAACTTCCTCAGGTCTGCTACGTGGTCTTCCTGACGTTTGGACTTTATGATCACATCGTCCACGTACACCTCAATTTCTTTGTGGATCATGTCATGAAACACAGTAGTCATTGCTCTCATGTACGTTGCCCCAGCATTCTTCAAACCAAATGACATTACCCGGTAGCAATAAGTTCCCCACGGCGTAATGAATGCCGTCTTTTCCGCATCTTCTTCATCCATCAAAATCTGATGATACCCAGCATAACAATCTACAAAAGATCCGATCTCACGTCCGGCACAATTGTCGATTAAGATATGGATATTGGGTAAAGGAAAGTTGCCCTTTGGGCTTGCCCTGTTCAGGTTGCGGTAATCGACACACACCCTGATCTTCCCAACTTTCTTCGGCACTGGCACCACATTAGCCAACCAATCAGGATATCGAGTGACCCGAATAACCTTTGCTTGTAGCTTCTTGGTTACTACTTCTTTAATCTTCACACTCATGTCTGTTTTGAACTTCCTCAATTTCTGCTTGACGGGAGGGCATGCCAGGTCAGTGGGCAATTTATGAACCACTAAATCCGTGCTTAACCCCGACATGTCATCATACGACCATGCAAAAACATCTTTGAACTCAATAAGTGTTTTGATTAATTCTTCCCTGATATTTGGTGCAATGTGGATGCTTATTTTAGTTTCCCTGATATCGACTGCATCCCCTAAATTGATGGATTTTGTGTCATTTAAGTTGGGCCTGGATTTTTCTTCAAACTGGCTTAGCTCTCTGTTTATTTCTTCGAAGGCTTTATCCTCATCGTATTCCGATTTATTATCATAATCGACCTCTTGTATAGTTAGTTCGGAATCAGATTGATCTTTTAGACTAGGTTGAAGATCCGTTGTGCATGCCATGTCGTTAAGACCAGTATGAAAAGAACTGTTCAGAAAAAGAAAAGAAAGAAACAACAATTAAAAATAAAATAAGGAATGAAGAAGAAACTTTTCATTTTATTGAACTATGGGATAACAAGGTTTCACACTTTGTTGAGCAATAATAAAAATAAAAAGGAATCTGGATTACAACCCTGGAATAATCCAGAAAACAAGAAAGAAAATCAGAGCCAACTACCAGGACTCCCTCCGAGTAGGAAGAGGAGTAGCTGTCCAATTGTTGACATTGGCCTTAGACACCACAAACTGTATGTCTGCCTTACTGGAACCCTCTCCAGCTTCTATCATGTTGACATCTGCGAACATTCTTTCAAAGCCCTCATTCAAATCCCCATCTGGCCCGATCAGGGGTCTGAGAACTTCTGGGATCGACAACTTTCTGAACCCTGCTCTGACAAATGATTTGGATAGGCGCGAGATTGGCTTAGGAAGGACCCAAACTCTTTTCTTCAACTTACGGGCCCGTTTTACATCCGTTGCGGTAGGCTTGAATCCCAACCCAAAAGTATCCAGGTTCTTGGGCAAAGAAACTGGCTGGACTATTCCCTGCAGATCAATCCCCAGACCTTTTCCTGGTACAAACCTGCTGTTAAACATCTCTGAGTCTATCATGAAGGTTGCAGCTGTGATTCTGGGAAGTGGAAGGCCTCCACCCTCAGGAACTTTGTCTACTGAGACTGCGTCAAAAACCTGATAAATCCATGGGCCTTTGTCATCATCGGTTTCTATGAAGGGAACAATAACATCATTGACGGCATGTGTGCCGTCATCCCCGTGTACCACAATCTCTTGCCTTTCCTATTCAAATTTGACCATCTGATGTAGTGTAGAAGGCAATGCTTTGGCTGCGTAGATCCAGGGTCGTCCCAACAGAAGATTGTACGACACCGCCACATCTATCACTTGAAATTCCATGGTGAACTCGACTGGACCAATGGTTAATTCCAGTACGATATCACCCACTGTGTCAGTACCGCCCCCATCAAAACCTCGGACGCAGACGTTGTTCTTGTGGATCCTATCATCAGCAACCTTTAGTTTGTTCAAAGTTGCCAAAGGACAGATATTGGCACTTGATCCATTATCAATCAGTACTCGAGTGACCACCGATTTTTCGCATTTCGCAGTCAGGTAGAGTGCTATGTTGTGTTCTGTACCCTCTACCGGTAACTCATCATCAGAGAATGTTACTCGGTTTACCTCAAAGATCTTGTGCACTATTTTCTCCAAATGGTTCACTGAGAGCTTGTCCGGGACATGGGCTTCGTTCAGAATCTTCATTAAGGCCTGACAATGATCGCTTGAATGGATCAACAAGGATAGCAACGAAATCTGGGCTGGGGTCTTCCTCAACTGCTCTATAATTTAGTAGTCTTATGCCTTCATCTTCTTCAGAAACTCCTCTGCTTCTTCCTCCTTCACTGGCTTCTTTACAGGATTGGCCCTTCTCAATTCTGCGGGAATAAAACACCTTCCCGAACGAGTTAACCCCTGGGCCTCGCATACTTCTTCCACAATCTCCTTCCCCTTATGCATCACTGTCACTTGACTATAGCTCCATGGCACAACTTTCTCACTTGTTATCGGCAACTGCATTACTGGCCTAATAATAACTGGTTCTATGTGGACCCCCTTCACCACTAACACTGGTGTGCTTGATACTTCCTGCAGCACTGTCCTGACTGACTCTGGCTTCTTCGCAGCAACAGACGAACCTTTCCCCACTACAACAAATGGCTTGTCATCTACCTTTCCTAACTGTACCACTGCCTTTCCACTGGTCGATTTTTCATTTGGACTGGCACGAATTATCATTACCGTTTGTGAGGGTGTTTTAGGTTTCCCTCCTTCGTGCACTAGTTCGATCATGTGGGCATCATGGTGCACTGGTAACGGGTTTTCATTGATGTTGGGTGCCTCTGGTGCTTGAACCTCGATCCTATTTGTGTCAATAAGATCTTGTACGGCAGTCTTCAACTTCCAACACTTCTCAGTATCATGCCCGGGAGCCCCCGAACAATATTCACAGCTTACTGAGTGGTCCAGATTTTTGGGAAGGGGATTTGGCAATTTGGGTTCAACAGGACTTAATAGGCCTATCTGCCTCAACTTGTGGAACAGAGTAGTATAGGTTTCTCCCAACGGAGTGAATGTTCTCGGCCTCTGCATCCTTTCGTTCCTGAAAGCCTGATTTCCGCGGAAGCTTGGCCCTGAAGGATTCATGTAGGCCCTTGGTGGTGGATATGTATTTTATGGAGGTGGATATGTGTTTTGTGGTGGTGGATATGTATGTTGGGGAGCCGGCGCACGCTATTGCGGGCGAGCCTGAGGCTGGGTGTAAGTTTGGGCGTGATGGACGGAGAAATGTGGCTCTTG
Organism: Nicotiana sylvestris; assembly: GCF_000393655.2. NCBI lineage: Eukaryota > Viridiplantae > Streptophyta > Magnoliopsida > Solanales > Solanaceae > Nicotiana > Nicotiana sylvestris. The sequence goes on from NC_091058.1 coordinate 80,452,519, forward strand.
TGGTGGATAATAGGGTTGTGGAGGATTGTATGGAGTGTGTGGATAGTTTGGGTAATGGGGTCTGGGTTGATAGTGAGGGAAATGACCTCTTGATATGGACCAATTACCTGCTTCGACTGTTGCGACCTCCTCTCTCTTCTTTTTCCCGAGTGCACCTCCCGTGCCGCTTTGGATAGCCTGAGTTGTAGCCTTGATTGCTGAATAACTCATTATCTTGTTGGACCTGAGTCCTTCTTCAACCATACCGCCCATTTTTACTACTTCATTGAAAGATTTACCAACTGATGTCACCAGGTGACCAAAGTAAGTTGGCTCCAAAGTTTGTAAGAAGTAGTCCACCATTTCACTTTCCCTCATTGGTGGATCGACTCTTGCTGCTTGTTCTCTCCAACAGAATCCGAATTCCCTGAAGCTCTCTCCAGGCTTTTTCTCAAGTTTTAACAGTGCGAGACAGTCGGGGACGATCTCAAGGTTATACTGGAAATGACCTGCAAACGCTTGTGCTAGATCGTCCCGGGTATACCACCTGCTAGAATCTTACCTCGTGTACCATTCTAATGCGGACCCGCTTAAACTTTGACCGAAATAAGCTATCAGCAACTCATCCTTTCCACCTGCCCCTCTCATCTTACTGCAGAAACCTCGTAGATGCGCCATGGGATCACCATGTCCCTCATATAGATCTAACTTTGGCATCTTAAAACCTTTCGACAATTGAACATCGGGGAAGGGACACAGATCTTTATAGGACACACTGACTTGGCTGCCCAATCCATGCATATTCCTAAAGGATTGCTCCAGGCTTTTCACTTTACGGAGCACTTCGTCCTACTCCGGATTCTTAGCTGGCCTCTCAGTTTCTGTTGGGAGGTGAAGGTAAGGGGTGTAAGTGTATGGCTCAGGTGTTTTGAAGGTGAGTTCAGGAGGATAGTATTGATTGTCGTGAACCTGAAACACTGGTTCATCGGATGATGTTTGCAATGTGGCGGGTGGAGGTGCCACGAAAACAGGAACAACTGGTGGAGGAGGGTTTTATTTGGGTGGTGAAGCTTGGGGATTATAGGAAGTTTCCCCTTGATAGTATTGGGCAATGGGGAAGCTCGTTGATGGAACAACAACACCCAGCAACAGATTTTAAAAAACCCCAGCAACACCCTTGATCAGCAGAAGTAGCATGAAACAACAACACCCAGCAACAGATTTTAAAAAACCGAGCAGAAATCCAGCAACACCCAATGAAACAGTAGCAAATAACCAAATAGCAACCCAGGAAAAACCAACTTGAAAACCCAGCAATGCCAAACAATCACAGGCAGAATGCAGAGTGAAGCAGAAGCAAAAGATGCAATGGAACCGTTCTGATTTTTGTTCTTTTTAACACTCAAAATAGAACACGCTCAAACTACTGACTCTTAAAAGAAACTGAATTCTTAACGTTAAAATCTAGTCTTTCTTTTTCTCAAATTCTGACTCTCCAAGATTTAAAAGTCAGTCAAATTTTAACTTAAATTCTCCAATTCCCCCCTTCAAAATCCAGCCTCAACACCCTTTTATACCAGTCTGCCCTCTCTCCAATCTACTGCCCGACCCTTTTTCCACTATAAATCTGATTGTTTCACTTTAAAATCCACTAAGGAAGCTTTTTCCTTAATTTCAGCCCTCCATTCCCTTTTGTTCCCCATTATCACCTTAATTTAAAGACACTAACATCCCACTAACAAAACACTAACATTAACATATTATTCCTACTGTTTCATTCCCAAATTACCCCTGAAACCCCTTGATATTACTGCCTATCAGCTGTACCAACTCACATAAGGAGGAAAGTTAATCATTTGACTAAACTAATTCCCATATGATCACCTAAATTACTACAGCTATAAACCAATTTCAGTTAGTAATTTTAAGGCAGAAAAATACATCAAATACAAGAGTTTCAATGATTCAGAACAATGCTCATAATCAAACAGAATCTTAATTAATCAGACAACTAATCAATTGAAAAAACTATAAACAACAGAACGTCAAATGATTCAAACTATACGAACGACCTAATCAACGAAGCTTAATTATTCGATTACATATTACAATTGACACTGAACAAATCAGAAACAAAGAAATAGGCAATTCGGGTAATTTCAGTGTTATTGACAGAAACAAGGATTAACTGGAAACTAATTAATCGACGCAACTTATTAATCGATTATACATACACAATTGGTAATAACAAACAAAATCAATCATACAAACAAGTTGATTCATGGCTTTGTACAACACAGGGGACTTATGAAACTAATTATTCGACGACATTAATCAAATTGAATGTATAGTTTATAACAGGTACAATTTAATCAACAAAAGAAAAATCGACCAAATAAAAAGGTCACTGGGGATGAGGAAATGAATTGATAAAGAATGAAAAAACCAATCAAACTAAACTAAACAGATACATAGATAAAAAAAATGAACACCGAACAAGTGAAAAAGCAAGATACCTCAAAATACCAGAACTACACGGACCTAGGCTCGATCTTCGGACTCGGACACTTTGAGGTCGAACAGACCTTAGTCGAAGTGTTCTCAGTTGAGAACACTTCGATTAAGGTAGATTAGACCCCAAATCCTTACTTAATTTGGACGGATTCCATGATTTGAATTTCTAGGGTTCCTGGTTTTCGATTTAGGGTTCGAACGTTTCTAGATAGATTTGAACGAAACCAAAGTCATTTAGGGTATGAGAGAGGTCTGGGGGTTGTCTGGTATGAATTTGGAGTTGGTTGGGGTAGATCTAAGTCCTGCTCGAATCTTCGATTGAAGATTCGAGAAGTTGGAAGTTGATTCGAGGTGAGCAACCAACAGATCCGTAACGAGGGTGGTTAGGGGGTGCCTTGGGGTGAGTTTGGGGTTGGTTGGTGTAGGTTTCCGTTTGGCTCGAATCTTCAAATGAAGATTCGAGATGATGGGGGAAGATTCGAACCCCACGAGTAACATATTTGGAACGGGGGTGGTTAGATGGTCTTAGGGTATTAAGGTGGTGGTCACCAGCGTTGTTGCCGCCGGCTTTCAAATGGAGGGATTTCAGGGCGGCTAGGGTTTTGGGGTCCGTCTCTGAAAGAGACGATGAACAGGGATGATGGGGGTGTTTGGTTATGGGGGCGTGGGGTGAGAATTGACCTTATATACGGAGGGGAGGGATAGATCCTGGCCGTTGGATCAGGTGAGATTGATGGCCAAGATCTCTTCACATAAGGGAACGGTGCCGTTTTGATTGAGTGGGGATTGGGTCGGTCTCAGATGGGAGTGGGAAGGGTCATGAAGGAAAGCTTGGGAGCCATTAGATCAAAAGCAATGAACGGCCCCGATAAAATACAGCCATACAGCGTCGATTGGTTTAATGAAAGAACTGAACTGGACCGTTAGATCTATTTGATCAACGGTCCAGATGGAAAGTGCCAATACGACGTCGTTTGGTTTGTCTTTTGTGATTAACTGGACCGGGCACCATCAAAACGACGTAGCTCTTGCCCTATACTATGTCGTTTGGTGGTCTTTGGGTTGACAGACCTGGGCCGGGTAGGGAGTGTGACTTTTGGGTCTGAATTCTCTTTTAAAAACTGGCCCAGTCCGATTTTTCTTCATTTTTTTTTGAACTCTTTTCCTTTTCCTTCTTTAATTTCTAATTTAAACACAATTCCTAATTCAATTGTGAAATAAAAAAATAAACCTACACAAATATTAATTAACACTTACAACAATTAACACACAAATTAAAATCTTAAAATAAAATAATACAATGACAACAAATAGAATAAAACACATATTTTTGTGATTTTCCTTTTAGAGATAAATGATGGTTTAATTAATTCCTAAATGCATAATTAAATCCTAAATATGCATGCAACATGTATTTTTTTGTATTTTTCAATTAACTATAACAAGGTAAACATTTACGGATAAAAACACAAATAATTATCAAAAACTGCCACGCAAATCCTAAAAATTGTACACCAAGAGAATTTTGTTTTATTTTTAATTTCTTTTGGAGTAGTTTTCGTGAAGCAAAAATCACGTGCTCACACATATAGTGATAGACATAGCTATCTCCACATAATCTTCCAATAGGAGTATACACATAAGTAGATTTTAGAATTACAAAGTTCACTCATGAGTGGAGGATATTAGGAGGACTTGCCTCGATACTCAGAACCGAATCAAGTTAAGGAAATTGTTCCTTTATGATAACTCGAGTTCGTACTTGTAACGACTACATCTAGTGTAGCGACCTCAGCTATACTATAGCAAATATATCAATGGGTTGGTCCTCCACCTCTAAGGCGCCATTTACTCGCTTTTCCTCCACCCCTAATTGGTAGTATAAGTAGAGTAGTAACTGTTATGGAGTACGTGGCACGTGTACTCTGATGGAACAGATTTCTCCCAAGTCTATGCCACTTTCTCACGATATTCCTAGTATCACCATTTTCATAACAACTCATCCGCAGTTCGACTGCTCATACTGAGTCTATACCGGATAACTTAAATAACCATTGCAGGAAATTCCATGCCACTGGTACATTAAAAGATGACTGCCCACGCGAGTGTTGTGATTAACTTAAACACTATGAGTATACTGAATATGTTTCCATGACCCCGCTGATACTGGAATGTAGAATTATTAAGGACGCGGGAATATCTCAAGTCTCATCATCATCCCATTCAAATATCAGCTCTTAATCATATACAAGTTTTGACAAACCTTTCAATATCACATGTATACAGCTCAAGCCAAAACTAATATAACACATGACCCCGCAACCTGATCGTTGATAATGGACTCTCCTCACTTGGTGCGAAATCGTAAGACGCATTCCCGACGATCCACAATACTAACCTTCACCGCTCGTACGACACCATTCATAAGACATCTCAAGCCATTTACTTGGCGATTGTCATCCTCATGACAATTAAACTCACTTCCTCCAGTGTCTTGGCTGCTAGTATGTACTCTTCACTAATTAGAAATCCCATATGAACCACATAGTCTCTAATACCACTAACTATCTTTAGATCTACATCTACTTGTGATGATTACGTAACCAATTAAACCTTCTTAAGATTGTACTTATCAACCAAATGTCAAAATCTGATGCACTTCCATACACACAACTGAAAGATCTCTCTGCACCTCCACAACCTCGATTCTGAACGACACGTGGTAATAATGGTTGAGCAACCCTGGCTCTCTTATAACCCTTTTACGGTATCACAAACTATTGAAGTAGTGCATAATTCCATACATGAGTAGATGCAAAAGAATATAGGATATATGTTTCAAGCTGAATAAATGCCGCACGATAAGGAATGAATGAAGTGGAAATTTTTCCTACTAGTTCTGTAGCCTCTCGAAGATAAGTATAGACGTCTCCGTACCGATCCGCAAGACTCTACTAAACTTGTTTGTGAATTGTGAGACCTATGTAACCTAGTGCTCTGATACCAACTTGTCACGACCCGGATTTTTCGCTCTCGGGAGTCGTGATGGCGCCTACTAGTGAAAGCTAGGCAAGCCAACCAACTGAACTATCTACCTTGTTTCCATTTTTAATCTGATAACAGTTAAGAGTCAACAATCAGATAACAACAGAATTGAATAAGCGGAAGGCTGCATTTTAAAGTTTTAATAATACTGGTAATACCAATCCATAACAAATCTACCCAAGACTGGTGTCACAACTTCACAGACTGTCTAGGAGTACTACAAATAAAGGTATGAAAGAAATAAATACAACATTGTCTCTGGAAATACATGAAGGAAATAGGAATAATAGATAGAAGGAGACGCCAAGGCCTACGGACGCCTGTAGGACTACCTCGGATCGCCTGATGAACAAGAAACAACAATCTCGCTGTGGTCCGAAGTCTACAACACTGAGATCTGCACAAAAGAGTGCAGAGTGTAGTATAAGCACAACCGACCCCATGTGCTGGTAAATGTCTAGCCTAACCTCGGCAAAATAGTGACGAGGCTAGGATCAGACTGCCAAATAAACCTATGCAATATAACATACAAAATAATAGGAAGCAGATAACAATGATGGCAGCAATGATCAACCAATGATATAAAAAGCAGGCAACAATAATACCATAAATGTTCCCCAACAATTAATAAATACAAATGCAATCAATTAATCAAGTCCTTCAAATATAAATCTCTAAGGTAATATGTTTTTCAATGGATATATTTTGAATATATTTCCTTTAAATAAATATCTTTCAGATAAGCATCTTTCGAATATAATTCTTTCGAGTAAAGGTCACCTTGTGACGCCTCATTTCATAATCATAAATAATCCTCGTGCCCATATTTAAATTACAATCGCATGGACAACTCACGTGCCATTAAATAAAAACATAATATTTTCCCCGGCACCTTGTGCCCACATATTTTTGCCTAACATTGCGCAACAATATCCTCATGTTACTCAGTTCATAGGTTCCATAAACCCAATACAATTAAGAATGTTCAAAGAGCCTCATTCACTTAATATAAAAATAGAGTACAACTTCCAACCCAATTAGGAAATCAACAAGAAAAGATGCAGTTATTTTTAGAAATCATTTGATAAAGAAAATACCATTTTCAATTAAAGTACAATATCGAATGAAGCATTACCTTTAATACGAGAAATCAATAAATCAAAACATAGAAGAAATTTCTTTTTAAGTAAAGTACAACCCCAAACGGTTTAAGGAAAATTTAATTGAGAAGTCAATTGAGTTAAAAATGTAACAAATTCTGAAATTTGAAGTATTGAACATATAAAAAAAATAAGGCGAGGTATTGTAAACACTATGAATTCCAACACAAAGGATCACAACTGTAAAGTGATCTAAACAGTTAATACACTTGAATTGTTAATAACAAGTAAGCACAGCAAACAAAAAGTGCACGGCATCACCCTTCGTGCTTTAACACTCTCTCACCAAAACAATATACGGCATCACCCTTCGTGCTTTACACTCTTCCTCACCCAAGCAACAATCACAAAAAAATAAGGGTAAGGGAATCTATAACATCGAAATAAAATCAAGTAACAATATAACATCAGTAAATAAACGTAAAGGACAACATAACTCAATTAGAATTAAGAAAAATCAAGGACAAGTGCACGGCATCACCCTTCGTGCTTTTACTCTCGTCCTCACCATAAGAATCAATATAAACTGCACGGCATCACCCTTCGTGCTTTTACTCTCATCCTCACCATAAAATCAATATAATCGGCACGGAATTGTACATCGTGCGGCACAGCATCACCCTTCGTGCTTTACACTCTTCCTCACAAAATCATACACGGCACCTCCCTTCGTGCTTTAACACTCTTCCTCACCAAATCATACACGACATCACCCTTCGTGCTTAACACTTTTCCTCACCCAAACAACAATCACAAGGAATAAGGGCAAGGAAATAAATAAAATCACAATAAAATTTCGGCAAGGGAACAATAGTACAACAATCAAATCCCGGCAAAGGAAATAACATCAAAACAATAATATCCCGGCAAGGGAGACAATATCATGATTCTCTCTCTCTCCTTTCTTCTTTCACGTTTACTTAACAACTCAATTCACAACTTGAGCCAATGCTCTACAATGTTCAACAATTCAATTCTCAACTTGAGCCAATGCTCTACAATGTTCAACAATTGAATTCTCCTCTTAAGTCAATGCTCTACCATGTTTAATTAACAATAATACTTCCACAAGTCATATTCCTCAACAGAAATTATCATATAGAGCATATACAATACGAAACAGAGTCACATTAATCAAAGTATAAGATACACGGGCATGCTTGACACCAACGTATAGATACTCATCACCATGCCTATACGTCGTACTCAACAAATAACACATAACAAATAGGACACAACTCCTAATCTCTCAAGCTAAGGTTAGACCAAACACTTACCTCGCTTTGCAACCAATTCAAAATTCCAACAAGCCTTTGCCTCGCAAATTCGTTTCCGAAATTCTCAAATCTAGTCATAAACAATTCGATTCAGTCAATAAAAATTATAGGAATTAATTCCATATGAAATTCTACATTTTTCCTTTAAAATCCGAAATTGCACTAAAAATTCATCTGTGGGGATCACGTCTCAGAACCCGACAAAAATTACGGAATATGAAACCTCATCCAACCACGAGTTCAACCATACCAATTTTACCAAAATTCGACATCAACTCGCCCTTCAAATCTTCAAATTAAACTAAGAGGTTTTCAAAATTTTCCCAACTAAAATCACCAATTAAATGCTCAGGTAATCTAACCAAAATTTAGTTAAGAACACTTACCCCGTTATTTTCTCTGAAAATCTCCCGAAAATCGCCTCTCCCCGAGCTCCAATTTGGTAAAAATGGAAAATAGGACGAAGTCCCATTTTCAGAACTTAACATTCTGTCCAGAATTTTCCGTGGTTACTGTTCACTCGTTTACTGTTCACGGTCCTGTTCATGGGTACTGTACACGGATATTGTTCATGTGTACTGTACACGGGTACTATACACATATACTGTTCACGCAGGTGCAGTCACTGTTCACACGTGCGAAAAATGCAGAAACTACCCAGAAAATTTCAGCAGCCTTTTATATCCGTTAACCTTCTGAAATCCACCCGAGGCCTTCGGGACCTCGACAAAATACAACAACAAGTCCTAAAACATGATACAGACTTAGTCGAAACCTCAAATCGCATCAAATAAAGCTAAAACCGTGAATCACATCCCAATTTAAGCCTAATGAAACTAAGAACGTCCAACTTCTCTATTCGATGCAAAAACCTATCAAATCAAGTCCGATTGACTTCAAATTTTGCACACAAGTCATAAATGACATAACAAAGCTATGAAAATTTTCAGAACTGGATTCCGACCCCGATATCAAAAAGTCAAATCTCCGATCAAACTTAAGAAATCTTTAACCTTAGATTTCTAGATTCCGTTAAATGACGATAATTTGATCTAGAGACCTCCAAATTCGATTTCGGGCATATGACCAAGTCCCAAATTACGATACAAAACTACCGGAATGGTCAAAACTTTTATCCGGGTTCGTTTGCTCAAAATGTTGACCGAAATCAACTCAGTTGAGTTTTAAAGCTCTAATTCACAATTTAATCCATTTTTCACATAAGAACCTTTCGAAAAATTATATGAATTGTGCACTCAAGTCGAGGATTTATTAATAGCACTTTTCAAGGTTTTAAAATACGGAGATAATTATTTAAATTAAAGATGACATTTGGATCATCACAGTAACTTAATTCAATTCAAGTCTTTTAATTTGCATATGAATGTTTATATGCAAGCAGAAAATTTTATATTTGTTCAATATTTGATGATGTTTGTTTCTTATATAATATGGATATTCATAATTAATTTTTTTTCATTAAACAAATCATTCTGATAAAGTACAATAGTTTCTATGTTACAAATACCAAATACTATTTCTTCTAATTTTGAATTATACTTTAAAATCGTCTAAATATTTAGATCTTTGTAAAAGAATTTAATGCATTTTATATGCGCTAACATTTGTCTAAGAAATGGTATGATTAAAGATGACATTTCTTATTAATCGTTAATAATTTTTTTCAGAATGAAAGTACTACTATCATTTATCATCTAATAGCGATAAATAATAATATTCTGTAAATATTATAGAGACTATGTCTCTCCTATACCTCAATGAACCCTCAAAAGATCTGACTACTCCAATTGTCATGACAAAATAATACGTACTTCTATCCGTAAAACCTGAAAGTTCCAATTTCCAAACCTTCCCCCTAGTATGTACCCAAGTTTTCCTTTTTCTTCTTTATCCCAGACCACATGGTTATTTCCCCCCTACTAAAATCAAGAAAGTTTCAATTTCCAAACTTTTCCCTAGTACAAATACCCAAGTTTTCCTTTCTCTTCCTCCCTGACCACATGGTTTGTTTTGTTTAAAAAGATATAGCTTTTTGAAAAGACACTTCAAATTAAATAAATTTCTTCTTCTTCATAATTATTATTAATACTTACATATTTTTAATAAGTAGGTTAGTAATTTTTTTTAAAAGAATATTGAAGTAATTTAACTTTTTCGTTTAAGACATCCCACTTTTATAAACAACTAAATAGAATTATATATATATATATATATATATATATATATATATATATATATGTGTGTGTGTGTGTGTGTGTGTGTCAATTGCATCTCATCAACAAACAAGAATTACAATGCAAAACCTGTTGATTATTTATCCTCATATCACGAATATTTACCGTTTTCCTATAATTTCGTCTATTATATTATAGGATATACATCTTCTAAGAAAGAGTCACCTATTTTTCCATGGCGTCATATTTGACCTATGAAGTCTTATCCGGTGTATATATATCTATTCAACAATAATGGAACAATATAAAGTTTAATTCAGATCTCAACTTACCCATTTTGTACCTTTAAAAGACAAACTATTCCTTCAAACATATTAATGTATTTTTAAAAAATATATAACTTTGTGTAATATCTAAAACTTTGAATTCAACCAAAAATTTACCCAAAATTCTAAATAGATGATTTAGTTTCTTATGATGATGATGATGGTAAGTATTTTTTTCCTTCTTATATAAAAAGTCATGATATAAAACGTCATGAAATTACAGACTTCATTCTCCCTCTTGTATATAATTAGATATAGCATATAATAGTAAAGACACATACCTTGTGGAAAGATCATAACATGCTCTTAGGTTGGAATTTGACTTGAATTTGCAGCACCAAAAGAAAGGAAAAATACTTCTTCTTCTTCTTCTAGCAAATCACAACAAACTTTGTCCAAGAGTGTTAGCGAAACACATATAAAGTGAGTTTTTCTAATTTACATAAAAGAAATTCTTGATGTAATTACTATCTCTCTATTTGTTGAAAATGAAAAGGATGTTGATCAAATCAACGTAAGCAATAATATTACTTCCTTAAAGTTGGAGAATGAGACAAAATGGATAGAGAAACCATTTAATTTATATATATCCACAAGCTAAATTTGTAGATATCGTAAAAGACGAAACAGTTTAAGTATTTATAGTTAATTTAATTTTATATTTTCAATGCTGTTTTTCGGAGAAGAAACGCATTCAGGCATTCTTATGCGTTTTGAGTTAGATCAGTATGTTGCGGAAGCCAAATGTATATAGTGTGAATAAGTCACAACTACTATACCAAAAATTATGACAGCCACCAAATAATAAATAAGACAATAAAGCAACAATAAAGGGAACACCAGAATTTACGAGGTTCGGCTAATTTTGCCTACTCCTCGGACACAACCAATATTTTATTTCACTCCAAAAATACAAGTGAAATAATACTAAAGAGAGAAGATACAAATGCCTTAAACAGATGAGAAGGCAAATGAGAGGTGTGTTTCAATCCTAAACATTAGGCCTTCTTTTATAGGGGAAAAATCCTCCCAACTATTGCTAACCCACCGATGTGGGAAGCTGAAATATTTGACATTTCAACAAATCTCCACCTTGGCAAAAATTCCACGTCTTCAATTTTCTCTCTATAACAAATTTTGGTTGTGTCTTCATCTTCAATCTTCAGTGTTCAACAATGTTGATCAAATCCAAACAATGTTGAAACTTGACCGCAGTCACCACCTTTGTCAGCATATCAGCAGGATTCTCCGTAGTATGAATTTTCTTCACCGTGACTCCACCTTCTTCTATGATTTCTCGTACGAAATGATACCGAACATCAATGTGCTTCGTCCTTGCATGATAAACTTGGTTCTTCGCTAATTGAATAGCACTTTGACTATCACAAAAAATTGTGATACCTTTTTGTTCAACACCAAGCTCCTTTAGCAATCCTTGAAGCCAAATTGCCTCTTTCACAGCCTCTGTAATAGCCATGTACTCTGCCTCTGTTGTAGACAAAGCAACTGTTGACTGCAAAGTAGACTTCCAACTAACTGGTGCCTTTGCAAAAGTAAACACATAACCAGTAGTTGATCTTCGTTTGTCCATATCACCCGCAAAATCTGAGTCACAATATCCAACTACAAACTGATTGTCTTCCTGCTCAAAAACTAACCCGACATCTACAGTATTATGAATATACCGTAGAATCCACTTCACAGCTTGCCAATGCTCCTTCCCTGGATTGTGCATATATCTGCTAATAACTCCAACAGCTTGTGAAATGTCAGGCCTTGTGCAAACCATTGCATACATCAAGCTACCAACAGCATTTGCGTATGGTACCTTTGACATATACTCTCGTTCAGCTTCATCCATTGGCGACATAGTAGTACTTAGCTTAAAATGGGGAGCAAGTGGAGTACTAACTGGCTTAGTCTTGTCATCTATGCCAAAACGTTGTAGTACTCTCTTCAAATATTCTTTCTGAGATAAACAGAGTTTCTTTGAACGTCTATCTCTAATTATCTCCATGCCAAGAATTTTCTTTGCCTCACCCAGATCCTTCATCTCGAACTCCTTCTTCAGTTGAATCTTCAACTTATCAATTTCTTCCGAATTCTTGGAAGCTATCAACATATCATCAACATATAGGAGAAGATATACAAAGGAACCATCTTTAAGCTTGTGCAAATACACACAATGATCGTATTTGCTTCTCTTGTACCCTTGCCGCAACATAAACTCGTCAAATCGCTTGTACCATTGTCTAGAAGATTGTTTCAATCCGTACAACGATTTTTCAAGTTTGCATACCATATTTTCTTTTCCAGCAACTTTGAATCCTTCTGGCTGAGTCATGTAGATTTCCTCCTCCAAGTTTCCATGTAAAAACGCAGTTTTTACATCCATCTGAACTAGTTCCAAATCCAATTGTGCTACCAAAGCCAACATAATTCTAATGGAGGAATGTTTTACAACTGGAGAAAACACTTCATTGTAATCAATTCCCTCCTTTTGAGCATATCCTTTGGCCACCAATCTTGCTTTGTAGCGAACATCTACTTGGTTAGGAAATCCTTCCTTCTTTGCAAATACCCATTTGCACCCAATTGCTTTCTTTCCCTTCGGGAGATTGGCCAATCTCCATGTATGATTCTGATGAAGGGACTGTATTTCATCATTCATGGCAATCCTCCACTTATCTTCTTCTGAACTTTGGACAACGTCTTTATAAGTGGTAGGAACATCATCAGCTACAATTGAGGTTGCACAAGCAACCGTCTCTATGAGACGAACATGTTTCGTTATTGTTCTTTTTGGCCTGCTGGTTGCTATTGATTCAAGTTGTTGTTGAGGTTCCTGAGTTGGAATCTCCTCTACTGGCTCTCCTTCCAGAGGGTAATCTTCATTTGTTTCCTCCTCTGCTTCTTGTGTAGGAAAAATAAATTTTCCCTCAAACTCCACCTGCTTAGAAGCACCTTTATTTTGTTTGGTATCTTCTGTTACCTTATTTACCATAGATTCATCAAAGGTAACATCCCTGCTAAATATTACTTTCTTTGTCATAGGACACCATAAGCGATATCCTTTGACTCCAGAAGTAATTCCCATAAAAATAGCCTTCTTTTCCCTTGGATCCAATTTTGACTCCGTCACATGATAATATGCAGTTGAGCCAAACACGTGCAAAGAGTTATAATCTATAGCAGGTTTTCCATACCATTTTTCAAATGGTGTCTTGCCATCAATAGCAGCAGATGGTAAGCGATTAATGAGGTGACATGCATATGTAATTGCCTCAGCCCAAAATTCTTTGCCCAAGCCAGCATTGGACAACATACACCGTACCTTCTCCAGCAAGGTCCGGTTCATATGTTCTGCCACTCCATTCTGTTGTGGTGTATGTCTAACAGTGAAATGTCGGACGATGCCATCATTTTCACAGACCTTATTGAAATGATCATTTTTGTATTCACCTCCATTGTCTGTGCGAATACACTTGATCCTCTTGCCTGTTTGATTCTCCACCATCGTCTTCCATTTGAGAAAAATTCCCAACACTTCATCTTTGCTCTTCATTGTATACACCCATACTCTTCGGGAAAAATCATCAACAAAGGTTACAAAATAGTGCTTCCCACCCAATGAAGGTGTTTTGGAAGGACCCCAAACATCAGAGTGTACATAATCCAAAATGCCTTTAGTATTATGGATCGCTGTACCAAATTTAACCCTTGTCTGTTTCCCTTTGACACAATGCTCACAAAACTCCAAGTTGCAAGTCTTTACTCCTTTTAACAATCCTTGATCTGATAGAGTTTTCAAGGATTTTCCTCCAGCATGTCCCAAGCGCATGTGCCATAACTTGGTTGCTTCTGCCTCTTTGTAGTCACTGGATGTCACTGTCGCTGTCCCAATAACTGTACTGTCACGATAGCGGTACATATTATTATTCTTCCGATTAGCCTTCATTACCACTAGTGCACCGGAGCATACTCTCATCACTCCATTTTCTGCAATGATTTTGAACCCTTTTGATTCCAGGGCTCCCACAGAGATGAGATTCTTCTTCAAATCCGGTACATATCGAACATCTGTTAATGTTCTGATCATTCCATCATGGTTCCTTAATCGTATTGAACCAATGCCATATGAGGTAAGAGGGCTGTTATCCGCTGTGTGGATGACTCCATATTCTCCTTCTTGAAATTCCACAAACCAGTCCCTGTTGGGACACATATGATGGCTACAAGCCGAGTCCATCAACCATATGTCTGATGATGTTGATGACTCTGTTGTAACTAATGAGAAGTCTGAATCATCACAATCAGCTACATTTGAATCCATAATGGCCTTTCCATTATTATATTTGGCCTTATTCTTCAACTTCGGACAGTCTTTCTTCCAGTGCCCTTTTTCTCGACAAAAGGCACATTCATCTTTGCTGGGTCTGGATTTTGACTTGGATCTTCCCTTCTTTGTCCTCGTTTGATTTTGAGGACGACCCCTCACAAATAGTGCTTCTCCTTCTCCGCCCTTCTGTTTTTCTCGCTTTCTTTGTTCATAGCTGTACAAAGCCGAACAAACTTCTCTGAGAGAAATTTCGTCATTTCCATGGAGTAGAGTAGTTTCAAGGTGCTCGTACTCATCAGGAAGTGACGCCAACAACATTAAGGCCAAGTCACCATCATCATAAGTTGTATCCATATTTTGCAAATCTGTGACCAACTTATTGAAACTGGTGATATGTTCATTCATCGTGGTACCAGGAACATAGGTGAAGTGAAACAGTCTCTTCTTCATGTACAATTTATTTTGACTGTTTTTCTTCAAAAATTTATCCTCCAGTGCTTTCCATAATTTACTTGCAGAAGTTTCCTTTGTGTATGGATATTTCTGCTCTCTAGCAAGGTAGGATCGAATGGTACCGCAAGCAACACGGTTGAGAATCTTCCAATCTTCTTCTCCAATAACATCTGGTTTCTTTTCTTCAATGGCCAGATCTAGCCCTTGTTGAAAAAGGACATCTAGAACCTCGCCTTGCCACATCCCAAAATGCCCGGACCCGTCAAAAATTTCTACCGCAAATTTCGCATTTGACACAATTCTTGTCATAAGCGAAGATGCCAATGATGACGTATTGTTGACACTTGATGTAGATTCTTCTTGTTTATTGTCTCCCATATTTGACACAAATATTATTTAATAGCTGACGACACAAATCAAGATTATTCCTTTCTGATGTAGAAGATCAGACTAAGCTGCAACCACAGAGCATACTCAGACAGAACCTTGACTCAGTTACCAAGATAAATCTTTTCTGATGTGGAAGATCAGACTATGCTGCAACCACAGAGCATACTTAGACAGTACCTTGGCTCTGATACCAATTGTTGCGGAAGCCAAATGTATATAGTGTGAATAAGTCACAACTACTATACCAAAAATTATGACAGCCACCAAATAATAAATAAGACAATAAAGCAACAATAAAGGGAACACCAGAATTTACGAGGTTCGGCTAATTTTGCCTACTCCTCGGACACAACCAATATTTTATTTCACTCCAAAAATACAAGTGAAATAATACTAAAGAGAGAAGATACAAATGCCTTAAACAAATGAGAAGGCAAATGAGAGGTGTGTTTCAATCCTAAACATTAAGCCTTCTTTTATAGGGGGAAAATCCCCCCAACTATTGCTAACCCACCGATGTGGGAAGCTGAAATATTTGACATTTCAACAAATCAGTATGCATAAGGGAGTATAATCGGTGGCATAGAGTGGCATTCGAGTTAGATCAGTGTTATAATACAAGGGAGTATGAAGCGGTGGCTTAGAGTGAATAGTTGTGACTGAAGGAGCATGGGGTTGAAATGGTCGTAGCTTTTTGGAGGCTTAAGCTTTTTTTTTTAGTAAGTAAAGTTATTTATGTTATGAGGGGTATTAAAGTAATTAACTTTTAAGAAAAAGGCTTCATGCTTTTATAGTAATTAGTATATGGGTGCACGTGTATTTCCTGTTAATTAGTACAAACTTTTCAAAATCATATTAAAGGTTAAAAAGTGAAAGCTCAATTAGCAAAATATGAAATAAATATATAGTACTGCTATATATGATAGCATAATTATTTGATAAACTAAAATTTATATTTAGATGATACTTTGTAATTTAAAAAAGGTCATGTGTTGAGACTGATGATTATATTGTAAAACAAAGTAATAATATGACGGTGAAAATTGATGACAAAAAAAAAATTCGATCTACGTTCCTCATATTCTATGACAAGAGTTAAATCGTTTTTGTTTTCCTTCATGTACCATTAATAAAAGTACAACAACAACGACGACCCAGTATAATCCCACAAGTGGGGTTTGGGGAGGGTAATATGTAGTATGCAGACTTTACCCCTACCCCGAAGGGTAGAGAGGCTGTTTCCAGGAGACCCTCGGCTCAAAAAAAGCAACAGGAGTCGTTATATTAGTACCATAAAAAATGCATAATACAATAACAAATAATTAAGTGAAGAAGGTTCTACATCTTATCTAGGAGAGTAAATTAAACAAGGCATGTAATATGATTTTCAGTATTGGTGAGAATAAAAGCTAAACATAAAGGCAGTATACTCTACTCTATTGATGTTGTGATTCCTTTTTTTTTTTTTTTAATGTCTTGAAATAATAGATTATATAGATTCTTTAATTTTCAAATACCAACGTGTAAACAGACAAGGATTGGCTGACAAGACCATAAGTGAAAAGAACTAACATGGATCTACAATTTCAACTATTTTCCGGAATACCAATGTGAATATTCTTAAGAGCAAGCCAAAGAACATAGGGTGAAAAGAGGTTTAAAGCTTACCAAAACAACGTAAAATTACATAAATCCGTTACACCTTGAACAATATTCTAGCTCTTGAATCCAATTCGATGGATCTCAAATCAGCATACCTTTATGTGCAAAGTGCATGGCAAGGGAAAAAAGGAAGACATCAATAATATTCGTAATTCAATGATCTAGTATTCCATAGTTGCGCCATATAAGCTGGTGCACCATGGGAATCAACTCCATGGATCTCAAATCAGCATACCTCTATGAGGCAAGAGGTTTAGGGAAAAAAGGAAGACATCAATAATATTCCTAATCCAATGATCTAGTATTCCTGAGTTGCGCCATATAAGTTAGCTGATGCACCATGGGAATCAAATTAATCTCTTTAATATTGTAGACCTTTAATTTGACTTCTCATTAAATTGCATAACTGATATATGACACAATGTCTGTTCATGTGCTCTACGCTATCGTGTTTGAACTTAATGTATAACTGGTAAAATTTACTTACATCTAGAAGAATATGAAAATGACAACGAAGTGAAAGAGTTTCAGTTACATTATTAGAAGAACTTGGTTGGGAATAGGGGTGTCAATGGATATTCGAAAACCGATTAAACCGATCGAACCGTACCGCACCGAACCGATTTTTAGGTTTCTTTTTAAGAAACCGTAGGTTTTTATATAAATATATAACCGCACCGATAATTAGGGTAGGTTTTCTATTTTATAAAAATAAACCGAAAAAATACCGAACCGTACCGAATAAAATTTACATGTAGAAAATATATTTATTTAGTAAGTTTAAAAATAATAATGCATTAAATTTTCTTTGAGCCTTGGAATTATGAAAACTATTACAAGCCAACAAGTAATTAAACTCAAAATACTAATTCCTAAAACCTATTATGCTACTTCTACTTAAACTAAGTTATTTCAAGTATCTTTATTAGCAAGACACAAAGTATTCTAGCGATTATGAGTAGCAAACTACAATGTATTGAATATGTTTCCTTTCATATAATTTAGATTTATCTTTTTGAATATTTAATCTTCTATAGACTTTATTTGATTTCTTTTACGCTGTTGTAGAATAGTTGATGGATCTACACTCTAGCCATCTTTTTTTTAGTTTATCACCCCTTAAACAGTTAAAATGTCTAGAGAGTTTTGCTAAGTCCTATAAAAGAGCGTATGTTATTACAATTCTACTTCTACTGGTGAATTTTATATGATATTAAAAAAAATACCGAAAATTAACCGAACTGTACCGATACCGAAGAGAAACCGACATGATTGGGATGGTTTCGAAAAGTCTAATTTTTGTTATACATAATAGAATAACCGAAAAATTGGTATGGTACAAATTTTATAAAATAACCGGCCGAACCGAACCATTGACACCCCTAGTTGGAAATACAAAAGGATTTCACAAGTTGCAAGGGACATCTCATGCGACTTATATTGTATTTTATGCTTTCATTATATAAAGAGTGGTAAAAAAATTAAAAGCTTATTTTATGATGAGATGTTTTTATTTTTTGATACAAAAATGTTACAAGAATGGTGTTTAAATGAAGGGCAAAAGGGCTATTCAATTTCTGATGGACAATTTGGTAATTTAACTTTGCCATACTGAACCTTCCCAATTTAGTATATATATATATATATATATATATATATATATATATATATATATATATGATGATTCATACATTGCGCGGGGTACTAATACTAATTTATTTGAGTAAACAATATTACTTTTGATTTATTTCTAAAGTACTAGATTTATTTACCTTTATGACATTTTCCAAATTTAAATGTAATTTTTAAAATAAATACCAACGCACAAATTAGGATCAGTTACCTATTTTATCAAAAATTAGTACAAAAAATAAGGGCTTCAAACCCTCTTTTCTCTCTCTCTCTCAAATTATATATAGTTTATGCACATAAAATTTTCTTAAAATACATATTTGGTGTAATGCACATATTACACAGAGTGTGTGATGAATAAATTGAAATATAGACTTACATACATTAAATATATCATTATTATAAGCGGAATATTTTATTTGTGTATCCGTATTCAATGAATACATGGTAAAAATTATGTACTTCATATATTCATATACTATTATATTAAACGAATAATATTTTAATATATACTTCATAAAATAATTATTTAATATGCGTACCACCACTTATATATGGCAAAATCATTCTTAATCTTTAGAAGGGAGATAAAAGACAAGGAAACTTATTTGTGAGTAAGCGTGAATCAGGAATTCAAATATACATCAATTCCTTCGTATCAGTACCGTATTGGTACTCTATAAAATATCCAATTCCGAACGAGCCAAAGTATTACAAGTTGTAGGGAATTTTCATATAGGAGTGAAGCGTAAATGTACTTCCCTCAATGCTTGTTCTATAACTTACAGCTCTTCGTGGTTCAGAATTATAAAACTATATACAATTCAACAAAGAGTTACGTGGTAGCGAATATAGGGCCGCTAAAGTTCAACATATTCACAAGATAGGTGTTACATAAATACAAAAGCTAAGATGAATGCATAGTCACACAAAATTAAATAAGATTAAAATGAGCATATTTGCCAAAACAAGTAGCACACATTGAGGATAAATGAGATAAGGTTGCTTGAGATGATTTGGTCGTGTCTTGCTTCGGCCTACAGATGCACTTGGTCCATAAATGTAAAACTATGATAGAGCAAGGTATTAAAAAAAGATGGGATAGACCTAAAATCACATGGAAGGAAGTTGTCTCAAAAGACCTACAAATCCTTGGTTGCATACTTAGCTAATAGGACACAATGAAATGAAAATCTATAGAGATGATACCTACTAGCTAGGAATGGGTTTTAGACTGGGTAGAAAACTACCACTACGTACTACTATTATTATTTTATTTTATTTTGGTAATGATAATGGTATGAGTTGGGCTAAATAAAACGAATGAGGATATCTATAGTTTGACCCTAACTTGTTTAGGATTAAAACGTAGTTATTATTATTGTTATTGATATACTTCAACAAAAAAATCTTTTTTTCTGTAATGAGTGAACGGATTTGTTGCTTTTGTGATAGGAGTATTAGTTTTTTGTTTTTCTATTTTTTGTACGTCCAATTAAAACTCCGACTGCATTTGTGTGTCTTGGATTGTTAGTGCTACTCAAAATATAATCGTAAAAATAGCACGGGTTAGTCAGTTTTCGGGCTGAAAAATAGCCAGCATTTATAAAGTTATTGAAAAATAGTCACTATTTTGCTGCAGCACGGAAAGTTCCAGCATAATATACTGGAGATCGGTACACCCGTGTCTCTGTGTCTAAACTTCCAGCATATTATGCTGGACCTCCAATACGCGGAAAGTTCCAGTATAATATACTGGAGAATTTTTCCGGATTTTGAACAGTGTTTTCGTTAAGATTTATCTTTACATGAAAAGTGGATAAATTTCAATTACTTTTGGAACTGTGGCTATTTTTGAATGGCTACTTGTAAATCTAGCTATTTTTGAATTTCTCCGAATATAATCTTTAAAGTCCTGTCAATTCTTTTTGGTAAGGGCCGGGGGAGTCTCTTTAATCTATAATCTTATTATTTGTTCTCAAGTGTTATCAAGTGTGATTTTCATTATTTTACACCAAATTAATAAATATACTTGTTTACCGTGAAAATGGTAATACCAATTAAATTTGATTTAGTGGTTCTAAAAAGACGTGATCTATTTTATGCTAGTTATTAAGCAGTTGATGCTATATGAAAGACTTAGCAACGAAATAAGAGCTTGAGAGCAAGGTGATAACCAAACCGAATGGTTAGTAATCGGGGCCTCGAGCTTGCCTATTCGAGGGCCTCGGGGTCGAGTCTGAAGCTCGGCTGGGAACTGTCACAACCCAAAATCTGTCCCGGCCATGATGACACCTATCGTGTAACTAGGCCAGCCACTTATTCCAATTCTTCCATTTTACCCAAATTATTAACTATAGAAAACATCAATTTTTAAACAGAATTCCAATAATAAATGTTAGAAGTACCAAAACAGCGGAAAGAAATACAACCCCGACCTCGGGTGTCACTAGTCATGAGCAAACTAATATAACTGTCTGAAATACAAATCTAGAATAGTCTCAATGCATCTAATAAGTCTAGCTAGAGGAAGATAGGGAAGGAGAAGGCAGAACTGCGGTCGCCAAGCAGCTACCTCACAATCTCCGGTGGAAGTCCGCACAAAGAAGATCAACAACTGCTACCGTGACCAGATACACCTAGATCTGCACACAAGGTGCAGGGAGTAATGTGAGTATACCAACTCAGTAAGTAACAAGTTCAACCTGTGGACTGACAGGTAGTGACAGACAAAAACCTCAACAGGCAATTAGCAATTAATATAACAGAAATGTAGACATGCTTACAGTTCAAGTAAAACTCAACAGTAATAGATGGAACTGCTCAGTAAAAAGAGTTCAAAACTTAGAGATTTCATATATGTACCAATGCACATGAGCATGATCAATGTTCCACACCTTCCACTCACAAGTGCTCAACCACTCGGTACTTTATATGGCCATCCGGACCAGGGAAGGTCCATCCCGGAATATATATCACTAACCTCAGTCATTCAGTACTGAGGACACAGGTCGATCCAGCCTCTCGGAGAAGATCCATCTCCCGGTATAGTACTTCGGACCAAGATCCATGTCCAGGGAAGATCCATCCCTCATATATAATCATCTACTGCGCTCACTGGGGGTGTAAAGATTCCGAAGGGGCTTCTCTGAGTCCAAGCGCTATATCAATGCCAGCGAAGGCATGATCAATATCATTACTGCGGTGTGCAGCCCGATCCCATATTGTAAATGAATATTCAGCTCTCAGCCTCACTCAGTCAATACTCTCCAGTCTCACACACATAGGCTAAGATGTCATAATACAAGCTCAAACAATGAAATGATATGTCAAATAGCAATAATCGAGACTGAGGCATGATATAATATGCATGAACATGACTGAGTATAGAATATACATGAATCTAATGACATGATAGCAAGAAAGGATCTCTCGGGTCTAAACAGTGTTGGCGTGAAGCCTTAACATGATAATTTACATGATTTGCAGCTTATCAATTTGATCACATGATTGCAACACAGATATCAATATAAAATAGTAGCTAAGCGGTGCCATGGAATGATCCAGACCGCATTTCTCATGGTGCACGCCTACATGCCCATCACTTGGCATGTGTCGCCTTCATAATGGTCATAGAACACATCGTTCGGGGTTTAGAACCCGCAGAACCAAGGTTGGAAGTGTTACTTGCCTCAAGCCAAGCCAAAACTCTAGCCCGCGATGCCTTTTTCTCTCGAATCGGCCTCATAATGCCTCGAATCTAACCAAAATCAGTTCATAACCATCAAAATATTCTAAGGGAATAAATCCCACTCGAAAACAATCAAATTACAACAGAAAAATCCGAAACTGACCAAACCCGACCCTCGGGCCCACGTCTCAAAATTCGACAAATTTTACATCAATAGAATTATTATTTCGCCACGAGTTCATTCATACCAAAAGTACCAAAATCGAACCTCGAATGGCCCCTCAAATCACCACTCAAAGCTCTCCAATTAACCAAGCCCTAACCCCCAAATTTACCACTGATATTCCCTTAAATTTCATGCTAACAACGATAAAAATCACCATAATAACGAGCTTAGGAACCAAGGACCTTACCTCAATGAATCCCTCTGAAAATTCCCTTGAAATGGCTCCCAAAAGCTTCACCCCGAATGAAATATTGAGAAAAATGGCCAAAATCGCGAAGGGAAAAACATATACCTTCTGACCCAGGTATTCCGCACATGTGGTCATTTCCTGCTTTTGCGGTCCCTCTTATGCGGTCCAAGGCACCGCATCTGCGGTTTTCACTTATGAGCCCATTTCTGCATCTGCGAGGCAATGCCCGCACCTGCGCTATCGTAGGTGCGCTCCCTTAGCCGCTTCTGTGGTTCCAACTGATTCCCTCTTGACCGCTTCTGTGGCTTGCTTCTGTATCTACGGGAGTCGCACCTGTGGCCTCACAACCACAGATGCGGTTATGACAGCAACCATAAAACTTCAGCTGCCAAACTCAACTCCAAAACCTCCCGTTAACCACCCAAAATCGCCCCGAGGCCCTCGAGACCTCAACCAAAAGCACAAACAAGTAACATACCACCATCCAAACTTATACCAATCTTCAAAATACCTCAAACAACATCGAATCAACCATATCACGTCAGATTCAAGCCTAAAGTTCCAAAAATCTTCCGAATTCCCCTTTTGATCAACAAGTCTATTAAACTACGTCCGAATGACCTGATATTTTGCACACACATCCCAAATGACACAACGTACCTACTATAACTCCCAGAATTCCATTCCAACTCCTATATCAAAATCTTACCTATTAACTGGAAAATGCCAAAATTCCAATTTCGCTAATTCAAGCCTAAATCTACTACGAACCTCCAAAACACGTTCTGATCACACTCCTAAGTCCCAAATCATCTCCCGAAGCTATTCGACCATCGAAATTCACATCCGATCCCCTTTTCACACAAGTCAATATCCGGTTGACTCTTTCAACTTAAGCTTACTCAACAGAGACTATCTCAAACCTTACCAAAACCATTCCAGATTCGAACTGACTAACCCGATACCACATAACACGGATAAAAAAAGTATAAAGAAGCATAGATGAGGGAAACGAAGTGATAACTCATGAAACAACCGGCCGGGTCGTTACATCCTCCCCCTCTTAAACAAACGTTCGTCCTCGAACGGGTCAAGAAACATACCTGAAACCTCAATTGGTGAGGATATCTGCTCCGCATCTCCTGCTCGGTCTCCCAAGTAGCCTCCTGCATGGGCCGACCTCTCCACTGCACTTTCACTGAAGCTATATCCTTTGACCTCAACTTTCGAACCTGACACTCCAAAATTGCCACTAGCTCCACATTGTAAGTCAAATCACTATCTAACTGAACCTTTTTGAAATCCATAACATGAGACGGATCCCCAATATACTTCCGGAGCATAGAAATATGAAATAGCGGATGCACACTCGATAAGCTGGGTGGCAAAGCAAGCTCATAAGCTACCTCCTCAATCCTCCGAAGTACCTCAAAAGGCCCAATGAACCGAGGACTCAATTTACCCTTCTTCACAAATCTCATAACACCCTTCATGGGGGAAACCTTCAACAGAACCTTCTCATCAACCATGTAGGACATATCACGAACCTTCCTATCAGCATAACTCTTTTGTCTCGACTGCACTATACGAAGCCTCTCCTGAATCACCTTCACCTTATCTAAAGCATCATGCACCAAGTCTGTTCCCTAATAGCCTAGCCTCGCCCGGCTCAAACCAATCAACTGGAGATCTACACCGCCTCTCATACATAGCCTCATATGGAGCCATCTGAATACTCGACTAGTAACTGTTGTGATAGGTTACAAGTACCTTGGGCACAAGTACTTTACTTTATATTTTGATGATCTAATATACTTACCATCTAGAACCATATAAGGAACCTGTTACACATTTACAAGACCTTGAGATTGCAAAGTTCCAGGTTGGGATCCAGCCCTTGGGAAAGTAAGGTGACTGCTATTTACTGAATCAAAGGACTTGTATCAACTGACCATAGAAGAGCTAGTTGGAAATTTGAAGACCTACGAGATGAAAAGGAAGATAGACAGTAAAAGAAGAGAACCAAAGAAAGAAAAAAACCTGGTACTCAAAGTTGATAGCAATGACTCAAGTGAGGAAGAGTGTAAGGAACAGCTGAGGGAACAGGTTCCCACCAGTTCCCAAGATACTGTATGAAGTCAACTCTCCAACAGGAAAGTTGTTGCCTGCACACGCTACTGCATAGGTACAGTGCAGTAGGCAACTTTCTATGAAAGACTTTTTACCTACCTTGCTTAGATCATTATAAGTGATGCCACACACGTATAAATACAATCAAAGAAGGTAAAACAACTTATTTCATGAGAGAACCAGGTAAAGGACCTGAATCATGTCTGGTACAGTCATTCAAGATTAATTGACTCAAGATAATCTGGGCAGTGTACCTTTAGATTCACAGGAACCAGATTAGGGACCTGATACCTTGTGTTCCCCTGATAGAAGGATAAGTCTGGTGGACGCTTAAGTTTTCTAACAATTGGTATCAGAGTAGCTTCTTTCTAAAAGGATAACACCTGGAAAGGATCTACGTGGCTACTCCACCAAACTTCGAGGAAAGTCAATCAACTAATAGACGTCACAAAAATGGTGGGATCCCAAAGAAAGGAAGTTCCAGCAGGAATTTCAAAGGAAATGAGTGTTGTCATAACTGTGGAAAGCCTGGACACTTCTTCAAAGATTGCCCACTTCTGAAACAAGAGCATTACAAACACAACACTAACAAAGTAGCAAAAAAGGAACCTGGTTCCTAACAAACAATTCAGCCAAAAAAGTGCAGTTGAAAATGTTGTAAAGAAAGCTCTTACTGCATGGGGAGACTCCTCTAGAGAATTAGAAGAGGAACTAGATACATGAAGCAGCTCCATTATGGCAGTGCAAAATGAAGCAAAGGAATTTGATTCATTGTTTGCATTGACGACTCAGTCCCATGATGATGAAGAGGATGACAATGATGACGTAACTTTCAAGGATTTTCAGAGAAATCTGAAGTCCTACTCTTCAAAAAAATTGATGTCATTAGCAAATGTTCTAATTGATATATATTATAGTTTTGTTAATGAGAAATATGCCCTAATCATAGAGCTAGGAGATGCTGAACAGTCTAGAGATGATTTGATGGGAGTGGTTGATGACTTGAAGGAAACCATAGAGACCCTTAGCAAAGAAAAAAAATACTCTAATAGAGAAAATTGCAGCTACTGAGCAAGAAAGGGATGATATGGTAGTTTCTGTTGTAGATTTAAGGGAACAAGTGGAAGAGGTAACTAGAGAATACAACTTGTTGAAAAAACAAACAAAAAAATGGATGGGCAACATTGAGGGAGAGGAAGTGGCTGGAAAGGCTCAACTTGAGCTTGAGAGTAAGCTTAAGAATATTAAAACAAGTCTTGTTGCTGAGCTTTAAAAGAATAGACAACTTCAGGAGGATTTAAAAAGGGTTAAAAATGATCTTGATAAGTCACTTAAATGGACCCGATGCTTTGATGTGATAACGTCCATATACAGAAGTAATGGTGGAAATAGCCAAGGCATCGGGTTCCAAAAGGCTAAAACCTCTTATAATCCCCATAGGAAGTGTGTAACTGTGGCTTATAATAGGTTGTGCACTCACTGTGGTCAAACTAGTCATTACAAGGACTCTTGTAAAGTCAAAATTCAGTTTTACAGAAAAACAAAGTTTTTAGTGAAAATAGGCGTACTGATGAGGAACCTGGTACCCTGAAAGAAAAATATGTGCTACCTGCATGGGCAAAAAGAAGTTTGATTCGCCCGTTCTATCATTAACTTAAGTGTGCAGGGAATAGTGAAAGGGAGTAGTCAACAATGGCACATGGATAGCGACTGCTCGAAGCTCATAACTGAAGAACAAATGATTTCCTTTCATTGAAGGCCCTGCAAGGAAGGAGTGTATCCTTTGAAAATGGCAAGAAGGGATACATTCTGGGAGTTGGAAGGATTGAGAACAATATGAGTCCATTGAACAGTAGAGTACCTGGTCCTCTACGAGATTCTGCTGGGTATTTCCCAAATCCGTGACAAAGGGATCTTGGCTGTCTTAGTGCTGTTAATGATAATGCTGAGCTAATGGCACAGAAGACTGGGTCATGCAAGTTTCACGCTGGTGAACAAATTAGTCAAGAATAGATATGAATGAACCTGGTTCTCCTGTAAATTAGACTGTGTATAGAGGTATCATAGGGTCACTTCTATAGCAAACCAGAAATTGTTTTTAGTGTGGGTTTTTGAGCTGAGTTTCAATCCAATCCAAAGGAATCTCATTTGAAAGCTGCCAAGAGAACCGTATGATGTCTCAAAGGGATGCAGGACCTGGTTCTCTACTACCCCTTAGGAGATATCCTTGACTTAATAGGATATGCTGATGTTGATTTTGTTGAAAATCTGCTAGATAGACAAAGCACATCTGGAACGGCACATTTTCTGGGTTCATGTTTGATCTCAAAAGGTACAAAGAGACAAATGGTGTGGCTCTTCCTACTGCTGAAACTGAATACGTGGCTGCTTCTTCTTGTTATGCCCAACTAGTATAGATCAAGCAACATCTTGAAGACTTTGGTGTACTTACATCTTGAACCCGGTACAACACAAAAGGACAAAACACATTGATGTCAGACACCATTTTCTCAGGGATAATATTGAAAAGGTTCTGATTTGTTTGAAGTTCTAGAAAAAGAAGGATCAGGTAGCAGACATCTTCACCAAGGCGCTGAGTAGGGAACATTTTGAAAGAAATCTTCCGGAGTTGGGGTTGATCAAGCTCAACTAAGGACCTGGTCCCTCGATGATTGGCTATATTAAGAAGGAAAGTTACAATGCTAAAAAGTGTTTTTCGGCGACATCTAACTCAAATCTATACTGTTACAGGTATACACATATGGCAGTCTCAGGACAAAAACAAGTAAGAGTGACATTGCACTTCTAGGAGTTTTTGCTCAAAATTTTCAAAAACCGTGAAGGAACCTGGTTGTTGTGACTCAGGTTAGTAGTCTCTTTGATACTTATATGCCTTTTTAAGCCGCTGAAGTGTCATGTCATTAATTTGTTTCTTCCTTTCTCCTGCCTCTCCTCCTAAATTTTGAAGTCCAAAATGTTAAACCTTTTCTGAAGTGACCCGTTACCCCGGAAAGGCACTTCTCTATCTTACACCCAAATAAAACCTATTCTTTTCTTCAAAAAAAAAATCAACCCTGTCTTAAAATAATCCTTCTTTCCAAATATGCCAGAAGTGAACCCAACTCTCTCACTTTCCAAAAACCTAACTCCGTCAGAATCAAAACTCCAAGAATTCTTTGATAGATTTTGATGGAAGTTTAACTGAAAGGGAACAGGGTAGATCTAATATTCTAAGAACGTGAGGCTAAAGTTGCTGTTGGATTTGTGGAAGCCTTGAAGGATGGAGAAATTGGAAAATATGAGGACTGAATGAGAGACTTGATCCTCAAGTCCTTCTCATGAAGTCAATTTTAATAATTATCTTTTTCTCTTTGAGTTCTGTGTATAAATGAACTTCCGATCCAAAGAAAAGGATTGATGAAAAGTGGGCTGATTGATGATAAAGTGGTGTGAGTTGCTGATGTGATTGTGGAAGAGAGAATGAAATGAAATCTTTTCTTGTGAGAAAGAATTTTTAAAAAAAAGGAAAAAAGGGGGGGTTGGCTGAAAAAGATGCAACCGATGATAAGGGTAAATAGATTGAGAAGAAGAAGAGGGAGACATGGTTGCTCAAGGATAGAAAGGGTAGTGTAAGCGAGGAACCTGGTTCCTTACAAAAGCAAAAGGTTGAGCCATTAGGTTTGGAGAGAGAAGACGTTGAAGTCTTAAAAAGTGCGGTAATGCAGAGAGTTGACTCTGATATTGCTGAAAAAATGGAGGAACTTCTTGACATTGTTGAGTTCCAAAAATCGAATCACCTCTTTGTTCCTCCAAGTCCCAATATTTTCTGAAGAAGATGTAAAAACTTCTATATTTTATGTGATACTATGATGCTATATGTGCATGGGACTGAGTCTGTTCTTGATGAGACGAAGCTTGGGGAAATTCTTGGTGATCTTATTGATGGTTCAACCTACTCAGATAGGTTGAGAACCTGGTCCTCGAGGACCCTTGATAGAATAGAATGCTAAGTTGAAGGGTGAGAATCAAATATTGAGGAAACAGGTGGAGGAACTGAGAGAGTAGATGATCATTGATCAAAGGACAGTAAATGAACAAATGGACAAGCTCATCAAGGTCTTAGCCCCTTACTTTTCCTACTACCTAGTGATCCATGTCTTCCACTCCTTCCAAACTCCCTTGAATTCTTATCTTCTTTTGATCCATACATTTGATGACATTGGTACTTCAGTGGTTTAAATTGTCATATTATGTATTGTTGAAGCTACTATGCTTTTATTATAATTACTCCACTATGGGCAATCACTCTATTTTGTGCACTGACATTCACTTGTTGTTCTTGTTATTATTTATGCTGTGTTGCCCAAGTGGCCTGAGTTAATATTGCTGAACTTCTTTTTGGTGGTACTTCTTCTGTTATTCTTTTCGATGATGCCAAAAGGGGGAAGTTATATAGGTGTCAACATGGGGGAGGAACAAAATCGAATTGATATGTTGTGTTGTGCATGAAAGATGGATCTGCTTCGTAGGGGGAACATGCTGATAATATGTTGATTATAGGTCTGATCCGCAAGGAAACATGTGAGGAATCTGATTCTTAAGAGGAATAATAATTTTGGGTTTGTCATCATCAAAAAGGGAAAAATTGATCTTAGTTACTCTATGTCTTGTTTTGATGATGACAAACGTTCTCAACGTACTGGGTACAAAACAGATGTGATCAAGTGCATATAAGGAACCTAATTCTCAGGGGGAATAATTCTGGGTTTGTCATTCATGAAAAAGGGGGAAATTGATAATATATGGTACTTTGAGCTTTGATGATTTGCCAAAGAGTCATGAGGAACCGGTTGTGATCAGCTCCTTAGGTTCGGTTCTCATGGGGAATATGGCTGATTCATAGGGGGAACAATGTGGAGATCTGGTTCTTAGGGGGAATATCAATTCTAAGTTTGTCGTCATTAAAAAGGGGAAATTGATAGGTTATAAGTACCTTGGGCACAAGTACTTTACTTTATGTTTTGATGATCTAACAAACTTACCATCCAGAACCAGATAAGGAACCTGTTACACATTTATAAGACCTTGAGATCACAAAGTTTCAAGTTGGGATCTAGCCCTTGGGAAAGCAAGGTGACTACTATTTACTGAATCAAAGGACTTGCAGGAGCTGACCATAGAAGAGCTGGTTGAAAATCTGAAGACTTACGAGATAAGAGAAAGATAGACAGTGAAAGAAGAGAACCAAAGAAAGAAAAGAACCTGGTACTCAAAGTTGATAGCAATGACTCAAGTGAGGAAGAGTGGAAAGAACAACTGAGGGAACAGGTTCCTACCAGTTCCTAAGAAGACTGTATGAAGTCAACTCTCCAGCAAGAAAGTTGCTGCCTGCACACGCTACTGCACAGGAATAGTACAACAATCAACTTTATATGGAAGACTTTTTACATACCTTGCTTACATCATTGTAAGTGATGTCACACACGTATAAATACAATCAAGGAAGGTAAACCAACTTACTTCATGAGAGAACCAGATAAAGGACTTGAAGCATGCCTGGTACAATCATTCAAGATTAATTGACTCAAGATAATCTGGGCAGTGTGCCTTTAAATTCACAGGAACCAGATTAGGGACCTGATACCTTGGTGTTCCCCTGACATAAGTATAAGTCAACTGTATAGCTGGAAAGCAACTGCAGAAAGTGACTGTCTGCAACTGTACATGCAACAGTTCTGCAGACAGTGCAACAATCACTTCCCATTGAGAAGAGGCATGTACTAACCAAGATTTGACATCACTAAGGTGATGTATTTTGTAATATAAACCTGGTGCAAGGCACAAGACATCACTCTCCAAGACTTGAAAAATCAGAAACAAAAATATTCTCTCAGGTGCAAGAACAACCTCTCTCAAGAACAAAGCTGCTTCAACCTCAAGGACCGGATCCAAGATTGAAGATATCTTAAGTCCTTAGGTTTGTTGAGTCTTTATTATTTGTTCTTCATTGTAACTCCTATCTTGCTTTTTAGAAGTTGTTTCTAGGAAACCCAAATTCGTAAACTCTCTAGTTTATGTTATGACTAGGTTTAGTCATAAGTTAAAGTCTTTGTAACTAGAGAGTTATAAAGTGGTTTGTAATAGTATTATTACAAGTTAGAGTGATTGAAGTTTTTGTAATAGAGTTATTACAAAGTGGCTTGTGGTGAGAGTATCACAAGTTAGTCAAAGTCTTTGTAACTAGAGAGTTACAAAGTGGCTTGTGGTGAGAGTACCACAAGTTAGTTGAGTTGAATCCTTTGTAATAGAGTCATTACAAAGTGGCTTGTAATAGGGGTTTACAAGTTAGTGAAATTAAATCCTACAAGTGTAGGCCGTGGTTTTTGTCCCCTTGAGTTGGGATTTTTCCACGTAAAAATCCTCTGTATTCTTTACTTACTGCCGAGAACAATTAGAGAACCAGATTCCCTATACTAGTTCATGTTACAATCTGTTGCTTACAGTGGGAACTTATAGAGAATCTGGTTCTCCATACAGTGGGAACTTATTCTGTATCTCATTTACATACTGGTTCAGTAGTTAGCACTGTGGAAACGGATATAGGACCAGATCATTATACAGTTTGGTTCATTAATATCTTCAGTGGAAACTCATAAGGAACCCAGTTCTCTATATAGTCTAGTGGACGCTTAGTTTCTAACATGTTGTTATAAGTAAACTCTACGAGCGGTAGAAACTGATCCCATGACCCTCCAAAATCAATGACACTAGCGAGCAACATGTCCTCTAATATCTGACTAGTGCGGTCGGACTGCCCGTCCCTCTGAGGGTGAAAAACTATGCTCAACTTAACCTGAGTACCCAACTTTCACTGCACCGACCTCCAAAACTGTGAAGTAAACTAAGTGCCCCTATCTGAAATGATGGAAACTGGGACACCATACAAACGAACAATCTCACGAATATAGATCTTTGCCAACCGCTCTGAAGAATAGGTAGTGCACACAGGAATGAAGTGTGTAGACTTGGTCAGCCGATCCACAATCACCCAAATAGCATCGAACTTCTTCAAAGTCCGTGGGAGCTTGACTACAAAGTCCAAGGTGATCCGCTCCCACTTGCACTCTGGAATATCAATTCGCTGAAGCAAGCTACCCGGTCTCTGATGCTCATATTTCACCTTCTGACAATTGAGACACCGAGCTACAAGTCTCACAATGTCCTTCTTCATTCTCCTCCATCAATAATGCTGTCTCAGATCCTGATACATCTTCGCAGCACCTGGATGAATGGAATACCGCGAGCTATGGGCCTCCTCCAGAATCAACTCCCGAAGCCCATCTACATTCGACACACATATCCATCCCTGCATCCTCAACACCCCATCATCACCAATAGTCATATCTCTGGCATCATCGTGCTGAACTCTGTCCTTAAGGACAAGTAAATGAGGATCATCATACTGGCGCTCTCTGATGCGATCATATAAGGAAGACCGAAAAATCACACAAGCCAATACCCGACTGGGCTTCGAGATATCCAACCTCACGAACTGATTGGCCAAGGCTTGAACATCAACTGCAAGAGGTCTTTCCCCAACTAGAATATATGCCAAACTCCCCATACTCATCGCCTTCCTACTCAAAGCATCGACCACCACATTGGCCTTCTCCGAATGGTACAAAATAATAATATCATAATCCTTTAGCAACTCCAACCATCTCCGCTGCCTCAAATTGAGATCATTCTGCTTGAACAAGTGTTGGAGGCTACGATGATCCGTAAATACCTCACAAGACACACCATACAAATAATGCCTTCAAATATTCAACGCGTGAACAATGGCAGCCAACTCCAAATCATGAACAGGGTAGTTCTTCTCATGGGGCTTCAACTGACGAGAAGTATAAGCAATAACTCTACCCTCTTGCATCAACACACACCCAATACCAACTCTCGAAGCATCACAATACACGGTATATGAACCTGAAGTTGATGGCAAAACTAACACTGGAGCTGTGGTTAAGGCAGTCTTGAGCTTCTGAAATCTCTCCTCACACTCTTCTGACCACATGAATGGAGCACCCTTTTGAGCCAACTTGGTCAAGGGCGATGTGATAGATGAAAAACCCTGAACAAAACGGCGGTAATAACCTGCCAAACCAAGAAAGCTGCGGATCTCTGTGGCTGAGAATGGTCTGGGACAACTCTAAACCGCCTCTATCTTCTTTGGATCAACCTGAATACCCTTGCTGGACACCACGTGCCCCAAGAATTCCATTGATCTGAGCCAAAACTCACACTTGGAGAACTTTGCATAAAGCCTCTCCTCCCTCAATCTCTACAACACAACTCTCAAATGCTCTGCGTGCTGCTCCTAACTATGCGAATATACCAGAATATCATCAATAAAAACTATGACAAACGAGTCAAAATACGGCCGGAACACGCTCTTCATCAAATGCATGAACGTTGCTGGGGCATTGGTCAGCCCAAAAGACATTACCAAGAACTCATAATGACCATATCGGGTCCTGAAAGCTGTTTTAAGAATATTCGAGTCCCAAATCTTCAACTGGTGATAACCTGAACGAAGATCAATCTTGGAGAACACTCTCGCTCCCTGAAGTTGGTCAAACAAATCATCGATACGAGGCAAAGGATAATTATTCTTGATTGTTACTTTGTTCAACTGCCTGTAATCAATGTACATCCTCATCGTGCCATCCTTCTTCTTCACAAATAGAACATGAGCACCCCACGGCAAAATACTGGGCCGAATAAATCCCTTATCAAGGAGTTCCTGAAGCTTCTCCTTTAACTCTTTTAGCTCCGCTGGTGCCATACGATACGGTGGAATAGAAATAGGCTGAGTGACCGACACCATATCAATACTAAAATCAATATCCCTATCCGGTGGCATGCCCGACAGGTCTACAGGAAACACATCGGGAAAATCCCTTACAAGTGAAACAGAATCAATGCTGGGAGTCTCTACATTGACATCCCTCACAAATGCTAAGTATGAAAGACAACCCTTCCCAACCATACGATGTGCCTTCAAGAATGAAATTACCCTACTGGGAACATAATCAGTCGAACCCCGCTAATCAATCTGTGGCAATCCTGGCATAGCCAATGTCACTGTCTTGGCATGATAGTCCAAAATAGCATGACATGGAGATAACTAATCCATGCCCAATGTCATATCGAAATCCACCATACTAACCAACAAACGATCCACTCGGGTATCTAAACCCCTAATAGTCACTACACACGACCGATATACACAGTCCACAATAATATTATAGCCTACTGGGTAGATACATGAACAAAGGAAATAAGAGACTCGCGGGTAAGCACGCGATTTTTGTCCTATATGAGAATTACTCCCAAAAACAAATTCAAAATAAAATGATTTTCCTTGGTGTGCAATTTTGAGAATTTTTGTGACATTTTTGGATAATTATTTGTATTTGTCTGTGCATGTTTATTTGTTAAATTAATAAAAAATACAAAAATATGTCGCATTTTGCATGTAGGATTTAATTCTACAATTGTTAGTAATTAAGTTTGTTTTACAAAAATAGGCATCGTTTGCATTTTTAGCATTTAATGTCCAAATATACAATTTTATGCTTAATTATTACTTAATTGTGCGTTAATTGTTATTGGGAGTTAATTTGTGCTTTTATAACTTAATTTAGTTCTTAATAATAATTTAAGGATTTTTAGAATTTAGTTTTAGAAAAATAAAAGAAGAAAAGAGAGCAAAAATACAAAAAAAAATCGGAATTGGGCCTCTTCTTCAATTTCAAACCACAGGCCCAAAAAATTGTCCAACCTTCCCCATGACCCGGTCCATTTCAAACCGGGTCGACCCAGTCCATAACCCAACACCCCTATTATCTTACATTTCAAAAAACAAAACAAAAGAAAAAAAACTAACCTACACTACCCGCCCCCCTCTCTTTCTCTTCTTCTCCAAGACCACAAACTTTCCAAGCTTAGCAGCCATGGCTGCTGCCCGTTTCCCTCCCCCATCGTCCCCTTCATCCTCCGTCGACCACAACACACTCACACGCGCACAGCTTCCCCCGACATCTACTTCATCCCATAATCGTCCCCATCTAGGCAGCCATGAACGACCCCCTCCAGCTTCATTTTCTTCGCGACGCACCCAGCAGCTCCCAGCCTCCATCATCGTCGTTGTCGAACCCCAGCCAGCGCGACCATAGTCGCAAGCTCCGACCACAGTCGTGAGAACCAGCGACGACCAAACGGATGCCATCGCCCCTGCTGCATCGTCCAGCTGCTCCAGCTTCTGCCTCGTCGACTCAGCATGGACATGGCTGCCTCGTCTAGCTTTTGCCTCATCGACACATGCAGCCATGGCTGCCATTACGTCACCTCAACATCGAGCTTCTACTGTATCCACTACGCCGACACAGCCATGAACGACCAGTGTTGTCATTTGTTCAAGCTTTGGTCCGTCGAGTCTTTTGTACGTCAACTCGAGTTGGTCGTTCAACGGAAGGTTCCATTTCTCCATTCTTAATGCCTGTTGTTAATTTGTAAATGCTTTACATAGAAATGACAGCCTTGTTGCACCCCTGATTTGTTTGGATTTGTTGATAAATTCATGAAGGTGACATATTCGTGTTTATTATGTTTGAAGTTTGTTAGTTCTTCATCAAGTAATTTAATCTCGAGTGTTTATTTTAGTGTGAATCGTTCATTTTGTTATGATGTTTGTTTGATTTAAGTTAAAGTTAAATTGTTTATCAAGTTTAGGATTTAAATCTGTTTATTTGTGATATTTAAGTTTAATTCGAATTTGAGTTCGAATTTGAATAAACTTGTTTCTTATTGTCGTCGGATCTGAAAGTATGATTGTTGTTCAAAAATATTGTTCATCATATGATTTCAATTCGCATGTTTTTCGATTCAGTTAATTGTATGTTCGTATTGGTGCCAATTTGTTCTTTATTGTTCATTGCTTAGCTTAAATTTATTAATTGAATTTTGATTAAGAATTTGGTTAGTTGCTTGATTGTGTTTAATTGATTTAGGGTATGGATATAGCTGATGGGCGTTATGGTAATTTCAAATTGTTTCGGGGGTAAAATGGTAATTGCAATAAGGTCGGAGGGGTAGTTTGGTAATTGAACATTTTGATATAATTGTTTATGTTAAGCATGTGGGACAAAATGTAATGGGGTGTGGGTGATATAATTATTTAATATAATGAGGGACAAGACATAATATAGTGGAGGGAAATATTGTATTTGTTTATGTTAGGCATGGGGGACAAGATGTAATGGGGTGGGGTTGATATATTTGTTTAATGTAGTGGGGATGAGTGGGAAGATAATGAGTTTGGTAGGAGAAAGTAGTTGATTTATTAATTGATTAAAGGGTTTTGGGATGAGATATAAATAAGAGAACTTGATCAGATTTTTGGGAGAGAGAAGACAGATATAGAGAGAGAAAAAAAGAGCTGAATATTTAAGAGAGATAGAAAATTCCGAAAAAGATTAAAACTTTCAAGAAAAAAAAAAGAAAAAAAATACAAATAAAAAAGGAGCTGGAAATTAGAAGAGAGAGTAGTACACACCTGATAAATATTCTGATATACGGGTTTAGAAAAGAAGGGTTAAACATTAATTAGCCTTTCAAAATCTGAAAATTCCCTTGGTTTCTGTCCGTTGTTTATTGTTGGTGTTTCTGGATTTTATTTTGATTTTCAAATCTGTCACTGGGATTTCTGTTGACTGGATTGCTGGTTATTATTGTTGTTGCTGTGTTACGTACTACGTGGCTGACTTTCTTCTTCTTATATTGACAATACCAGGTACACAACTGTAATTTTGGCCTTTTGTAAGCTGAAAATGAAGAATGGGAGTTTAAATTTTTAATTTAGTTTTTTTTATTTAATTGCATTTATGTTATTTCATGTATTATTATTCTGTAAATCGTCATTGTTTTGCATAATTAGGCATATTGTAGCGATGTATTAAATAATGCTTTGCTTTAACCTGATTATTAGGTAGTATATATTTAAGCATGTTCATTACTGATTAAACTGTCAAATAATTAAAATAGAAGAAAATAACGTAAAAATGGCTTTATTAAATCAGTTTGGCAAAATTGATTAAGTTCCTTATTCATAAGGGTTTTAGTATCGCCAACGTTAAGTTAATCGGAATCATGTAGCTAAATTCAGTTAAAACATGAATTAATTTTGCGAATCAAGTATTAGGACAGGATTTGAATTAAAACAAGGTTAGTTAAGGTTAAATTATTTAATTTTTAGAAATACGGTTTAGTAATCAAGATTATTTCTAATTTTCAGTATTTGTAAATAATTAATTTCAATAGCTCAAGTCAGCTAACAATATGATTTTTAATCCGACTATGGGATAATTAGTTTTTTTTTTTAAAAAAAAAAATTTATTTGACAATTCCATGTTGTATTTATAATTATAATTTTTATTACTTTCCATTAATATTTGTTTTTCTCTTCTATTCGAAATGCCTCTCTAATCACGGGTACATTGACTGTGACGTGGTTCGAGATGCATGTCCATGACGTTGCAAATTCATTAGAAATAAAGAACGAGGTGAGCCTCGCCAAATAAAAATACAAATTGCGGGGCCCTCAATAAATATTGCTTTAAAAATTGTTTAGGCTTCGGGATGGACCGTTTAGTAAAATTCCACGGTCCTACCCAAAATAAATACGCTAGTCGCTTTAGGCGCGCCTTTAATAATTTAATTTCCTTAAACTCGGGTGCACATTGATGTGACCCAAATCCAAATCTCAACGGAGTCAAAGTGTGTCGACGACCACGGGTACATTGATTGTGACGTGGTTCGAGATACATTTTCACAACGTTGCAATTCTTGATAAAAACAGTAAATGATAAAAGCGGTTAAAAGTTAAATTTTGCACATAAGTTCACACTTGTATGAAATCAGATAATCAAGCCGAATATAACAGTTGAGCGACCGTGCTAGAACCACGGAACTCGGGAATGCCTAACACCTTCTCCCGGGTTAACAGAATTCCTTATCCGGATTTCTGGTACGCAGACTGTAATATGGAGTCATTCTTTTCCTCGATTCGGGATTAAAATTGGTGACTTGGGACACCCTAAATCTCCCAAGTGGCGACTCTGAAATAAATAAACAAATCCCGTTTTGATTGTCCTTTAATTGGAAAAAACTCCTTGTACCCTCGCGGGGGCGGAAAAAGGTAGTGTGACAGCTCTGGCGACTCTGCTGGGGACTAGAAACCCAGAACCACTGGTTCAGGGTTAGAAATTCGAGCTTAGATGAATGTTATATTTGGCTTTATTTATTATCTGATCTTATTACATGTTTTGGCCTAAATGTGCAAAATGATACTTTTTACTGCTTTGATATTATTTGAACTGTACATATAAACTGTGCCGAAACCTTCTCTTCTTACCTCCGAGGATGTGCTTATTGGTTAAGACTCCCTATTCTGTTAGTGTCACACCCTGAATAAAAGAGGCTCGGAAAGTTTCTAAGCCGGCTGGCCTTTTGGTTCCTGGAAAGGAGCTCCTTCCTCAGCTCGAGTTGTCCGCTCGGGTACACTGTCTAGAACACCGACCCAGGTTTTGAACATAGAATAACGTGACTTCATGCCGGATCCCTAGTAGGAAAGCTTATTTGCATCACGTTGCATTTGACTTAGGGGACTCAACACAGGGGTTGGGTTCGTCTAGGACTAGCAACCTGAAATAGAAAAAGACCATCCTGCTGCATCCTGTTTGATTTGTATATTTATTTGCTTCAGATCTGCATGCTGACCGGCTTCTGAAATCATCAATTTTTAAGATAAATTGTGAAAAAAAAAGAAGAAGAGAAAAATAACAGTGTAGGGAGATAACTACTTTTTAGAAAAATAAAATCAAAAGTCCAAAAGTATCAAAACCCTGCCAAAATTTTGAAAAATAAAAATAAAAATGTTTTGTTTTTTTTTAGTTTAATTTATTTGAAAAAAAAAAAGAAAAAGAAAGGAGTCTTGTTTACAAGTTTAGTTTAGGTCTGCGCCGGTTTGACTCTCACAGTACGTGAGATACGTAGGCAACCCTCTTCGGGTCCAACCTCCCATTTTGTAAAAAATCGAAAAAATATATGTCAAAATTTTAATTTTCTGTCACAGAGTCGGGTGATGCCGTTTTTTATCAAAAGCCGAATGCTCCCAAAAGGAACGCCGGAAGGCTGACTTTGTATAAATGGCCACTTCTGTCATTTTTTTTACTCGCACAACCTTAAAATCTTCGTCCCTGAAGTGCTAAAAGGTCGTGTTCGGAAGATCTGTTTTTTTTAGGAAAATAATCAAATCACTTTGAGTCAAATAAATTTTCTTTTGTTTAATCATATTAATAAATGTGCAGAAAGAGCACGATTCAGAATGAACCTTTTTCAATCATGAATAAAATTCCCCTCCAGTTGCGGCTATGGTGGAGTGATTTAGGCAAAGAAGGGCATGACGAAATCAAGAAACATTTGAAAGGTCTCACGAGTTTGTTGGACATTAGGCCTCGAGGAGATATTATAAGATCCCTAGTCCCTTACTGGGACCCTGCGCACAATGTCTTCCATTTCTCGGACTTTGAACTCACCCCAACTTTAGAAGAAATAGCAGGGTACATCGGCAGTACTGAGGTTCCGTTGAGGCATAAATATCTGGTTGCTCCAAGAGCCGTTGCAGTGCACCGGTTTCTGGACTCGTTAAAGATAGTCTGAACAATCCAAAACCCTGATTTGGCAAAAGGTTTTTGCACTCTGAGCTTCATATACCAAAGATATGGCCACATAGGAGGATTCGACAAGCCAGAAAACAAGTTGTGCAGCAAAAGTAACCGTCGAAAGTGGGACGAACATAGACGGGTTGCTTTCATGATAACCTTCTTAGGGCTTTTAATTTTCCCTAGGAAAGACGGGAATATTGACATAAAGATAGCTGGGGTCGTCAGTACTTTGCTCACTCAAAAAGATAGCACGTTGGCACCGATGATTGTATCTGATATGTTCCGAGCCCTCACGGCCTGCAAAGCCGGAGGAAACTTTTTTGAAGGTTGTAACTTGTTGTTGCAAATGTGGATGACCGAACACCTGTTTCACCGAGCCCAGTTCCTAAGCCATGGTTCTTCTGAAAAGACATGCATAGAGGAGTTCTACACCAGAATTAATGAGGCCCGCCTACCTGAAGGAGTCTCGGCATGGACTTCATATTTCCGGACCCTCAATGCCAGTCAAATACAGTGGACACTGGGATGGTTACCGATCGACGAAGTCATATACATGCCAGCAGCTAGACCCCATTTTCTCTTGATGGGACTTAAGAGCATTCAACCTTATGCGCCGTATCGGGTTTTGAGGCAACTTGGGAGGTGTCAGATAGTGCCCAAAGATGAGGATTTAAGCACTCAGGTAATTGAGATCAGTTCCGATGGTCAGTTTCCTGAAGCGAGGGTCCGCCAGATTTGGAGCCAATGTCAATACTTAGAGGCAAATACTTGTGTGTTGAATCAAGCAAGAGGGGAAGTTTCACCTGGATATCAGGCTTGGTACAAAGGGGAAATGTCGTCAGGAAGGCCGGCTAAAAGACCTCACCTTCAAGAGTTTGCCGAGTCTTCACAAGAACATTGGGACCGGTTGGCCAAAGAGCGGGAATATCTTGCCGAAATAGGCAAGCTGAAACAACAGATTAATGATCTAAAATTTAAGAACAAAGTGCAGGTTGCTTCCGACAAGGGAAAAAAGAACAGATTAACCAGAGAAAGCGAGAACCTCAAAGCTCAGATCCGGAGGATGAAAATGGATGCCAACAACCAACTGAGAAGCCGGGCTGATACGAGGTTGATAGCAGAGTTGAGGAGTTAGGTCCGCAAAAGCCGAGAAGACTTGGAGAGATCTGAGGCTTGTATAGCAAGAATGCGGATCAGGTGGGCAAAAGTTACAGCAGCGCGGAGAGAGCACCTATGGCAAGTGAAAAGGGACTACGAAATGAGTGTTACAACATTGAGAGAAATAAACTCCATTCTCAATAATCGGGTCCTTAAACAAGCCTGGGATGCTAGAACAGATAGGGAACGCTGCTATGAGTCAATAGCCCGAATGGAAGAACAAATGGAGAGGTTCCAAGATCAGCTCATTGACAATACTCGAATATTGGGACTAAAAAATCAACGGATAGAACAGTTGTGCATAGAAAGGGATAATATCCGAGGTAGGATTGATGAGATTGGGCACTACATCTACATGAGATGCCTAGCATGTGAGCAAATACCTCGTGATACCCTTCTTGCCTCAATCATGGGCTACGTCCACCAGATCATGAATGAGTTGAATAACTTGCAAAGGGGTCTTACACCAAAGCCCGCGGAAAGGCCGAACGATGCCTCGCGGGCACCTAAATTAAAATCTTTAATGTATCCCTAGATCAGAGTTTGTTGTCTACCCCTATGTTCTCTTCAAATATTGTTAATAGTGTGGAGTCTGTATTTCGTTTGTTTTCTTTCAAATAATAGTTTGTAATAACATATTTGGTTAACAAAATGTAAAATTGGGTCTTTATTTTATGTATGCATGAACTACGCCTGGTCTGATTCGTGCGGGGTCACGATACGTAGGCAATCTCTATAGGATTCGACTTTAATTAAAAAAAAAAATTAAAAAATAAAAAATAAAAAAATAAAAAATAAAAGGGTAAAAGAGAGAAAGAGAAGAAAAGAAAATGTCCCTGAAACACTTAAAAGAGGCACACATGAAATAAGTCAGGATGATGCATGCGATCAGAGCAAAAGCATGTTAGAAATGGTTCACTGCCTAAGAACATTGCATCCCCAATATGCGATTACAATATCTGTCAAGGCTCTAACACTGACAAGTTTGTTGTTTTTCCAATAATACCAGTTAGTTGTTAGAGCGTACTGGCACCGTACCATTATCAAACAAGATCGAAAGGTCCTATACCAGAAAGCATGACTGGATCAGA
Source organism: Nicotiana sylvestris (assembly GCF_000393655.2). NCBI lineage: Eukaryota > Viridiplantae > Streptophyta > Magnoliopsida > Solanales > Solanaceae > Nicotiana > Nicotiana sylvestris. The sequence goes on from NC_091058.1 coordinate 80,494,763, forward strand.
CAACAGTGTTGAGTCGGAAAAGACAGCACATCAGATGCTGAAGGAAGCCATGGAAAAAATGAGGATGGAAATGAATGAAATGCAGATAGCCTTAGCTAGAGCCCAAAAGGGGCAGGAACTACCTGTTACTCCTACTCTCCAACCAAGACACACGTCAGAATATCCCTCTCCCGGTCCTTCAATGAGTTTCCCAAGCCATCACTACTATCAGGGAAGAGAGGCTTATGATCCCCAAGCTCCACCACCCAGTCAAAACCTTCCTCCACTAAATGTTCCCGTCTTTGTGGCACCTCCCCCAGCCCCATTGCATAGATCATCCAGTGAGCCGATGTTTCAGGCTCACGATACACAATACTACCCCCCTGAACTCACATTCAAAGCACCCGAGCCACATACCTATAATCCCCACTTTGAGGTCCCGGCGGAGATTGAAAAGCCGGCTAAGAGCCCAGAGCAGGACGAGGTGATGCGGAAATTTAAAAGCCTGGAGCAATCCTTCAGGAACATACACGGGTTAGGTAACCAGGTCAGCGTGGCTTACAAGGATCTATGCCCTTTCCCTGACGTTCAATTACCAGCAGGGTTCAAGATGCCCAAGTTCGATTTATACGAAGGGCATGGCGATCCTATGGCACATCTACGGGGTTTTTGTAGCAAAATGAGGGGAGCAGGGGGCAAAGATGAGCTATTGATAGCTTACTTTGGCCAGAGTTTGAGCGGGTCGGCATTAGAGTGGTATACAAGACAAGATCCGAGCAGGTGGTACACCTGGGATGACTTGGCACAGGCTTTCGCAGGACATTTCCAATACAACCTTGAGATAGTCCCAGACCGTCTCACATTGCTAAAGCTCGAGAAGAAACCCGGAGAGAGCTTCCGGGAATTTGGGTTCCGATGGAGAGAACAGGCAGCCAGAGTTGATCCCCCAATGAGAGAAGGAGAAATGGTGGATTACTTCTTACAAACTCTCGAGCCAACTTACTTTGGTCACTTGGTGACGTCAGTTGGCAAATCATTTAATGAAGTTGTGAAAATGGGAGGTATGATAGAAGAGGGACTTAAGTCCAATAAGATCCTGAGTTATTCGGCAATTAAGGCAACAACTCAGGCCATTCAGAGCGGCACGGGAGGTGCGCTAGGGAAGAAAAGGAGAGAGGAGGTCACGACATTAGAGGCCGACAATTGGTCCAGATCTAGAGGTCCTTCCCCTCATTACCAACCCAGACCCCATCGTCTAAACTACCCACACATTCCAAATTACCCTCCACAACCCTACTACCAACCACAAGAACAACATTTCACCGTCCATCAAGCCCAGACATACACCCAACCTCCGGTTCGCCCACAATGGCGCGCGCCGGTTCCCCACAATACATACCCACCTCCACATAACACCTACCCACCACCACAAAACACCTATCCACCGCCAAGAGCCTACAGGAACCCTCCAGGGATGGGTTTCAGGGGAAATCCGGTCTCCATAAATGAAAGATTGCAGAGGCAAAGAACTTTTACTAAGTTGGGGGAAACTTATATTACCTTGTTCCACAAATTGAGGCAGTTGGGTTTATTAAATCCTGGTGAGCCTAGATTGCCAAATCCCTTACCACAAAATATGGATCACTCGATAAGATGTGAATATTGTTCGGGAGCTCCCGGACATGATACCGAGAAATGTTGGAGGCTGAAACATGTGATACAAGATCTTATTGATACCAACAAGATCGAGGTACAGGCCCCGGAGGCACCCAACATTAACCAGAACCCATTGCCAAAGCACCCCGAAACCCACATGATCGAGCTTGTGCACGAAGGAGGGGAGCCGAAGAAACCCTCACAGACAGTGATGATGATCCGTGCCACTCCGAAAGAAAAATCGATCGATGAGGAAGCAGGGGTACAGTTGAAGGGGGAAGATGTCAAGCCAGTGGTGATATTGGGGAAGAATCCATCTGCCGCTACAAGGAAACCAGAACCAGCCAAGTTGGTAATAACGGGAGCATCATCTGCACCCGTGGTTGTTGTGAAGGGGGTCTGCAGGGAACCGGTCATCATAAAGCTAGTAGTCCAAACACCAGTGATTGATAGCAAGGCCGTGCCTTGGAAGTACGAAAAGGCAGTGGTGATGTACAAGGGACAACAAGTGGAGGAGAATAGTTGTGAGGCGCATGGACTGACTCGATCAGGACGGTGTTTTGCTCCGGCGGAGTTGAGAAGACCCAATCCAGCTGCAACAAAGAAACCTGTGTCAGAAGAAGAAGCTGAGGATTTCTTAAAGAAGATGAAAGTGCAGGATTACTCCGTGGTCGAACAGTTGAAGAAAACACCGGCCCAGATCTCACTGCTATCATTATTAATCCATTCGGATGAACATCGTCGGGCCCTGATGAAGATACTGAATGAAGCTCATGTGCCCAATGAGATTTCTGTAAATCACCTGGAAACGATTGCCAACAAAATTTTCGAGGTGAACAGGGTAACATTTTCAGATGATGATCTGCCAGTGGAGGGCACGGAGCATAATAAAGCTCTCTACCTAACTGTCAAATGTGAAGATTCGGCAGTTACTCGGGCATTGGTGGATAACGGCTCAAGTGCCAATATTTGTCCATTATCCACCCTGAACCAATTGAAGATCGACCACGGAAGAATCCACAAGAATAGCATTTGCGTCCGAGGATTTGACGGAAATGGAACAGCCACCGTGGGGGATATTGTACTTGAGTTGACCATCGGTCCAGTCCAGTTTACCATGGAATTCCAGGTATTAGATGCTACGGTATCTTATAACCTTCTGTTGGGACGACCGTGGATCCATGCAGCCAAAGCAGTGCCATCCACCTTGCATCAGATGGTCAAGTTCGAGTGGGATAGACAAGAGGTCGTGTTGCACGGCGAGGACACTGCGTGCACCGTAGGAGGCGCCATTGTACCCTTCATAGAGACCAATGATGACAAAGGTCCCTGGGTCTACCAGATTTTTGATGCAGTGTCGGCAAACAAGATCCCTGAGGGTGAAATCATTCAGCACCCTAGGGTAGCTTCCGCAATGGTCATGATGGTTTCAGAAATGCTGGGTAATGGGTTTGTGCCAGGAAAAGGCTTGGGAGCTGAGCTTCAGGGAATTGTTCAACCTGTTTCCTTGCCCAAGAATTTGGAGACCTTTGGGTTGGGGTTCAAACCGACTGCGGCAGATGTAAAGCGAGCACGGAAAATGAAGAAGAAAGTTTGGTTTCTTCCCAAACCTGTGCCACGTCTCTCAAGATCTTTTGTTAGAGCAAGCGCCAAGGGGTCACCGGTCCCGAAAATTCTCGGGCCATTGATTGGGATTGACGGGGATCTGAATCAGAGCTTCGAAAGATTGTTCACTGATGTCAATATGGTAGAAGTCGGAGAGTGTTCCAGCGGAACAGACATACAGTTTATGGGGCCTGAGGCCAAAACCAACAATTGGACGGTTACTCCTCTTCCTACTCGGGGAGAGTCCTGGTAGTAGGATTTGATTTTTGCTTTCTTGTTTTTCGGATTATTCAGGGTGTAATCCAAATATCATTTTGTCTTGTAAAAGTGTGAACCTTGTTATCCCGCATTTTTAATAAAATTCTTTTTCTTGTCTCATTTTAATTTTGTTTTATTCTTTTCTCTTTCTGAACAGTTCTCTTTTTACTTGTTCTAATGACATGGCATGCACAACGGATCTTCGACCTAGTCTAATAAATCAATCTGACTCTGATTTAATGATACAAGAGATCGATTGTGACGATGAGTCTGAATATGATGAGGATAAAGCCTTCGAAGAAATAAACCGAGAACTATGCCAATTTGAAGAGAAACCCAAGCCTAATCTGAATGACACCGAGGCTGTAAATCTAGGGGATGCGGATAATGTCCGAGAAACCAAAATCAGCATCCACATTGAGCCTGGCATCAGGGAAGAATTAATCAAAGCACTCATTGAGTTTAAAGATATTTTTGCATGGTCGTATGATGACATGCCGGGTTTAAGCACCAAGCTAGTGGTTCACAAATTGCCCACTGACCTGGCATGCCTTCCCGTCAAGCAGAAACTGAGGAAGTTCAAGACAGATATGAGTGTGAAGATTAAAGAAGAAGTAACCAAGCAGCTGCAAGCAAAGGTTATTCGGGTCACTCGATATCCTGATTGGTTGGCTAATGTGGTGCCAGTACCAAAGAAAGATGGGAAGATCAGGGTATGTGTCGACTACCGCAATCTGAACAGGGCAAGCCCAAAAGATAACTTTCCATTGCCCAATATCCATATCTTGATCGACAATTGCGCCGTACGAGAAGTCGGCTCCTTTGTGGATTGCTACGCCGGGTATCATCAGATTCTGATGGATGAAGAAGATGCAGAGAAAACAGCTTTCATTACGCCATGGGGGACTTATTGCTATCGGGTAATGCCATTCGGTTTGAAGAACGCTGGGGCAACGTACATGAGAGCAATGACTACTGTGTTACATGATATGATACACAAAGAGATCGAAGTGTACGTAGATGATGTGATCATCAAATCCAAGCGTCAGGAAGACCACGTAGCAGACCTTAGGAAGTTTTTCCAAAGACTTCGAAGGTACGACATTAAGCTCAACCCAGCCAAATGTGCATTTGGTGTTCCATCTGGAAAGCTGTTAGGATTTATCGTCAGTCGGCGAGGCATTGAGTTGGATCCGTCAAAGATCAAATCCATCCAGGAATTGCCGCCACCGAGGAACAAAACAGAAGTAATGAGTCTGTTGGGAAGGTTGAACTATATCAGCAGATTCATCGCTCAGCTCACAACAACTTGTGAACCCATCTTTCGATTGTTGAGGAAAGATGCCGCGATAGAATGGACGGCAGAATGTCAGGAGGCATTTGACCAGATCAAAGGATATTTATCCAATCCACCTGTGTTGGTTCCACCTGAGTCGGGGAGGCCATTAATCCTTTATCTAACGGTCCTGGATCATTCGTTTGGTTGCGTGTTGGGTCAACACGACATCACAGGAAGAAAAGAGCAAGCCATCTATTATCTCAGCAAGAAGTTTACAGTCTATGAGAATAAGTACACTCAACTTGAGAAGACATGTTGTGCTCTAACTTGGGTAGCACAGAAGTTTAAGCATTATCTGTCGTCACATACTACTTACCTTATTTCACGCCTGGATCCATTAAAGTATATTTTCCAGAAGCCTATGCCCACAGGAAGATTGGCAAAATGGCAGAGATATTACTCACAGAGTTCGACATTGTCTATGTGACGAGGACGGCCATGAAAGCCCAAGCATTGGCCGATCACTTGGCTGAGAATCCTATTGATGAAGAATACGAGCCTTTGAGGACGTATTTTCCAGATGAAGAAGTGATACATATAGAGGAGTTAGAACTGAATGAGGAACCAGGGTGGAAGCTTTTCTTTGACGGGGCTGCTAATGCAAAAGGAGTTGGAGTAGGAGCAGTACTTATTTCAGAAACAGGACATCACTATCCTGTTACAGCTCAGCTACGTTTCTATTGTACCAACAATATGGCTGAATATGAGGCATGCATTTTGGGCCTACGATTGGCTGCAGACATGGATGTTCAGGACGTCTTGGTCTTGGGAGACTCGGACCTCCTAGTACATCAGATCCAGGGTGAATGGGAAACACGGGATTTGAAGCTTATACCATATCGACAATGTTTGCACGATCTGAGCAAGCGATTTCGATCAGTGGAGTTCAGACACATCCCGAGAGTTCACAATGAGGTTGTCGATGCTTTGGCCACTTTAGCATCGATGTTGCACCATCCAGACAAAATCCATGTTGACCCGTTGTATATTCAGGTTCGTGATCAGCATGCCTACTGCAACATAATAGAAGAAGAAATGGATGGCGAGCCATGGTTTTATGATATCAAGGAATACCTCAGGATGGGGATATACCCGGAGCAGGCAACCGGAGATCAAAAGAGAGCCATTCGACGACTGGCAAATGGATTTTTCCTCAGTGGAGGAATGTTGTACAAAAGAACCCCAGATCTGGGATTGCTGAGATGTATTGATGCAGGTCAAGCCACGATAGTGATGACAGAGGTACATGCTGGAGTCTGTGGGCCCCATATGAGCGGATATGTGTTGGCAAAGAAGATTCTGCGAGCGGGATATTATTGGCTCACTATGGAGCATGATTGTATCAGTTTCGTACGAAAATGCCATCAGTGTCAGATACACGGAGATCTGATTCATTCTCCACCAATGGAATTGCACACAATGTCCGCACCATGGCCATTTGTAGCATGGGGCATGGATGTCATTGGGCCTATCGAGCCGGCAGCTTCGAACGGTCACAGGTTCATTCTGGTAGCCATCGATTATTTCACTAAGTGGGTTGAAGCCAAAACTTTCAAGTCTGTAACCAAGAAGGCAGTGGTGGATTTCGTCCATTCCCATATCATTTGTAGATTTGGGATCCCAAAAATAATAATCACGGACAATGGTGCTAATCTTAACAGCAACTTGATGAGAGAAGTATGTGAACAGTTTTAGATTACACACCGTAATTCCACGCCGTATCGGCCCAAGGCGAATGGAGCGGTTGAGGCAGCCAACAAAAACATAAAGAAGATATTGAGGAAAATGGTTGAAGGATCCAGACAATGGCATGAAAAGCTACCATTTGCGTTGTTGGGATACCGCACTACTGTTCGTACTTCAATAGGTGCGACTCCTTATTTGTTGGTATACGGAACTGAAGCAGTAATACTAGCAGAAGTCGAAATTCCATCCCTTCGAATTGTCGCTGAGGCCGGGATTGACGATAATGAATGGGTCAAAGCCCGAATAGAGCAGTTGAGTTTAATTGATGAAAAAAGATTGGCAGCAGTATGTCATGGCCAGTTATATCAGAAGAGAATGGCAAGAGCATACAATAAGAAGGTGCGCCCCAGGAAATTTGAAGTAGGGCAACAAGTATTGAAACGGATCCTCCCACATCAGATTGAGGCAAAAGGCAAGTTCGCCCCGAATTGGCAAGGGCCGTATATTGTGACCAGAGTATTATCCAACGGCGCTTTACGTCTGACAGATGTCGAAGGAAGATGCGTCGACATGGTTATCAATTCTGATGCAGTCAAAAGATATTATGTGTAATTTCTTTTGTTGTTTATTTGTTTGTTTGTACTTAGTGCTTATCGGAAAATGAAATGACGGAGGCAATTCTTTCTTCTATCCAAACACTTTTAACCTTTTCTTTACCCCTTTGAGCCTTACTTATCTTTTTATACCCCTCTCTTGGAATCATTAATGAAAAAAAAATGAAAAAATATATCAAAAAAATAAAAAAATAAAAATAAAAAAAAATAAAATTGAAGGTTGCAAGAAAACAAAAGAGTCAGTGAACTACGTTAGACCTGATTCCTCAAAGAGGATACGTAGGCGCCTCACGGCTCGGTCATAATGTAACAAAAAATCAAAAATTCCCCAAGCAAGAAAACTGGGGCAGAAGTTATGTTTTTAAATTTTGAAAAAAAAAGAGTTTGATTCCAAGAGTTGTAATGTTTTACCTATCAAATCTATTTTGAATTTTATATCCTTTTCTTCTAAAACCCATATTGATATCCAAAAAAGTCCTCCCGATCAGTATCCGAGGGGTACCAAGACAGGCAAAGGAAAGCCAAGAATAACACGCCGGTCACCGACTAAATAAGGATCATGAGCTGAAAGAATTGATAGCCATAAGAATTCCCAGTAGAGAGTATCTTACCAGCAACACCCCAATCCCCAGCTGAGAGAAGCAAAATGAGAGAGTCTTATCGGTGAAAACTGTCACAGGCACCATAAGACGACGTAAGCTGAGAGAAGTAAAATGAGAGAGTCTTATCGGTGAAAATCTTCACAGGCACCATAAGGCGACGTAAGCTGAGAGAAGCAAAATGAGAGAGTCTTATCGGTGAAAACCTTCACATGCACCATAAGGCAACGGGAGCTGTGAGAAATGAGAGAGTCTTATTAATGAAAACCCCTCAAAGGGCACTATGAGGCGACAAGGTATATTGGCAGAAAGGATCCGCATTTTGCAAAGAAGTAGTCACCTATTTATCCTCAGCAAGTGAAGACATCAGAAAGATTGATCGACACAAATAGACTGGGTTGATTAATCCGGAATGCACAACATGATCGTTGGAATCGGTTGTACCACCCAGATAAGTTCATTTTTTTTTCTTCTCTCTTTCCCCCATCATTTGTACAAAAAGATTTTCTCTTTTCTTTTCTTTGTTTAAAAAGACTTTTTCCAGAAAATTATTTTTGAGAAAGGTCTTTCAGAGCTTACTACCAGTTTCCAAAATGGTACAACGTAAAATGTGAAAAGGGCAGGCCAGAGACAAGGCAATAAGACAAAAGACGTTGGTTGCCAGGCCGAATAATATTGTCCTAAAATGGCAAGGAAAGTACGGGGAAGAACCGAAAAAAAAATGTTGAGGAAATTGTAGGTCAAGTTCCAAGAGGATCCCCAACAGGACTCCGACCGAATATTGACCAAGTTCCGAGGTAGTCGGACAACACAGAATGGGAAAGGAAGAAAGGAAAATCCATCTACAGCAAAATAACCCCCAGCAAGTTTTGAGATACAGAACAGGGAAGGGGTAAATGGAAAAGCCATCCCCAGCAGAATGTTATCCCCGGCGAATAACATCATCCCTAACAAGTTTTGGGAATGCCAAACAGGAATAAGGGGAAGGGAACAATCATCCCCATCAGGAGCGACATGACCACTCGCCATATATATATATAAAACTAACTAAATTTTCTTTGATTTGAACAGGAAATAAGGTGTTGATGATGGCCTAAAGACATGCCATAAGAAAGATCGCCAGAATTGGGGCAGAAAATTTTCTGCCACAAGTGGAAATTTTCTCGGAGAATCGAGGAAACAAATTCAAATTATTATTTACCAATTAGGCGCCCACCTGTATAACAAGGGAATACATTTTTTTGTCTTTTCATTTCATGTTCTAGGTCGCCCACCAGTATAATGCGGGTATATATTTTCATTTCATGTTCTAGGTCGCCCACCAGTATAATGCGGGTATGCATTTATGTTTTCATTTCATGTTCTAGGTCGCCCACCAGTATAATGCGGGTATGCATTTCTGTTTTCATTTCATGTCCTAGGTCGCCCACCAGTATAATGCGGGAATACATTTCTGTTTTTCATTTCATGTCCTAGGCGCCCACCAGTATAATGCGGGAATATATTTCTGTCTTTTCATTTCTGTTCTAGGTCGCCCACCAGTATAATGCGGGTATGCATTTATGTTTTCATTTCATGTTCTAGGTCGCCCACCAGTATAATGCGGGTATGCATTTATGTTTTCATTTCATGTTCTAGGTCGCCCACCAGTATAATGCGGGTATGCATTTATGTTTTCATTTCATGTTCTAGGTCGCCCACCAGTATAATGCGGGTATGCATTTCTGTTTTCATTTCATGTCCTAGGTCGCCCACCAGTATAATGCGGGAATACATTTCTGTTTTTCATTTCATGTTCTAGGTCGCCCACCAGTATAATGCGGGTATGCATTTCTCTTTTCATTTCATGTTCTAGGTCGCCCACCAGTATAATGCGGGTATGCATTTCTCTTTTCATTTCATGTTCTAGGTCGCCCACCAGTATAATGCGGGTATGCATTTATGTTTTCATTTCATGTTCTAGGTCGCCCACCAGTATAATGCGGGTATGCATTTATGTTTTCATTTCATGTTCTAGGTCGCCCACCAGTATAATGCGGGTATGCATTTATGTTTTCATTTCATGTCCTAGGTCGCCCACCAGTATAATGCGGGAATACATTTCTGTCTTTTCATTTCATGTCCTCGGTCGCCCACCAGTATAATGCGGGCATACCTTTCAGTTTTTCATTTCATGTCCTAGGCGCCCACCAGTATAATGCGGGAATACATTTCTGTCTTTTCATTTCATGTCCTCGGTCGCCCACCAGTATAATGCGGGCATACCTTTCAGTTTTTCATTTCATGTCCTAGGCGCCCACCAGTATAATGCGGGAATACATTTCTGTCTTTTCATTTCATGTCCTCGGTCGCCCACCAGTATAATGCGGGCATACCTTTCAGTTTTTCATTTCATGTCCTAGGCGCCCACCAGTATAATGCGGGAATACATTTCTGTCTTTTCATTTCATGTCCTCGGTCGCCCACCAGTATAATGCGGGCATACCTTTCAGTTTTTCATTTCATGTCCTAGGCGCCCACCAGTATAATGCGGGAATACATTTCTGTCTTTTCATTTCATGTCCTCGGTCGCCCACCAGTATAATGCGGGCATACCTTTCAGTTTTTCATTTCATGTCCTAGGCGCCCACCAGTATAATGCGGGAATACATTTCTGTCTTTTCATTTCATGTCCTCGGTCGCCCACCAGTATAATGCGGGCATAGAGGTCCCAGCACAAACTCAAGCGCATGAGTCAAAAGGAAGAAAAGACACGTCTTGAAAGAAGTGGCATGTGAACATTGAATTATGCCCAACACAACAAAGCTTAATGAAGAAAGCCATATCCCCAGCAGACAGAATGGAATAATGAAAACTGGTATTCAGAAAAGCAAAAGGCCAGTGTCATCCCCAAAGTCTCGGAAGAAAAACACCGGAAGAAACGCAAGCCGACAAGAAAGCAAGGCAACAGGAACAAGTTGCAGATAAATGAGATCTTATGATCTGTAGTCTAGCCTAGCTGCTTGTTTTCTTTTAAGCATGGTGTAATAAGGAGGTCAGCAAACAAGTAAAAGTAGCATACAACAACAGTAACATTGCAGTCCCATGGTAGTCCCAGCTACCAAAACTTCCCGAACTACATTGACCTGATTCCTGTTTAGCCCAGGATATGTAGGAAACCTCTGAAGCAAAGGTTCGGTCAAAACTTTCAAAAAAATGCTTCACACGGAGTACTCGAACGGGCAAAATTCGCTCACTTTATCTTTGCACGAAAACCCTTCGTGTCTTCGGGCAAAGAGGGGCAGCTGTAAGCACGTGATTTTTGCCCTATATGAGAATTACTCCCAAAAAAATTCAAATTAAAATGATTTTCCTTGGTGTGCAATTTTGTGAGATTTTGTGATATTTTTGGATAATTATTTGTATTTGTCTGTGTTTGTTTATTTGTTAAATTAATAAAAAATACAAAAATATGTCGCATTTGCATGTAGGATTTAATTCTATAATTGTTACTAATTAAATTTGTTTACAAAAAATGAAAATTACAAAAATAGGCATCTTTTGCATTTTTAGCATTTAATGTCCAAATATACAATTTTATGCTTAATTATTACTTAATTGTGCGTTAATTGTTATTGGGAGTTAATTTGCGCTTTTATAACTTAATTTAGTTCTTAATAATAATTTAAGGATTTTTAGAATTTAGTTTTAGAAAAATAAAAGAAGAAAAGAGAGCAAAAATATAAAAAAAATCGAAATTGGGCCTCTTCTTCAATTTCAAACCATAGGCCCAAAAAATTGTCCAACCTTCCCCATGACCCGGTCCATTTCAAACCGGGTCGACCCAGTCCATAACCCAACATCCCTATTATCTTAAATTTCAAAAAAAAAAAAGAAAAAAAAAACCCTAAAACTAACCTACACTACCCGCCCCCCTCTCTTTCTCTTCTTCTCCAAGACCACAAACTTTCCAAGCTTAGTAGCCATGGCTGCTGCCCGTTTCCCTCCCCCATCGTCCCCTTCATTCTCCGTCGACCACAACACACTCACACGCGCACAGCTTCCCCCGACATCTACTTCATCCCATCATCGTCCCCATCTAGGCAGCCATGAACGACCCCATCCAGCTTCATTTTCTTCGCGACGCACCCAGCAGCTCCCAGCCTCCATCATCGTCGTCGTCGAACCCCAGCCAGCGCGGACATAGTCGCAAGCTCCGACCACAGTCGCGAGAACCAGCGGCGACCAAACGGATGCCATCGCCCCTGCTGTGTCGTCCAGCTGCTCCAGCTTCTGCCTCGTCGACTCAGCATGGACATGGCTGCCTCGTCCAACTTCTGCCTCATCGACACAGGCAGCCATGGCTGCCATTACGTCGCCTCAACATCGAGCTTCTACTGTATCCACTACGTCGACACAGCCATGAACGACCAGTGTCGTCATTTGTTCAAACTTTGGTCTGTCGAGTCTTTTGTACGTCAACTCGAGTTGGTTGTTAAACGAAAGGTTCCGTTTCTCCATTCTTAATGCCTGTTGTTAATTTGTAAATGCTTTACATAGAAATGACAGCCTTGTTGCACCCCCGATTTGTTTGGATTTGTTGATAAATTCATGAAGGTGACAGATTCGTGTTTATTATGTTTGAAGTTTGTTAGTTCTTCATCAAGTAATTTAATCTCGAGTGTTTATTTTAGTGTGAATCGTTCATTTTGTTATGATGTTTGTTTGATTTAAGTTGAAGTTAAATTGTTTATCAAGTTTAGGATTTAAATCTGTTTATTTGTGATATTTAAGTTTAATTCGAATTTGAGTTCGAATTTGAATAAACTTGTTTCTTATTGTCGTCGAATCTAAAAGTATGATTGTTGTTCAAAAATATTGTTCATCATATGATTTCAATTCGCATGTTTTTCGATTCAGTTAATTGTATGTTCGTATTGGTGCCAATTTGTTCTTTATTGTTCATTGCTTAGCTTAAATTTATTAATTGAATTTTGATTAAGAATTTGGTTAGTTGCTTGATTGTGTTTAATTGATTTAGGGTTTGGATATAGCTGATGGGCGTTATGGTAATTTCAAATTGTTTCGGGGGTAAAATGGTAATTGCAATAAGGTCGGAGGGGTAGTTTGGTAATTGAACATTTTGATAAAATTGTTTATGTTAAGCATGGGGGACAAAATGTAATGGGGTGTGGGTGATATAACTGTTTAATATAATGAGTGACAAGACATAATATAGTGGAGGGGAATATTGTATTTGTTTATGTTAGGCATGAGGGACAAGATGTAATGGGGTGGGGTTGATATATTTGTTTAATGTAGTGGGGGATGAGTGGGAAGATAATGGGTTTGGTAGGAGAAAGTGGTTGATTTATTAATTGATTAAAGGGTTTTGGAATGGGATATAAATAAGAGAACTTGATCAGATTTTTGGGAGAGAGAAGACAGATATAGAGAGAGAAAAAAAGAGCTGAATATTTAAGAGAGAAAGAAAATTCCGAAAAAGATTAAAACTTTCAAGAAAACTTTCAAGAAAAAAAATACAAATAAAAAAGGAGCTGGAAATTAGAAGAGAGAGTAGTACACACCTGATAAATATTCTGATATACGGGTTTAGAAAAGAAGGGTTAAACATTAATTAGCCTTTCAAAATCTGAAAATTCCCTTGGTTTCTGTCCGTTGTTTGTTGTTGGTGTTTCTGGATTTTATTTTGATTTTCAAATCTGTCACTGGGATTTTTGTTGACTGGATTGCTGGTTATTATTGTTGTTGCTATGTTACGTACTACGTGGCTGACTTTCTTCTTCTTATATTGATAATACCAGGTACACAATTGTAATTCTGGCCTTTTGTAAGCTGAAAATGAAGAATGGGAGTTTAAATTTTTAATATAGTTTTTTTTTATTTAATTGCATTTATGTTATTTCATGTATTATTATTCTGTAAATGGCCCATATCGAAAAAGGGGGCCTAAGTCTGGCCATCTCGCATGAGCTAGGTTTGGGCCCATAATTTTCGGCTAGTTATCCATAATCGCAGTCACATTTTATTATTCTGTAAAAGCATTTTAAATCCTGTTATAAGTAAACTCGCAATCATGTAATTAATTAGGACTGTCTACCGTTTTCAATTGATAGAGACGAACACGACAAGAAACGTAGTTGCTATAGGATATCCTTTTAAAATAAGAACGAGATGAGCCTCGATGAAAATAAACAAAACACGCAGATGCGGGGCCCTTGTTAAATGTAAATCATTGAAGCATTTAGTTTCCCGGACGGGTTGTTTAGCAAATCTCACAACCTTCCTAAAATGACAACACGTTAGTCTCTTTAGGATACGCTTTAATAAACTTTACCTTCTTAAACTCGGGTGCACATTTATGTGACCCAAATCCAAATCTCGACGGATTCGAAATGCCTCTCTAATCACGGGTACATTGACTGTGACGTGGTTCGAGATGCATGTCCATGACGTTGCAAATTCATTAGAAATAAAGAACGAGGTGAGCCTCGCCAAATAAAAATACAAATTGCGGGGCCCTCAATAAATATTGCTTTAAAAATTGTTTAGGCTTCGGGATGGACCGTTTAGTAAAATTCCACGGTCCTACCCAAAATAAATACGCTAGTCGCTTTAGGCGCGCCTTTAATAATTTAATTTCCTTAAACTCGGGTGCACATTGATGTGACCCAAATCCAAATCTCAACGGAGTCAAAGTGTGTCGACGACCACGGGTACATTGATTGTAACGCGGTTCGAGATACATTTTCACAACGTTGCAATTCTTGATAAAAACAGTAAATGATAAAAGCGGTTAAAAGTTAAATTTTGCACATAAGTTCACACTTGTATAAAATCAGATAATCAAGCCGAATATAACAGTTGAGCGACCGTGCTAGAACCACGGAACTCGGGAATGCCTAACACCTTCTCCCGGGTTAACAGAATTCCTTATCCAGATTTCTGGTACGCAGACTGTAATATGGAGTCATTCTTTTCCTCGATTCGGGATTAAAATTGGTGACTTGGGACACCCTAAATCTCCCAAGTGGCGACTCTGAAATAAATAAACAAATCCCGTTTTGATTGACCTTTAATTGGAAAAAACTCCTTGTACCCTCGCGGGGGCGGAAAAAGGTGGTGTGACAGGCGTGTCTAAATAATGAGAAAAATATGATGACACATAAGAAAAGGTGGAACCGGGATCAAATAATACAGAGGCATCTCTGTGGTAGACTGAGATAATACCTGTAATCACAGCATCTGAGGTAATAATATCTGATCTGATTGGGAGGGCATAGAAACGGGCCTGACCAACCCCTGATCGTCCTCCCCCTCTAGGGCGACCCTTAGCTGACTGACCTCCACCCCGAGCTGACTGAGCGGGTGGGGAAGTAATTGGTGCTGAAGCTGAAGGCTGACTCCTCTACTAGGATGAACCTCCCGTAAAATGGGGACATAACCTCTTGATATGACCCAAATCTCCACACTCGAAGAAAACCCTTGTATCAAGTGGCGGTGGGGACTGAAGGGAGCCCCGTGCACCAGGATGCCCACTAGAAGAACCCGGCATAGATGAGCCCTAAACTGATGGTGCCTGAGTCGAACTTTGAGCTAGAAGGGCACAGAGAGATGAGTGACCCTGATGTGAATTGTGAGAACCATGGCTAGATAACCCACCACGGTGACTCTAACGGGCTGGCTGAGCATGCCTGAACGAATAGACTCTACGGTGCTGAAACTGGCGTCCCAAAGAAGAACCTCCAAAACTACTAGATCCCCGAGGCCTCTTGGCCTCCCTCTCCTCTCGCTCCTGGTGACGAACTAATTTAATCTCTCTAGCAATGTCAACCACCTCCTTATAAGAAGCACCAAATACCCTCTCTCTGGTCAGAAAAATATGTAGCTGATAGTTGAGGCCATCAACAAACCTTCTAATCCTCGCCCTATCGGTGGGAACTTGCCAAATAGCATGACAGGGCAATTAGAAGAACCTCATCTCATATTGCGTCACTGACAGACCCTCCTGATGCAGCTGCTCAAACTCCCAGCGCAGCTCCTCCCTGCGGGAATACGGTACGTACTTCTCTAGGAAGAGAATGGAGAATTGATGTCAGGCAAGGGGTGGTGCACCAACAGGCCTATGCCTCTTATAAACCTCCCACCAAGTGAAAGTAGCCCCAGAAAACTGAAAAGTAGTAAATGAGACCCCACTAGTCTCCAGAATACCCGTTGTACGCAACATCCTCTAACACTTATCCAAGAAACCTTGAGATCCTCGCCCTCTGCACCACTGAAAGTCGGAGGCTGAAGTCTATCAAACCTCTCCAATCGACGCTGCTCGTCATCAGGCATAACTAGAACCACAAAATCCTGAGCAGGTGCAACCGGCTGGGCTAGTTGTGCTTCCGGTGTCTGGAGTCCCTGAACAACCTACTCGGGTGTAAGGGCGGCAGGAGTCTAAGTGCCTCCCCCGGCCTGAGAAGTAACTTCTATAGAAACTGTGACTGCCTGATCAATACTAGTTCACACAGTCAGAATCTGAGCCAAAGTCTCTTAGAGACTTGGAATAACAATAGGAACAGTCGGTGCCTGAGTAGGTGCTACTGAGCACCCCCGGCTGGAGCCTGATAATGAACTGGGGCGGCAGGTAGATCTGTAAGTGTTGCCCTAGCTGTTGTACGGCCCACACCCCTACCCCTACCACGACCTCGACCGCTTCCTCGGCCTCTAGCGGCCCCAACTGGTGGTACTGGTGGTCGTCCATCCTGACCAGTAGCACGTGTCCTCATCATCTGTGAGAGAATAGAATAACAGATGTTTAGTACTCGGATCAATAGATTCGCACGATAGAATTCAAGAATATGAAGTTTTTCCTAAAGATTCTGCAGCCTCCCAAGGATAAATACATACGTCTCTGTACCGATCCGCGAGACTCTACTAAACCTGCTCAGGACCCATGAGACCTATGTAACCTAAGCTCTGATACCAAAATGTCACGACCCAAAATCTACCGCGGCCGTGATGGAACCTATCGTGGAACTAGGCCAGCCACTTATTCCAATTCTTCCATTTTACCCATATTATTAACTATAGAAAACATCAATTTTTAAACAGAATTCCAATAATAAATGTTAGAAGTACCAAAACAGCGGAAAGAAATACAACCCCGACCTCGGGTGTCACTAGTCATGAGCAAACTAATACAACTGTCTGAAATACAAATCTAGAATAGTCTCAATACATCTAATAAGTCTAGCTAGAGGAAGATAGGGAAGGAGAAGCCAGAACTGCGATCGCCAAGCAGCTACCTCACAATCTCCGGTAGAAGTCCGCACAAAGAAGATCAGCAACCGCAACCGTGACCATATACACCTAGATCTGCACACAAGGTGCAGGGAGTAATGTGAGTACACCAACTCAGTAAGTAACAAGTCCAACCTGTGGACTGACTGGTAGTGACGGACAAAAACATCAACATACAACTAGCAATTAACAGAACAGAAATGTAGACATACTTACAGTTCAACTAAAACTCAACAGTAATAGATGGAACTGATCAGTAAAAAAAGTTCAAAACTTAGAGATTTCATATATGTACCAATGCACACTAGCATGATCAATGTTCCACAACCTCCACTCATAAGTGCTCAACCACTCGGTACTGTATATGGCCATTCGGCCCAGGGAAGGTCCATCCTGAAATATACATCACTGACCTCAGTCATTCAATACCGAGGACACAGGCCGATCCAGCCTCTCAGAGAATATCCATCTCCCGGTATAGTACTTCGTACAAGATCCATCCCTTATATATAATCATCTACTGCGCTCACTGGGGTGCAAAGACTCCGAAGGGACTTCTCTGAGCCCAAGCGCTATATCAATGCCAGCGAAGGCATGCTCAATATCATTACTGCGGTATACAATCCGATCCCATACTATAAATCAATATGTGGCTCTCAGCCTCACTTAGTCAATACTCTCTAGTCTCACACACATGAGCTAAAATGTCATAATACAAGCCCGAATAATGAAATGATATGTCAAATAGCAATAATCGAGAGAGGCATGATATAATATGTATGAATAGGATTGAGTATAGAATATACATGAATTTAATGATATGATAGCAAGAAACGACCTCTCGGGTCTCAATAGTGTTAGCGTGAGGCCTTAACATGATTTGCAGCTTATCAATTTGATCACATGATTACAACACAGATATCAACATAAAAGAGTAGCTAAGTGGTGCCATGGAATGATCCATGCCGCATTTCTCACAGTGCATGCCTACACGCCCGTCACTTGGTATAGCGTCACCTTAATAATGGTCATAGAACACAGCGTTCGGGGTTTCGAACCCGCAGAGCCAAGGTTGGAAGCGTTACTTACCTTAAGCTAAGCCAAAACTCTAGCCCGCGATGCCTTTTCCTCTCGAATCAACCTTTGAATGCCTCGAATCTAACTAAAATCAGTTCATAACCATCAAAATATGCTAAGGGAACAAATCCCACTCGAAAACAATCAAATTACAACACAAAATTCCGAAACTTACCAAACCCGACCCTCGGGCCCACATCTCGGGATTCGACAAATTTTACATCAATAGAATCCTTATTTCTCCATGATTACATTCATACAAAAGAACCAAAATCGGACCTCAAATGGCCCCTCAAATCACCACTCAAAGCTCTCCAATTAACCAAGCCCTAGACCCAAATTTAGCACTGATTTTCCCTTAAATTTCATGCTAACAACGATAAAAATCACCATAATAACGAGCTTAGGAACCAAGGACCTTACCTCAATGAATCCCTCTGAAAATATCCCTTGAAATAGCTCCTAAAAGCTTCACCCCGAATGTAATATTGAGAAAAATGGCCAAAATCGCGAAGGGTGAAATATATACCTTCTGACCCAGGGATTCCGCACCTGTGGTCATTTCCCGCTCCTGCGGTCCTGCTTCTGCGATCCAAGGCACCACATTTGTAGTTTTCACTTATGAGCCCATTTTCGTATCTACGATGCAATGCCCGCACATGTGCTATCGCAGGTGCGCTCCCTTAGTACAAATACATTAATTATAAAGATATGGAGATGTGACAACTAGTTAATTCCATGATGTTGGCTTAGACTAGCATGAAAGACTTTGTCCGCTCTAGCTGCACACCTTGGGAACTCCCCACTTTTCCATCATAGCCGTTGTCTGCATCGCCCCAAGGTTGAGCGTCGTTAGCCCTCGAGGGTGAACCCTGACCCTAGTCTCGAACCTTGTGAAATATGCTTACGAGGCACTATAATGACGGTAAATTAGACCCTCCGATTTTACCGTATACAGATAGTCCCCACATTTCTTAGAGTGAAAGTGATAAGAAACGATCTTGAATTCCTGCCCCTCTAGTACTTCCGTAATGACGACAGTTATAAGTTGACAAAAGACGACGTACACACAGTCCTTGAAAGCCTTTGCATTGATTATGGCGGTTGGCTGTCTATTGGCCTCCTTCAACGTACGTGTGGGGCCTCCATAAATACGTCTATTCTCGTCTTTTAAAACTCACTGCATCATCAAACCCTCAAAAAGGTTCCTTCTACCTTTACTTTTGTTTTTTCTTCGAAACGCAACTTCCCTTTCTCTTCTGGAATCTTTTAGGAATGGAGAAAACTTCCGCCTCTGCTTCTTAGGAGAACATGACCTCCTCCTCTTCACTTCCATCTAAAGTAAAAGCGGAAATGCCTCCTCGTGCTGAGGAATGTGTTCCAGGATTTTTTGCAACGGCTTCCGATTTTAGGGTCGAGAGACTTTCTTCGAAGCCAGGGTGTTGTGAGCCCGTTTACCCTTGGGCCGGTGGGGCCATCCTCGCCTCCGATTGATCCTATGATTCTCGACTTATGCCAATGGTATCAAGTGACCCTTGGTCAAATTCACCCTTCGTTCTAGCGCATTGTCTACATGATCAAGTACTATGTGAACATGATTGAGGAGATGCCTTTCACCCTCGATCACTTGATCAGGATGTACAACCCCCATCTCTTCCGTGGGGGTTTGATTAAGCTCCACTACCGAGCTCCGAGGGCCCTCTTTGCCTGCATCGAAGAAGTTGGGAATGGAGGGTGGATGAGCCACTTTGTCCGAGCAAGGACTTCCAACCTGATCCCGGTGGAAAGGATGTCGTTCCCCGAGTAGTGGAACATGGAACGTAAGTAGATACGTTATCTAGCATTCCCTTGCTTCTTTTTAAGTACATTCTTCCATGCACTTAATTTCTTCTGCTAATGCAGCCACAACGATTTACCTTGGCGCGATCACGGACCTCTCGGGCTAGGTCATCCGGTTGGACTCGATTTGCCCATATGCTGAGCGAGTGTGGCGTGATCTGTCTCAAGCCCGATCAGAAGCTAAGGACCATGGTGAGCCTTCACCCCTGTTGTAGTTGTATCTTTCAATCTAAATCGCTACTGATAGCGCTCTCACTCCCTATGCTTACCTCTTGCATTTGTGTAGGTATAGGGAGGTCCCCCTGATGAAGGGAACATCGCTTGGTGAGGAGAGCGCTTTGGTACCTGATGAAGGGAAGAAAAGACAAAGGGATCCGTCGAATGAACCTTCGGAATCCAAGAAGATCAAGGCAGAAGAAACTAAGGCCGACCCGACATCCCTAACTCCGAAAGCAGCGAGAAGTCCTCGAGTTGAAGGCGAGGGGGAAAATAACTTCTCGATAGCGCCCGAGGGAGGGGAAAACTAGACCGATCTTTAGGCCGTAGAGATGATGGCTCCCGAGCCGGAGCTCAACGTCATCGTGGACCAACTTCGGAATGGGGAGGCCACTAAAGGAGTATCGGGTGATGTCCTCGAGCCGACTAATGGACAAAGTACCCCTCGAGCTGGGTCACATTCGGTAGGTGGTTCGGAGGAGCCTAGTTCTGGAGCCCTAAATGGACAAGAGATGGTCCTGATTGACCCTACTGGTGTCGTTGTTGTAAGTGATTACCTTCAGGGAATGACCTTACCCTCTAAGGGAATGCAATATGTCCCGAATGAAGAATCTTTCGATTCGGGGGTGACTATCGGAGGCAAAGATGAACTCGAAAGGCCTTCAACCATTCCCGAGGGAATTCCCGAGCTTGATGTTTCACTCGTCTTTGGCGAGATGAGCAGGTAGTTTTTGTTAATATTGTCTGTCGTTCTGACCTCTATCGTTCTGATCTTTATCTTTCTAACTTGTCTTTTTCATGGCTTCATGCCAAAGTGCTTTACAACCAGACTTTCAGCCGGTTTCAGGCTGAGGTAACCCGTTATGAGCGCGAGAGGGCTCATCTTGTTGAACAGGTTACCTAGTTTCCGTTTGCTATTGTCTGAATGTTTGCCAGATACTAGTATTTTAACATCTTGGATCTGATTCATGCAATTTGAGAAGGAAGGTGCCCTGCTGAGGGAGGAGCCAGAGATTCTAAACACTTCGGACTCAAATGACATGTGAGAGAGATAACCTCTAAGAGGGATGCCTTCCTGGAAAAGATGGTCTTAGTTGGGCGTCAACTTCGAGATACGAAGGCGGATAGTGACAATTATAGAGGTCTCCACTCTGAGTTAGTTATTGCACTATCCGGGATCAAAACTGAAGCTGAGGCGCTTATATCTGTGCACAAAAAGGGTGCCGTCATAATAAACGCTCAAATCGGGAAAGTGTCTAAGGAGACCGAATTGAAATTAACTCGATCCATAGAGCACGCTCGATTAGAATCTCGGAGGCAGACCCTTGAGGGCATACATGTCGAGGATATCAATTTGTCTGCCGAGCTCGATAAGGTGAAGACCCTAGAGAAGAAAGTTGCTGTCATGTTCGCTTCTGGAGGTGTGCCGGGTAGTGGCTTAGAAGATGATTATAACGAAGGCGGGACCTCCCGAGGAGAAGAGGTCGTTGAAGGCCCTAGGACTGTAGCCGGGACCATTGGGGCGCAACCTCCAGCGGAGCCGCCAAAGATGCAGGCTTAATGATAGACTAGGACTCCATTTGGCCCCTTCCTTGTGAGGGTTTTTCAAAAGCCTTGTAAGCGTACCTCTGCGAGCCATATGTATAATAGGCTTTTTGTTTTTTATCATTTCTTTTCTCCTTTTCCCTTTGAGAATAATATGTGATACTTTTGATAATCGATCTGAGATCTTAGATCTTGGGCTATACCCTCGGGTTGTTGCTATTGTTGAGCGGCCCATAACGTTCGAAACTCGGTCCCCGAGTGTTCTCGGATTAGACCTAACTTTTATATGTTGGGTCACTATGATCTTCGATTTTAGCGTTGGCGATAGTGGCTCTTATGCATTGGGTCGGTACGACCTTCAATTTTAGTACTGGCAATAGTGGCTCTTACGCGTTAGGTCGGTACGACCTTTTGTATGGGCTGGTGACAATAGGTCTTACGCTTTTGCTCATAGGCATGTTCAGTTAATTGTTTTGGGATCAGTCTTCGAATCGGGTTTCGACTCGAGCTTATTTGACCCTCAAGTTTTTGAATTTAAAGCTGGCCCTTAGGCTCTTACGCGTTGGGTCGATACGACCTTTTATGTGGGCTAGAAACAGTGGTTCTTATGCTTTGGATTGATGCGACCTTTTATGTGGGCTGGCGACAGTGGTTCATACGCTTTGGGTCGATGCGACCTTTTATGTAGACTTTATTTTTCCCTCGATAAGGATTTTTTGAAATTGTGTTTGCCTGACTCTTCGACGGTTTTATAAAAAACCTCGATTGTGAGTCGTTATATGGCGATGATCGAGCACCTCGGGAGGTTTGGCTCGGAGTCTGAGTATCTCAAAGCTAATGTTTAGGAGCTGACATGGTCAAAGATCTTTTGCCTATGTCGAGGCTAGCCATTTTAACCGGTTCTTTCCGAAGTATATTCGAAGTAATTGAAGGCCTGTGATTTGTAGCGATGGTCGGGCGTCCCCGAGTCGCGTTAGTTTGGCTGGTACAGCCTTGTGACCGTAGTCATTTGTGTTTTAACGGAGCCTTTCAGTCCCGAGTGAAGTAATTTTGGCGTCTATATCGAGGTTATGCCTTTTAGGGGTATTACAAGTTTGATATATAGCATTAACTTTGAGATCGGGTTTATGCCTTTAGTAAGGTCTAACAAGTTCTATATGCCTTTGAGGTCTTACAGTTTTGGATACTTGGTACAAGTATGGTTCATGCCTTGCTTGAGGTCTTATAGATATTATCACTTGGTATAAGTGTGGTTCATACCTTTCTTGAGGTCTTACAGATATTGATGTTGCCTTATATAGGTCTTATGAGACTGAGGCTTCCCACATGTGGTCTTATGGCCTCGGATTTTGATAAGTCGATGGAGATGGCGATAGACGGCAGTCCCTAAGTCATCGGGGATTTCTTGGCTCGGGAGCTATTATTTGTAAACATGATATTGCCTCATTGAGGGCTTACGATTTTGAAGTTTCCGACCTGGGGGTCATGTGGCCTTTTTGATGCCAGTCCCCGAGTGTTCGGGACGTTTTTGGCTCTGGAGCCACTTTGTGATCTTGATGTTGCCTCTTTGAGGGCTTATGAGTTAGGAGCTTCGACCTGGGGATCGCATAATTTCGAGTTGTTGACGCCAGTCCTTGAGTATTCGGGACATTTTCGGCTCTGGAGCCGTTTTGCAAAAAATATCAAGTTTCTTGAAACGCATAATGCTTTTGGGAAATATTCTTTGATTACTTGGTACAAGTATACTTGCCTTTGCTGTTAAGGGCTCGGTTGCTCTGTACGGACATAGTTCGTTCGACTGTTTGGCTCGGTACATTATTTTCCTATCGAGACCTCATTTGATGTATCTTGGCTTCTCCGAGTAGGTGACCTTTCGGGGGGATGTCCCCAGTATTCAAGGTTGATTGCAAAAGAAACCTTAAATACTTGTTGAGTCTTTCTTAGGCAGCATATGGATGTTACCTCGTTAAAAACCTTGTCGGTGAAACCTTTCCAGGGACAAAATTCGGTCGAAGGAAAAGAATGCAACACATGCTTTTAAGAGCCCGAGACCCTCGAGTTTGAGGGTGTTTCAGAATCTTTCATCGGACACTTTAGCAGTAGTATCGTTTTAGCATTGATATGTTCCAGTTGCTTGGAAGTTGGTCGCCTTCCATGTTACCGAGCTTGTAAGACCCTTTGCTAATTACTCCAAGGATGTGGTACGGTCCTTCCCAATTTTGGCCCAGATTTCCTTCATTAGGGTTTCGGGTGTTAAGGGTGACTTTCCTTAGGACCAAGTCCCCGACTCTGAAATGTCGGAGGTTTGTTCTCCTGTTATAATACCTTTCGATCGTTTGCTTTTGGGCAGCCATTCAGACCAGCGAGGCTTCTCGCTTTTCATTAAATATTTTGAGGGCCTTAGTCATAGCCTTGTTGTTCAAGCTCTCAATGGTGTGTCAGAATCTAGCGCTTGGCTCCCCGACCTCCACTGGTATCAAAGCCTCGACGCCATACAATAGAGAGAAATGTGTTTCCCCTGTGCTTGATTTTGAAGTTGTTTGGTATTCCCATAGCACTTCGGGTAATATTTCTCTCCATTTTCCCTTATCGCTTTCCAACTTCTTTTTTAAGTTTTGGATGATGGTATTGTTTGTGGACTTGCCCTGGCCGTTTGCACATGGGTGGTAAGGTATCGACAGAATTCTCTTAATTTTGTGATCCTCAAGGAACTGTGTTACTTTGCTTCTGATGTATTGCCTCCCATTATCGCATGTCATCTCGGATGGAATCCCGAATCGGCACATAATGTGGTCCCAAATAAAGTCAATGGCTTCTTTTTCTCTTATCTTCTTGAAGGCCTGCGCTTCCACCCATTTTGAGAAATAGTCAGTCATAAATAAAATGAATTTAGCTTTACCTGGCGCCGTTGGTAGAGGTCCGACGATGTCCATTCCCTATTTCATAAACGGCCATGGCGATAAGACCGAATGTAGCTGTTCGCCGGGTTGGTGAATCATAGCGACAAATCTCTGGTATTTGTCGCACTTTCGAACGAATTCCTTAGTGTCTTTTTCCATGTTGTCCCAGTAGTTGCCTGGCCTGATCACCTTTCGGACTAAAGAATCGGCACCGGAGTGGTTTGCGCAAGTACCCTCGTGAATTTTTCGGAGTACATAATCTATGTCTCCTGGCCCCATACATACTGTTAGGGGGCTATCGAAAGTTCTTCTATACACAGTCTCATTTTCATCGAGCGAGAACCGGGCTGCTTTGGTTCACATGTCCCTCGATTCCTTTGGATCCACGGGAGATTTTTCGTCTTTGAGATAGTCAATATATTTATTTCTCCAATTCAATGTTAGGCTAGTAGAATTAATCTCGGTATGACCTTCCTCGACCATTGATTTGGACAGTTGAATAACAGCCACATAGAGTAGGTCATCTTCTTCAACAGATGATCCAGGTTTGTGAGGGCATCGGCCTCGCTGTTCTGCTCCCAAGGTACGTGGACGAAGGTTCTTTGAAACGGCATAATGTGACTTGGATTTTTTCCAAATACCGTTGCATCCTGTCTTCTCGGACCTCGTAGCTCCCATTTTCCTCGTTTACTACCAGGAGTGAATCGCATTTTGCTTCGACGTTCTCAGCTCCCAGGCTTTTGGCCAATTCCAGACCTGCAATCATAGCCCCATACTCGGCTTCATTGTTAGTCAATCTTGCAGTTTTTATAGATTGCCTGATTATGCCACCCGTAGGTGGCTTCAGGAATATACCGAGTCTGGATTCTCTCACGTTTGTGTCACGTCAGTGAACAGGGTCCATACCCTAGAAGACGTTCCTGATTTTAGTAAAAGTTCCTTTTCTACCTCGGGCACGAGGGAAGGCAAGAAGTCGTCCACGAAGTCTGCCAGAATCTGGGACTTGATGGCCTTTCGGGGTTGATACTCGATATCATACCCCCCGAGTTCAACAGCTCATTTGGCCAATCGGCCTTATAGTTCGGGTTTATGCAATATGCTTCGGAGAGGGTATGTTGTTAGAACTCAAATACGGTGGCATTGAAAATAGGGTTTCAATTTTTGTGATGCGCTTATTAACGCAAAAGTTAATTTTTCTAGGTGCGGATACCTGGTTTCGGTGTCCCCTAGGGTTCGACCTACATAATAAACAGGGAATTGCGTACCTTGCTTTTCTCGAACTAGCACACCGCTTACTGCTATCTCGGATACGACCAGGTATAGATATAGCATTTCATCCTCTTTTGGCGTGTGGAGCAAAGGCGGACTAGTCAGATATCGTTTTAATTCCTCTAAGGTGTGTTGGCATTTTGGAGTCCACTCGAAGTTGTTCTTTTTAAGTAAAGAGAAGAAATGATGACTTCTGTCCGACGACCTTGGTATGGATCTGTTCAAAGCCACTATCCGCCCTGTCAGCCGTTGCACGACCTTTACATTATTTATCATCGTGTTTTCTTCGATGGCCTAGATTTTGCCGGGGTTAATCTCGATCCCCCTGTTTGATACCATAAAGCCTAAGAATTTGCCCGAACCCACTCCGAAGGCACATTTCTCGGGGTTAAGCTTCATGTTGTAACTTCTGAGGATGTCGAAGGTTTCCTGCAAATGAGTCAAATGATCCTCTGCGCGCAGGGACTTAACTAGCATGTCATTAATATAAACTTCCATGTATTTGCCTATTTGATGCTCGAACATATTATTAACTAGACGTTGGTATGTAGCCCCTGTGATTTTCAGCCCGAAGGGCATTATATTGTAACAGTATGTACCATACTTCATGATGAACAAAGTCTTTTCCCTATCCTCGGGGTTCATCTGAATTTGATTATAACTCGAGTAGGCATCGAGAAAGGTGAGGGTCTCGTGGCCGGTCGTAGCATCGATCAGACGATCAATGTTAGGCAATGGGAACGAATCCTTGGGGAACGCCTTATTTAAGTCTTTATAATCTACACACATTCTTAACTTATTTCCCTTTTTGGGTACTACCACTATGTTGGCCAGCCATTTGGGGTACTTCACCTCTCTAATAGACCCTATTTTAAGGAGTTTCGTTACCTCGTCCTTGATGAATGCGTGTTTTACTTCGGACTGGGGTCTTCTTTTTTGCTTCACCGGTTTAAACCTAGGGTCGACACTCAATCGGTGGGTGGTTATTTCCGGCGGGATTCCTGTCATATCTAAGTGGGACCAAGCGAAACAGTCGATGTTATTAATAAGAAATTGAATGAGTTCTTTCCTGAGTTCGGGAGTTAATCCCGTTCCCAGGTATACCTTCCGATCTGGGAGGTGCTCGATCAAAACAACTTGCTCCATTTCTTCAATTGTCAATTTCATTGTATTCAACTCTTCGGGGGCAACGAAAGTTCGAGGAGCAAGGAAATCTTCTTCATTATCCTCGGGGGACTGTACGCTCTTAGACTCATTCGAGGTGGAGTGTATGGGAGTCGGCGCCTCCTGGTAAACCGCGAACATTTCTTTCGCCACATGAGTCTAGGTTGTTATACCATCATTTATTGGAAATTTTATCATTTGGTGCAGAGTTGACAACACTGCCCTCATGTTGTGTATCCACGGCCTGCCAAGCAATGCGTTGTACCTCATGTCACCGCCGATGATGTGGAACTTGGTGTTCTGAACTGTACTGGACATGTCAACCGGGAGGGCGATCTCTCCTTTTGTTACTTCGCCGGCCATGTTGAAGCCGTGGAGGACCCGTGAGGCGGGTATGATCTTATCGGGCAACCCAAGTTGTTCTACTACCTTTGACCTGATTATGTTGGTCGAGCTTCCTGGATCCACGAGCACACGTTTAATTCGAATGTTGCTTAAAAGAAATAAAATTACTAGCGCATCGTTGTGTGGTTCTGCCAAGGTCTCGAGATCCTCCTCGCTGAATGCAAGGGTGTCTTCGGTCATGCGGTCTCGGATTGGACCTTCTATTGCAACGAATAATTTTATCCGTTTGATCACGGGTCCTCGAGGAATGTCGGTCCCCCCGATAATCATATGAACGACACGCCGAGGAATCTCTCTTTTTGCCCAGGTTGGATTTTTCCTAGTTTCCGCTGATTTTCTCAGCGCGCTCCCTGGTTAATGTGAGGACCGGCGCTAACGCATTGGGCGTCGCATGAGGTCGTACCCTTGGGAATCGGCTTCTGTGTGCTC
Source organism: Nicotiana sylvestris (assembly GCF_000393655.2). Lineage (NCBI taxonomy): Eukaryota > Viridiplantae > Streptophyta > Magnoliopsida > Solanales > Solanaceae > Nicotiana > Nicotiana sylvestris. The sequence goes on from NC_091058.1 coordinate 80,522,631, forward strand.
TCAGGGTTTTGCGATGGCACACCAATACCTGGAATAACCATACCGCCCTTTCCATCGTTTTTAGACTGTTAGTTTTAGGTACATTTACTGGTTTAGGCATTTCGACCTGAAATCAAAGATCTTAAACAAGAAAAAGTGTGAAAGATAACTTGTGTTGTGTAGTAAAACCAGCAAAAAAATAATCACTATTATTTATAGCCTCACGGTGAGCGCCAAACTGTTTACCGTGAAAAAGGTAATAACAATTAAATTTGATTTAGTAGTTCTAAAAAACGTGATCTATTTTTATGCTAGTTGTTAAGAAGTTGGTGATATGTGAAAGATTTAGAAACGGAATAAGAGCTTGAGAGCAAGGTGATAACCAAACCGAATGGTTAGTAATCGGGGCCTCGAGCTTGCCTATTCGAGGGCCTCGGGGTCGAGTTTGAAGCTTGGCTAGGAACTATCGAGGGTAATCGATGGGTGACTAACAGTAGTAATAAATCAATGACTCATCTTTATGGACAATAACAAGCAATAATGAAGAACAATAAATAGAACACAATAAATATAGGCAATAAATGGAAGCAATAATATCAGGAGAATATGTTAGAGAGTAGAGAGAATGTTCTTGTGTATTTTGTATTGAGCAACCGATGTTTACATAATGACAAGGATCACCTTTATATAAGAGGGGGAATCCCAACATAGTACAAATACATTAATCACAAAGATATGGAGATGAGACAGCTAGTTAATGCCATGATGTGGGCTTAGACTAGCCTAACAGACTTTGTCGGCTCTAGCTGCATGCCTTGGGAACTCCCCACTTTTCCATCTTAGCCGTTGGTCTGCATCGCCCCGAGATCGAGCGTCAATAGCCCTCGAGGGTAAACCCCAACCCTAGTCTCGAACCTTGTGAAATATGCTTACGAGGCACCATAATAACAGAAGATTGGAACCTCCGATTTTACCGTATACAATACTATTAAACATTTGCACATATATTTTTTTCCTTCCTACTACAATAATTATAGCATGCATGTGCTTGGTCGACATTGTTACTTTATCTATATATCCACACGTTCATTCCGATCGAGCGCCCCAATAAGTTCAAATGGATGTGGAATCCTTGTATCAATGTATCCATTTCTTCTCAAAATTTACTTTAGTTTTCGTATATAATCCTATTTATTTATTAAATAAAATAGACACTAGTAGATATTTGTCCCCTTTCCCGGAGTATCCCAATGGAATAATATCTACAATTATCTTTTATGCTTCTGCAACTTTATTCGTAAGTCTTGATTTTACATGTCTATACCAACCTTAGTAAGTGGAGGAATTAGACAATTAAAGCCACGCCTCCAACAAATTTGTTTGTCAAAACTTTCTAAACCCGTTGTGTCAATCGAGGTCTTTTGGGTGAGGGCAAGGGGATTTGAAACCCAACAACAGACAATAACGCGTCAATTCGTAACATTGTGAGTTTTTGCCTCTTTTATACTGCTTTAGACTTGTACTTATGGGTTATCAATGCATATTATTATTCGATCAAAAGATATATAGACCAATAAGGTTTGTTTAGACTTGCCTATGGCTCAACTTGCTCCACAAGGATCCAAATTTTGATAGATGGAATTAGATGCATTTAACTTATATATACTTATAATATAAACAATTTTAATAATATATCAAATTACTTAAAAAAATAATTACTGTATAAGTAATTATTCATAATTAGTGAAACTAGTTCAAAAATAGTAGACAAATTGCTATGATGTTGCAAGTTATAATTATATATATCATCAATTTGTATAAAATTAAATTAAACTAAAATCGAGATTATCAACAACTAAGTAAATACACCGACAAGGCAACTAGGGAATGCGGAGTAGTAGCACGTGACAAAAAATGAAGCATTAGGGGACCAAATCGATTTAGGCAAGTCATTGGGATGCAATAACAAAATTTACGTACGGTTGTTGAAAACAAAAAGGCAAAGGGGGCACGTGGCGTAATCATAGACCTCACAAGGTGGCTTGCATTAAAGAATATCCAAAAATGATGAAAATGGAGAAGCATCGTTGAAAAGACAAGTACTCACTATTAAATTCGATGGGCCATGTCATGTCTAAGATATGTAATTGGTGGTTGAGAATTGGAATTTTCATGGCCACCCTCTTTAATCTTGTGGCTGTGGAGCATTCCCTCAGTTGACGCCACCATATATTTTTCTTTACGGTTCCTCTAATAGATCATGGTGCTATTTCTGGTCTGATATTCAAAACCCGAGCCAATCAGAAAAATAATCCTAGTCCCACCTTTTATCATTATCGTTTACTATCTTTTCAAACTGTAGTTTCCTTTAAAGAAATATGGTTTGTTAAACTTAAAATATATTTTGTGAGTTGTTTCCTGCATTTGTACCAAGTATTCAACTTGACGTAAAGATCCAGACTTTGGAGGTTATTTGACGAAATAGAAGTATATTGAAGAAGAGTTGAAAGTGATAAGTAATGTTTAAAATTGTGTTAGTATTGGGGGAGTCGTAGAAATGAATAATGCGGACACTTTGTGATGTTTGTGAAAGTGCTGCTGCCATTCTTTTCTGCGCTGCCGATGAGGCTGCACTTTGCCGTGCCTGTGACGACAAGGTCTAATTTTACTCTCACTCTAATACTATTTGTCCCTTTGTACTTGCATGAAACTTCTATTTCTTCTTTTGGGTTGTAATTAGTTTGTTGAATGTGTTCAGTTTAGCATTTTATTTGTTGATGGGGTGGAATAATTGTTCAAGTCAACTTATATCTGGAAAAGGGAACGGAAGAACAAAGAAATGACTATTTTTTGTGTACTGGATTGCAGATATCTTGTGTCGACCATAGTTATAAAATCAACAAGATAGGATGATGCTAATTTTAGAATTGAAATTATCTCTGTGTGTGTCTGTGTGTTTTTTCTTTTGATAAGTGTAATTATGTGCGTCTTTATGTTACTTAAAGAGGCTGCAATCAGTTGCTCCATCATCAACTTCTTTAAGGTCAAAAATCATGCTGACCTGTTATGCAAACGGGCATTTCTTCAGTATTTACAACCAGGGAATCATTGCTTCTTCTCTCTGGTTTTGGTTTCTTCTGTTCATCTACTTTAAGTTAGTAATAAAATTTTCTTAGTCCTTAAGGGTTGTTTTATATATCTATATGTTGGAATTTGTCTAGTGACTGTGATCTTCCCAGTTGTTGAATAAATGCAAACATCTTATCTAAAAGTTTATGCTATATTAGAGAGACACACTTCTATTTATATCTTTAATAACATGTCTGTTCACGTGTGAGCCTAATTCTTTCTTATGGGTCAAGCTAGCATGTGCAAAAATATATTGATAATGAATTGTGGTGAGATATGAACCAAGGACTCCTGCCTACTTCCATGCCATGTTGATTATCTAATCACCGCATGTAAAAGTTTAAGATGTTACAGCCTTTTATGTTCTTATTTATATCTTCAACACTACTCATTTCTGACCCAGAGGCATGAAAGGCCAAATCTACTGGAGTTCCATCTGAGTCAACAAGTTTAACCTACTAATATTGACAACGCCGCTAAGAGACTTGATGTTCTCCATTCTTGTGAACGTTTCTAATTGTATTCACATTTGTCCATAGGTTCATATGTGTAATAAGCTTGCTAGTAGGCATGTGAGGGTTGGACTAGCTAAGCCCAACGATGTTCCTCGTTGCGACATATGTGAAAATGCACCTGGTACATAGAGTTTAATCCTCTTCATTCTTCAGTTCTTAAGTTTTTTCTTCTGATTCCTGTGATGTTATTTTGTTGTTTTATCCTACTCAATAGGGCGTGCAAAACGAACTAACTATTGCTAACTTCCTTTGCTTGAAGCATTCTTTTACTGTGAGGTTGATGGAAGTTCTCTTTGTCTGCAATGCGACATGATCGTACACGTTGGAGGTAAACGAACACACAGTAGATATCTCCTGTTGAGGCAGAAAGTTGAGGTTGGTAACTCTGTCGTATGAGTTACATCCCACTCTTGATATGTGCAGTGTGATATGCTTTGGTTCATCTTTCTATACTTTCTCATGTAGTTTCCAGGAGACAAACCTGGGCCTATGGAGGAGTTAGCCGGGAAGACATTAGATCCTGGTGAAAACAAGAGGGAATATAGTCACTCACCAAAGCCAATGGTTGAAGACAATCAACAAAATCGCAGATCCTCTCCTGTCGTAGTTTCAGATGGGAGTGCACATGATCATGCCAAGAAGGACAAAATGATCGACTTAAATGTGAAGCCAAATCGCTATCATGGTTAGGCATCTAATCAGGTTAGGCACTCTACATCTCTCATAATCAATCCCAGAATAACTTTGCCATCTTTCATCAATAATATCTACTTAATAAAGTGTGAGTTCACTTTCTCCCTTTTCATTTTAATGCTAAAATCATGTGAACTGAACTGCTTGAAAACATACAAAAGAAGATGTTTCAAGAGGGAGAATTGACTGGTCTATAGAAGATAGATAATTTGTCAAGAATTCTGAAGTATCTCAAAATAGAAAAAGAAAAAGAAAAACCAAAACAAATTATTTACCACTTTGATTTCCAATCAGGGTAATCCAATTTGATCAGCATAAGTGCTTATAGAGATATCACCTTTCATTTATGGATAGTAAATATGGTAAACCGGATGACTTTTGGTTACTGGGGAAATGTAAATCCTTTCTGAACTACTGAAGGTTGCTGAAATATCTGCTGAAGAGATGTGCTTTTTTCATTTTCATGTTTTCTTGCTAATGTCTCTCTTGTAAGTCTCCTGGAATCCCATTCACAAATCGTTTTGTATAGAAGGACCTTGTTTTAAGTTGCAGTCGTCACTGTCCAGTCTTTGCTAAACCACCTAGGATGATTCTATCCAAAAAAGAAGAAAATAACTTGATAGATTGTTCATGAAAAGGTTGATCATAGTATTTCCTATCGTAAGGTTTTGAGCATTACTTTATGTTTCTTTTTTACCTCAACAGGATTAATACATCTTGAGGGCTGTTCCAGCCAAATCACATTTATGAAGAAATGTAAGTGAGGCGTCACGCTTATAACTCATATGGCGTGCATTTTCCACTTTTGCGCATGTGATAGAAGGTTCACCAATGTCATTGATGAAGCTCATTAGCCCAGATTAGTAGTCGAACAACATTCAGGCAGCTAGTTTATGATAAACTGCATGTTCTGATTGCTTTGAGGTCCTGCTGAAAAACATTGCTAGTAGTTTTTTGCTAGACTCTTAATCAAGTTTTGTCTTAGGATTTAGTTTAGCTGTTAAGACAGCATCATAGAACTGCCTGCTGAAAGTTGTTGATGTAATTGAAGTTTAAGGTGATTTTGGCAGAAGTTGCTGTTATCTTAAAATCTAAGGTCACTTCTGAGTGTAGAGATTATTTTCATTGTTTCTTGCAGTTGTATAGAGGTTCATTAAAATTTTCTTCCCGTAAGGACCTAGCCTGCAGGAAATGCTGCAGTTTCTAATTCGTCATCTCTCCTAGTTTGGAACAACTGGGAACCAGCACTTGTTTTATTTATGTTCTAATTCGTGTCTACTAGCAAACACATTTGACCTTCAACAAAATCTTAGCTAACGGGAATTAATGGACTTAACAGAATTATTTATAAAAAAGAATAGAAATTGAATACGTCACATCCCCGTAGGATGGTTTCTTTTCTAGCAAAAGGAATGGCAACAGAAACAACCAACTCTTCCTGCTTCGCCAGTAAGGAAGAAGAGGTGACTCCTACATTCGAAAAGAAACCAAATAATTAAAAGAATTACAGAAAGCAGCTATGGAGGAAGTTTCCTGCTGAAATACAGGATTCCATAAGCAACAGTGAGCAAGAAGAAGGAAAAAGAAAAGAAGAAATAGAGTGAAACATGAGTTCAACAGTGTAATATTCTACTAATGAGGATCCTAGTTGTAGGAAGAACTATTGATTGTCGGAGTGTGTTACAACTAGGTGAATCTTCTGAAGCTAACTCTTGGAGGTGTTGGTAATGGAAGATAATAGTTGGTGTGACGGCAGTTGTAGCTATAGCCTCAGCTGCAGTTTTTAAAGGCACAAAACTGTCGAGCAGATAGATTTGTGGATGTCTACCTGCCAGTATTCAGGATGGAGTTCAACTTAAAAGATTATGACACAGCTATAAACCTATACAAAAGGAAGATGTGCTTTTTGTCCTTCAACTACCACTGAATTGTGTATCTTGTAGTCAACACTCAACAGATGGGTAGTTGCTCATCCATGAATCATGCCATCTTTTTTATAGCAGTTATCCTGCCTATGCCGTTATGTTTCATTTCTATAGCATTCAGTTTTTCTATTGGTGTGCCTGCTCAACTATGCCTATGATCGTGCTTTTGGATGTATCTTAGAATTGGATTTTTTTTTCTTCCTTTCCGCTAAATTTGATTTTGATGGCATTTGCAACATGTTTGCACCTTTAACATTGTGAAGAAGTTGAACCCATAACATAAAATTGACCAAGCTTGATGAGTGTTATAAATTGCTAATTGCACAACGCTATATGAACAAAACAGTCTCCAGGAGCTATAAGCATTTATGCAGTTCGACTTAGCTACATTACATGCTTCATATTCAAACATCTATAGACATTGGTAAGCACCTAGTAAACGTATCCCTTCACGAACATTCCTTTCTTGGCCTCCTCGGACTCACCCTCACCAGCGTATTTCCCGAGCTGAGCCAGAGAGTTGGCCTTTGCTCTAACAAGCAAAGCTTCCTGAGCTGCCTGCACATTTTCTGGTCTTCCACCCCATGTCGTAAGGCATGTGTTCTGAAGGGCTCTTGCATATGAGAACGACACGTGCCATGGGTTGGGACCTTGGTTCATGGCGTTCAAGTTAAGAGTAGCCTCAACTTCAGATTGTCCACCAGACAAAAACTGTGTATAACAAATCATGGAAATGATTACTAGTCAAGTTCTTGGAATTATGGAAGAATGTTTGATATAATAACAGAAGAGTAGATAATACTTGCCATGATTCCTGGGACGGCAGGAGGGATTCTTTGGCGGAGGAGGTTGAGGGTGTAGTCAGCAACTTGCTGTGGGGTGGCCCTTTCCTTGCACTCTGCTCCAGGGGTGACCATACTAGGCTTCAAGAGGATACCTTCAAACATGACATTGTTCTCGGCGAGGTAGAAGAACACTTCAGCCCACACCTTCTTGGCGACTTCAAAGGTCCTGTCAATGTTGTGTTCACCATCAAGTAAGATCTCTGGCTCAACGATGGGTACCAACCCATTGTCCTACAAGAATGAACCAGAAACTTTAACCATTATTCGTGTTGAAAGCTTAGAATAACATAGAGATTTCTTAAAAGTATTTACAATATTAGTGCAATTTCATCTATTATAGCACGTTACCTACTATTGTAGATAAATTTAACCTGCACAAAACTTGAACTCTAACAGAAATTCTTTCAGATTTGTGTGTTTCTGCTTCCTATATATATACACATGCCAACTTACCTGAGAAATGGCAGCATAGCGAGCAAGACCCCAGGCTGCTTCCTTAACTGCAAGTGCAGAAGGACCATTGGGAATGCTCACAACAGTACGCCTGTAAGATTCACAAGGGAGAAGTAAGATGAGCTTCAAGTTAAGCAATTGTTGTATAACTTACAAAAGAAAAGTGCTTTACCATTTGGCGAAACGGGCACCTTGTTGGTAGTAAGCAGCAGAGCGGGAGGCAAGGCCATCTAGACCTTGACACCATGATTCATCGTTTGAGCCAGCCAAGGGAACAAGACCCTGTGAATTTTCAAACTTTTAGCAATTTATGACCAAAGAAACTTAGACCTTTTAAATCACTAAGGTTAGATCTTTTACCTTGTCAACCTTAATACCAGGAACAATGTTCTGCTCAACCAGCACATCAACAATTTTCTTTCCTTCGACGGTTGATTGATAAAGTGTCTCCTCAAAGAGGATGGCACCAGAGATATAGTCCCCAAGTCCAGGAACTGAAACAAGTAGTGTCCTGTACGCCTGGCGGTTAGCCTCAGTGTTCTCCAAACCGATTGAGGCTAAACGCTTCCCGCAGGTAGCATTGGACTCATCCATCGCCAAAATTCCACGTCCAGGGGATGCAATAGTTTTCTACACTCAATTCATTAGTTCAAATCAGCCACATATAGCTTCATTCATCTCAAAAAAGTTCTAAAGAACGCTTAACACTTATACTCTTAGACTATTCTTACAGAGATTAGGATAGCCCTTCTATATACATCACTTTATCTTGGTAGTAAATTTGAGCAAAAACAAACAATACCACTGTAAGAAAAATGATCAAGAACTGGTAATAATACATTCTTTCATCTTTTTATCAAGAAAAAGAAAGAAGAAAACACTAGCAAAACACTTCTCTATGGGAATGGCAAATAGACAGAGGCAGATGGAGTGTATTGTTTATGGATTCAGCTAGACTTAATATTTCAACACGGAACATAAATATACATGTGAAAGAAACCACTAAAAGTTCCGCAATATCAAATTTTGGACCCATATTTTTAGAAGTAGAATGAGTTCAATGCTAATTAATCTTAAGGTTAAACTTATCAAGTTTAAATCATACATCTGCCTCTCAAATAAGGCCCAAGGAAACAAGCTCATCTTTCGTAGTTGCATAATACCATGCTTTAAAATTTCTTACTCCAGAGGAGTAAGAGATAGCTAATCAGTTAAAAGAACATAAGACAGCTAACCTGCATGTTGTGACTAAGTAAAATAACTATCACATGAAATGTGAAGAGAATTAAAGTGTGTTATTCGCGATACATAAAATAGTTCAATCGGACCTGCTCCTTAAACTTAAGTCAAAGCAAATGAAGCACTAGTAGATAGGAAAATGTTATAAAAGAGCATGTACCGCAGTTTTAACGAGCTCATCGGCATAGGAGCTAGCACGGACAGTAAGAGCAGAGGGAGCAGCTGGCTGACAGCGGACGACGGAGACTGATGGCTGGCGGAGGGACTGCCCTTTTACAAACTCAGTCTTGTCAAGAACTGGAGATGTCTTGAGGAGAGATGCTGATGCCATTTTTTCTTTCTTTCCTTATCTTCTCTCCTCAGCTACGAGTTTTTCTTGTGTGTTCAGTACAAGCGGAGAGCCCCATGCTCACTTCATTTATAGTTCCAGGAAGATAATATCATTTGAGGCCATTATACTTTCACCAATCAGCACGTTCCAGTTGGCTTGATAACTTGCTGACTTGGCTCTACTTATGTAGGAATTTGCAAACTGATGGTTGGTTTTCATTGGTTTACTCTTTTTTCTTATTTTCCTTATCATTTAAACTTGTTGTGTCACAAATTTAGCTCCTTTTTGGAACTTTGTAAAACCATAAATATGGTTGCACTATTGGACTTCCAATTTTTGCCAGTTAACTAATCACTGGACCCATTAGATTTGAGGCTCTGATTGTTCTAAAACACAAGAATACAAAAATTCGTAATGTGGGTTCTGTTGAGTGGCCATAATGCAATGGCGTCAAGATTTATAAGAAACTCCACTTTTAATTAAAAGATCCACCACCCTAATTCAACTTCATTATTCGAAATAATTTTTCCATTTTAGCAAAAATACATGCTATTTTTCCATACGAAGTTCCAAAGAATCTCTTTCATAAAAAATGGTTGGTTAATAGCAAGTTCCTCTAGCTTTATTTCTTGCGAAGGAGGCAAGCAACAGCCTTTCAAAGAGTTAGATTAATGAGATTGATAGTTCCTATAAAATTGACTGCATTTGAACGATCAAGGAAGACGTATACTTCCTTTCCAACATGGGTCCTCATGAAAATCTCCACACAAATTGGCATTAAATTCACATATTTCTTCTCTTTTGCTTGTAATATATGAAGAATGTTCACAAGGTGACCATTACATTCGGGTCCATCATGCCCCAAAGATCTGCCAATAGGAGCCCAAGAGTAGATGTCAAGTTCAGGGATGGCCCATAAATTCAAGAAAACAATGTCATGACTCAGGAGCCACTCAACTGATTGGAACACATCTGTCCTTCTCTTTACTTCTGTATTGAGAAAAATTGAGTTTACATATTAAAGTAATTGAAAGAGACGTGTCATGACACGTAGGCTGGTCAAAGAATAATGATTGGTAAAGAGGCATAAGTTGCAACAGATACGAGCAGAGGCACAAGTAAAGGCACAAACAGTTATTCAAAAGACTCAACACTCGCATCTATTTAAATCCAAAAATCAAGGAGAATGAATCTGACAGCACAAGAGAGTACAAATACAGTATTTAATAAGCATTTAATACTGGAAACGTTAGAGAATCTGTATTAAACTACAATGATTATGTACGTAGCATTTAATATCCTTATTTGTTTATAATGGCCTTATTATGACAAAGGCAAAACATATATTTTTAAGATAGCTATAAAAAGGAGAGAACTAATCATTTGTAAGGATAGAAAATATTATCTGAATACACTGGTTTACTTTATTTTCTTCTGCTTATCTGATTGTTAGCAAAATCATTTCCTTTTACTCATTTTTGATTATCAGTAACCTGAGTTCTTCTAAATTAAAGCTTTGACCGAAATTTTACTTTTTGGTTAAACAAATTGGTTCCGTTACCGGGAATCTGGTAATCTATTCTTTCTTAGCCTAACCTTTTTTGTTGCATCAACCATGTCAAACATTAATGACAACACCCAAGGAAACCAACAATTCCAGGGATATCCACAGAATGATCACACCCCGATCCCTTCTCCACAAAGCTCCCCTCGGCGGTCTCGAGAAGGCACTCCTGATGGATCTCATGCAAATGGAAACGCTCAATTTGAAAATGATGAAGCTGTCAATGAAGCTTTGCAAAAACTAATCGCTCAACAGGTCAATAAAGCTCTTGAGGCCTTTGTTAGCCAGTTATCTGTCGCACCAACAACACCCACTCCAAATGACAACACTTTGGAGAACCCTCGTTCCGGGCTTGCCAATTCAGACAGTGGTGGAATCCCCACCGAGTCACGAGATGGAGAACCAGGTAACTTAGTCAATTCTAATTTACAAATTTTAGTACTAACATTGCAAAAACAGCTCAAGGAGCAAAGTGACCGCATAGAGCAAATACCTGGAGTACCGCCCGTAATCAAAGGGATAGATATGGATAAATATTCACAACAACCCTGGAAGCCAAGTGCTGCTCCCCTCTCAATTCCAAAGAAATTCAAAATGCCCGATATTCCAAAATACGATGGAACAACTGATCCACGAGACCACGTGACTGCATTCACGACAGGCGTAAAAGGCAACGACTTGACCAAACAGGAAATTGAATCAGTACTGGTCAAAAAATTCGATGAAACACTCACTAAGAGAGCTTATACTTCATTCCCAATTTCTGGTATCAAAGCACAATAAATAACTTGTCAATTACTATGACGATCTCAGGTCAAAGGAAACTTTTACATCACATTCTTCAAGAGAATATCCTATTGACAGTTTATGATAATTCTAACCATTAGAAATTATCCAATGAGTCGGTTCAATGATCATATCTTTATATGCATCATCTATCTATGTAATTTAGTTAATGAGATCAACTAATCTTTATCCCATAAAGACGATCACATAAATATTGATCTAACCGGATTACTAATGTCCAAATTAATAATCCTACGATCAAGAACAAATTTAGATTAAATTATAAGAAACTTTACCCTCATTATCATGATCTCCATCACAATGTCAAATCTTAAAATTTAATCAAGGATCTTATTAAATTAATCAAGCAATTAATAACAATGATAAAAGGATATCAAATGCCATATTTATTTTATATCAAATAATGTTCATAAAAACATGTTTAAATTATCAAATATGATATTAGATCTAGGGCATATCTACTATATCCCTAACAATCTCCCACTTGCACTAGAGCCAATTGCTCTTATACTTCATTCCCAATTTTCACTTGTGCTTGTCAAACTCCTTTGTACCAAGAGCTTTAGTTAATAGGTCTGCAACATTTTCTTTTCCATCAACCTTTTGAATCTCGACATCTCCACGTTCAATGATCTCTCTTATCAAGTGATACCTTCGTAGAACGTGTTTGGATTTTTGGTGTGATCTTAATTCTTTTGCTTGAGTAATGGCTCCAGTATTGTCACACAATAATGGACCCGCACCTTCTATTGAAGGAACCACACCAAGTTCAGTTAAGAACTTTTTCATCCATACAGCTTCCTTAGCAGCTTCACTAGCTGCTATATATTCTGCTTCAGTCACTAAATCAACTATTGTAGCTTGTTTGGAACTTTTCCAACTCACTGCACCACCATTTAAGGTGAATACATAACCAGAAATAGATTTGCTATCATCTCTATCTGAAGAAAAACTTGCATCAGTATAACCTTCAAGTTTCAACTCAGAATCTCCATAGATGAGAAATTGGTCTTTAGTCTTTCTTAAGTACTTAAGAATGGTCTTCACCGCCTTCCAATGGTCCTCACCAGGATTTGCCTGATATCGGCTAGTCACTCTAAGTGCATAAGCCACATAAGGACGTGTACATGTCATGGTATACATGATAGCTCCCACTGTACTAGCGTATGGGATCCTACTCATGTGTTCTCTCTCTTCAGGTATTTTAGGACAATTCCCCCTACTGAGAGTAATTCCAGTGCCTATCGGTAGATAGCCTCTTTTGGAATTATCCATATTATACCTCTTTAAGATGGTATCAATGTACAAAGATTGGGAAAGTCCAAGCAGTTTCCTAGATCTATCTCTATAGATCTTTATTCCTAATATATAAGTTTCTTCTCCCAAGTCTTTCATGGAGAACTGTTCAGATGGCCAAATATTGGTACTTTGCAATGCCGGTATGTCATTCCCTATGAGCAATATATCATCAACATACAACACTAAGAATATAATTATGCTCCCACTAACCTTTTTGTACACAAAAGGTTCTTCTTCGCATCTAACAAAATTGAACTTTTCAATTGTCTTGTTAAAGCGAATATTCCAACTTCGAGAAGCTTGCTTTAGTCCATAAATGGATCTTTGTAGCTTTCAAATTTTATTATGATCAGACGAAGATGTGAAACCTTCAGGTTGTATCATGTACACATCCTCTTCTAGCTCACCATTAAGGAAAGCTGTTTTCACATCCATTTGCCATATTTCATAATCATAGTATGCTGCTATAGCAAGCAAAATCTGAAAAGATTTGAGCATTGCCACGGGAGAGAAAGTCTTATCGTAGTCAACTCCTTCTTTCTGACGATATCCCTTGGCAACAAGACGAGCTTTGTAGGTCTCCACCTTTTCGTCTGCTCCAATCTTTTTCTTAAAACCCCATTTACAACCTATAGGTTTTATATCCTTTGAAGGTTCAATTAAAGTCCATACTTTATTTTCCTTCATAGATTCCATTTCGGATTCCATGGCCTTTGGCCATTTCTCATAATCAGAACTTTGTATAGCCTCTTTATAAGTCTTAGGGTCATCATCATTATGATCAACCTCATTTGATACATCATCTTGTACCATTAAATTTAATCTAGTTGGTACATGACGTTCTCGTGTAGACCTTCTAAGAGGTACTTGTACAGCCTGTTCACCTTGTACTGGATTTGGTTGTTGTTCAATTTGGTTTGGAACTGGTTCATTAACCTGTTCTTGAACTTCATTTAGTTCTTGAACTTCAACCGTTGAAGATGGCAACTTCAAAACATCCAATAAAAGTTCTTCAACTTGAGTCTCATGATCTTTATATTGTGTTGATTCATTAGTTTCTTGAACTTCATCAAGTTCTATTTCTCTATTATAATTTCCTTCTAAAAGAAATTCCCTTTCCAAAAAGGTTGCTCTTCTGGCCACAAATACTTTATGGTCAGAAGGGTAATAGAAATAATATCTCATTGTTTCCTTGGGATACCTAATAAAACTACACTTATCAGATCTTGAGTCAAGTTTATCAGACTGTAGTCTCTTAATATAAGCTGGACAACCCCAAACTTTGATATATTTAAGGTTAGGCTTACATCCTTTCCATATCTCATATGATGTTGTAGAGAATGACTTAGTGGGAACTTTATTAAGTAAGTATGTTGCTGCTTCCAAAACATATCTCCATAAATTTATTGGAAGATCAGTGAACCCCATCATAGATCTCACCATATCTAATAAGGTTCGGTTTCTCCTTTCAGACACACCATTGTGTTGTGGTGTTCTTGGAGGTGTCCACTGTGAGAGAATCTCATTCTCTTTGAGATATCTGGTAAAATCTTCACTAAGATATTCTCCACCTCTATCAGACCTTAGTACTTTGATACTTTTATCGGTTTGCTTCTCAACTTCACTACGGAACCTTTTGAACATTTCAAAAGATTTAGACCTGTGTTTCATAAGATACACAAATCCATATCTTGACATATCATCAGTGAAGGCGATGAAGTAAGAATATCCACCTCTAGCTTGAATTTTCATGGGCCCACAAACATCTACATGAATTAGTCCCAATAATTCAGAAGCTCTTTCTCCACTTCTTGTAAATGGAGATTTGGTCATGTTTTCTTTGAGACAAGATTCACAAGTTGGATATGATTCAAAATTATATTTGTCAAGGTACCCTTTCTTGTACAACTTGTTAATTTTTTTCTCTCCAATATGACCAAGCCTACAATGCCAAAGGTATGTATGATTTACTTGATCATCTTTTTTCCTCTTAAGACTTGAAACATGCATAATCGAATTAGCATTCACATTAGGTAAGACATAAACATCATGTTGGAGATAGCCATTCACATATAAATTATCACTATAATAAATAGAGCAAATACCATTGCCTATATTAATGCGAAAACCATGTTTGTCTAACATAGAAGCTGAAATTATGTTCGAAACAAATTTAGGAACGTAATAACAATCATCCAACATAAGTACTTTGCCCGTAGGCATTATTAAAGAAATTGATCCTACAGCTACGGCCGCAACTTTTGCACCATTTCCAACTTGTAGATTAATTTCTCCTTTCTTCAACTTTCTACTTATCTGGAACCCCTACAACATATTGCAGTTGTTATAACCACTGCCAGTATCTAATACCCACAATGAAGAATTAGCAGAAGTTAAAGAAACCTTGAAAATATTTTGCATTAAATTCTTACCTTGTTTCTTGTCCTTTAAAGTTGCAAGATATACTCCTGGCAGTTTCTCTTCCAATGTCCTATTTTCTTACAATGGAAACATACAACATCAAATTGGTCAGTTTTGCCTTTTTTGCGTTTGGGTTTGGTCACACCACCCTTGGGCGCAGTAGGCTTTTTCTTAGGTTTACTTTTACCCTTACCCTTCTTGTTAGAAGAGTTTCCAACCAACATGACAGTTCCTTTCTTCTTCTCAGATGCAAGTCAATTCTCATAATCAATCAGTATGTCAAGTATCTCATGAAGATCACAATCCATTTTATTCATATTAAAATTAATAACAAATTGTGAAAAGGATTCTGATAGTGATTGCAAGATCAAATCTTGAGAAAGCTCTTTACCCAGTTTGCACCCCAACTTCTCAAGTTCTTCAATAAGATCAATCATATGATTGATATAGGGTCCAACTGGAGAATTTCCAGTCAATTTGGATCCAAATAAAGCCTTAGATAGCTAGTATCTAGCTGTCCTGCTTTGTGTACCAAACATCTTCTTAAGATGTTCAATGATTACAGTTGAATCCATATCCTGATGTTTCCTCTGTAGTTTAGAATTCATAAAAGCGAGAATGATGCATTTGGTAGTAAGACATTCTTCCAAGTATTTCTGATAAATCTTGGTAGCATCATCATCATCCTCATCCTCATCTGGGACTTCCTTGACAGGCTTATCTATCACATCAATAAGCTTTTCATGCATGAGAACAATTCTCAAATTTCTGTACGAATCATCAAAGTTTGGTCCTACCAACTTGTTGGTCTCAAGTATTCCATGCAGTGATATAGCAGACATATTGAGAAATCTAAAATATAGAAAAGAAAAGGCAATAATATTAGAACATATTTGCATATATCATAAAGACATGGACTTTTATTTAAATGATATTTCCACTAATTATTTTAAACTATTTACCCTCATTATAGTTTACGAAATCTTTATTTCTGTTAGTGGAGTAAAGGAATCCTTTAACAATATGTATGAGCCCCTTGGAAGTCAAGTCGTTTCTCACATATATTTTAAAGGTAGATACTCTTACCAATTGTATCCTCATACAATTTCCTTAAATAGCTCTATGTCAAATAGTCCCCTGGTAGTCAGGTCGATCCTATTGGCATAGTTGAGTTCAACCATCATGATAGCAAAGAACTTATTAAATTTTCTTATTAAATTTTATACTCCCTGGGTAGTCTAGGCGTATAGTGTAAAATTGAATAATTCTTTCAATCCATACATCTAATGCAATAAATAATTTTAACATATTCTCGAACTATAAGTCTCCTGGTAGTCAGACCGCTCCTTATAAACAAGAGATAAGTCAAATTATTTACTTTGATGGACACTACAACAAAAAGGGGCTTTAGCGGTAATAAATTAATTGCCATTAATCTATTCACGGAAGGCAAATATTAGCGGCCAATAGATAATAATCGGTAAATATTTACTTTTGGTATTCCCTCCAATTTCTAAGTTTTCCTCTAAATCCTCTTCCGCTCAAACATTAATATACCCTCTCAAACCCTCTCATACCCAGAAATCAGGATTAAAGAAAAAATGTTATTATGGCAGGCTCTCCAAATCCCATGGGCAACCAAATTGCCGGCCACCATCAAACTTGTTGGTAAGTATCTTTATTTGTCTTTAAGTCTTACTATCATGTGGATTGACTATATTAGAGCCTGTGGATGGTACAAAAACAAAGTTTGAATATCATTATATTCCAAAAGCCAAGGAATATGATGACTTCATTTTTGTTTTTTTTTGGTTACTTTATTGATGATTTTCAATAATTTTTATCTCCCATCTCAATAACTACATGACCGCACCTTTGAGCGATAGCAATTACGTTCTCTGACAAAACAATTCAATAAATTTAACAAAATCCAAATCGGCCGGCTACACCTCGTACCCCAGATAACCATTACACTCAGTTCCCAAACCGTCGCCCTGAAACTTCTAATTTGGTTGATGAAAATTTGTAATTGCTGGTTGTTGGATTTTTATTGCCGCAGATTTAATTGTTGAATGAGAATTTTTTAGTATCTTTTCTAATTCGGTATCACGACCCGGATTTCCCACCCTCAGGAGTCGTGATGGCTCCTACTAATGGGAGCTAGGCAAGCCAAATCTTAACTACCTACTACACTTTCATATTGCTTCATTTTAACAAACACAAGGCGATAACATGATAACAGCGGAATTTTAAGTAAATAAGCGGAAATCAACAAATAAATATCTTAAGTCTACGTCTATTACAACTTTCAAAACCTCAAATACCCAAAACTTGGTATCACGGACTGTCTAAGAGTTACTACATACAAGGTCTGAAGAAATACAATACACTGTTTCTGGGCAAAAGAAAAAGAAACAGGAACTAGAGATAGAGGGAGACGCCAGGGCCTACAGACGCATGCAGGTCTACCTTAGGTCTCCGAGTGGATTGAAGGAAGCCCTCCAACTACTGACCAAAAGATGCTCTTGGATCTGCACATAGTGCAGAGTGTAGTATCACCACAACCGAACACATGTGCTGGTAAGTGTCTAGCCTAACCTTGGCGAAGTAGTGACGAGGCTAGGACCAGACTACCAAATAAACCTGTGCAGTTCATATATATATGCAGCGGAAAAGAAATACAGAAATAACCAGTCAATGTGGGAGGGGGAAACATGCTGTGGGGGAGATAATAGTTCCGAATAGAAAGGCATCAAGTACGGAAAGGAACAACCCTTCGTGCTTTTACTCTCAGCCTCACCAAAGCAATTATATAATGAAAATGTTCACGGCATCACCCTTCATGCTTTTACTCTCGTCCTCACCAAAACAATCATATAATGAAAATGTGCAAGGCACCACCCTTCGTGCTTTTACTCTCTTTCCTCACCATATAATCAATAAAATCGGCACAGAATGATATGTCGTGCGGTACTGCATCACCCTTCGTGCTTTAACACTTTTTTCTCACAATAACAAATAATGCACGATATCACCCTTCGTGCTTTAACACTCTTCCTCACCCAAACAACAATCACAAGAAAAGGGGCAAGGGAATAAACAAAATAGTAATAGAGGTCCCGGCAAGGGAACAACTGTTAAACAATTAAATCCCGGCAAGGGAACAACAAATAAATCAACAATAGCCTGACAAGGGTGACAATATAATGAGCTCTCCTCTTTCCCAGTTTCACTCACAATTCACTTCACAACTCGAGCCAATGCTCTAGAGGCTCGATTATCACTTATACTTTCACAACTCATTTCACAACTCGAGCCAATGCTCTAAAAGTTCAATTGTCACTTATACTTTCACAATTTCTCTATACAACTTGAGCCAATGCTCCTCAATGCTCATAGATCACAATTCTTTCCGCAAACCTTATAGAACAATTAGAAATCTTCACCAAGGCAAGAAAAATACAACGAAATCATGAAAATCACAATATAAGACCCACGGCCATGTTTGACACCATCGTATAGATACTCGTCACCATGCCTATACGTCGTACTCGACAAGAAGTAAATAGAAAATAGGACACAACCCCTAATCCCTCAAACTAAAGTTAGACCAAACACTTACCTCGATGCAATGAACACAGCTCAAGGTTCAATTATAGCTTTACCCCTTGATTCCATCACCAATGCTTGTATCTAGCCACAATTTACTTAACGATATCAATAAATGCTAAATGAATCAATTCTAATGCATGAAAATGAGTTTTCTAAAGTTTTACCTAAAAAGTCAAAATCGCCCCCGGGCCCACCTGGTCAAAACCCGAGGTTCGAACCAAAACCCGATTACCCATTCTCCCACGAACCCAAATATATGATTTGTTTTGAAATCGGACCTCAAATTGAGGTCCAAATCCCCAATTTTTGAAAAACCTAGGTTCTACCCAAAATACCCAATTTTCCCCATAAAAATCATTGATTTGAAGTTGAAATCATGTTAAAAGATGCTAATGATTGAAGAAAACTAGTTAAAAATGACTTAAAATTGATTTGGAGAAGAAAGGTTGTTTGAAAAATCGCCTCTTATGTTTTAGGGTTTTGAAAAGTGGAAAATAACTGAAAGGTCCGTTTAAATATACTCCTCTCAGACCCTCACCGCGGACCGCACAAAAAAGGCTGCGACCGCGGAGCTCCACCGCGGACTGCAAGAAACGGAGCGCGGCTGCGAAGGTTGGACTTGCTCATCGCGGACCGCACAAATCCCACCGCGATCGCGGAGTCCCCACCGCGGCTGCGAAGCTTCCACCGCGGACCGCGAGACCTGGCTTCAGAGACCTGCAACTTTTTCCTAATTTCAAAACTTTCCGAAACACACTTACTAACTCAACAACATCATACGAACTCATCCGTGCGATCAAATCTCCAAAATAACCTCAATAACAATGAATCAAACCTCAAAATCAATAACTTTTTCTTAAACTTCATCAAGTATCAAATTTAGCAATTTAGGTCTGAATCACATCAAACGACATCCGTTTTCAACCAAACTTTATAGAAATGACTTAAACCATATATAAGACCTGTACCGGGCACTGGAACCAAAATACAAGCCCGATACTATCGTTTTCTAATTAGATTTCATTTTAAATTTCCTTAAAAAATTTCAGAAAACAATTATCTTTAAAAATTCATTTCTCGGGTTTGGGACCTCGAAATTCGATTCCGGGCATACGCCCAAGTCCCATATTTTCCTACGGACCCTCCGGGACTGTCAAATTGTGGATCCGGGTTCGTTTACCCAAAATGTTGACCGAAGTCTAATTTATTCATTTTACAGTCAAAACTTATTTTTTTCACAAAAATTCGTATTTAAGCTTTCCGGCTACTAGCTCGGACTACGCACGCAAATTAAGGTAACTCTAAATGAGGTTTTCAAGGACTCGGAGACACCGAATTCTCCACCTCTAAAACAACCGTTCATCCTCGAAATGGACAGAAGAAGGAAGTACCTGAGTCGGCAAAAAGATGGGGATAACGGCTCCGCATATCAGACTCGGGCTCCCAGGTCGATGCCTTAGGGGGCTGAACTCTCCACTAAACACGAATAGAAGGGAAACTTTTTGACCTCAACTGATGAACCTGCCAGTCTAGAATGGCTACTGGCTCCTCCTCGTACGACAAGTCCTTGTCCAACTAGACAATGCTGAAATCTAACACGTGGGATGGATCTCCGTGATATTTCTGAAGCATGGACACATGAAACACTGGATGCACGGCTGATAAGCTTAGTGGCAATGCAAGTCTATAAGCCACCTCTCCCACTCGATCAAGAATCTCAAACGGACCAATGAACCTAGGACTAAGCTTGCCCTTCTTCCCAAATCTCATCACGCCCTTCATAGGCGAC
This sequence comes from Nicotiana sylvestris, assembly GCF_000393655.2. Lineage (NCBI taxonomy): Eukaryota > Viridiplantae > Streptophyta > Magnoliopsida > Solanales > Solanaceae > Nicotiana > Nicotiana sylvestris. Next base: position 80,543,232 of record NC_091058.1, read on the forward strand.
ACTCGGATCAATACCCACTCTCCAACCATAAAAGCCACATCTCGAACCTTGCGGTCTGCATAACTCTTTTGCCTGAACTGAGCTGTACGAAACCTATCCTGAATAATCCTGACCTTATCCAAAGCCTCCTGAACTAGATCCGTACCCAACAATCGAGCCTCTCCCGGCTCAAACCATCCAACCGGAGACCGACACCGCCTACCATATAAAGCCTCATAAGGAGCCATCTGGATACTCGACTGGTAACTGTTGTTGTAGGTAAACTCTGCTAAAGGCAAAAACTGATCCCACGAGCCTCCAAAGTCAATAACACATGCCCGGGGCATATCTTCCAAAATCTGAATAGTCCGCTCGGAATGCCCGTCCGTCTAAGGATGAAATGCTATACTCAACTCAACCTGGGTGCCCAACTCTCGCTGAACTGCTCTCCAAAATGCAAGGTAAACTGCATACCTCGGTCCGAAATGATAGATATAGGCACACCATGAAGACGAACAATCTCCCGGATATAGATCTCAGTTAACCTCTCGGATGAATAGGAGACTGCCACTGGAATGAAATGTGTTGACTTGGTCAGCCTATCAATAATGACTCACACTGCGTCGAACTTCCTCCAAATCAGCGGGAGTCCAACAACGAAATCCGTAGTGATCCGCTCCCACTTCCACTCGGGAAGCTCAATCCTCTGAAATAAACCACCAGGCCTCTGATGCTCGTACTTAACCTGTTGACAATTCAAACACCGAGCTACATATGCAACGATTTCCTTCTTTATTCTCCGCCACCAATAATGTTGCCGCAAATCATGATACATCTTCGCGGCGCCCGGATGAATAGAGTACCGGGAGCTATGGGCCTCCTCTAAAATCAACTCTCGGAGCCCATCCACGTTTGGCACACACACTCGATCCTGCAATCTCAAAACTCCATCATCATCTAAGGTAACCTGCATGGCACCTCCGCGCTGCACCGTGTCTCTAAGGACACACAAATGGGGATCATCATACTGGCGATCACGAATATGCTCCAATAAAGAAGAACGAGCAACCGTGCAGGCCAATACACGACTAGGCTCAGAAATATCCAACCTCACGAACTGATTGGCAAGGGCCTGAACATCCAAATCAAGCGATCTCTCACCGACCGGGATATAAGCAAGACTGCCCATACTGGCTGACTTCCTATTCAACGCATCGGCCACCACATTGGCCTTCCCCAAGTGATACAAGATAGTGATATCATAATCTTTCAACAACTTCAACCACTTCCTCTGTCTCAAATTCAACTCCTTTTGCTTGAACAAATACTGAAGACTCTTGTGATCCGTGAACACCTCACATGTCACGCCATGAAGATAATGCCTCAAAATCTTCAATGCGTGAATAATGGCTGCCAACTCCAAATCATGAACCGGATAGTTCTTCTTATGAATCTTCAACTGTCGTGAAGCATAGACAATGACCTTGCCATCCTTCATCAACACTGCACCAAGCCCAATACGAGGCTGGGGACCGCACCGCGTAAATATACTCCTCTCAGACCTTCACCGCGAACCGCGCAAAAAAGGCTGCGACCGCGGAGCTCCACCGCAGACCGCAAGAAATCGAGCGCGGCAGCGAAGGTTGGCCTTGCTCACCGCGGACCGCACAAATCCCATCGCGGTTGCGAAGTCCCCATCGCGGCCGCGAAGCTTCCACCGCGGACCGCGAGACCTGGCTTCAGAGACCTGCAACTTTTTCTTAAGTTTAAAACTTCCCGAAACACACTCGAGCCCTCGGGGCTCCTAACCAAACACACGTACTAACTCAACAACATCATACGAACTTATCTGTGCGATCAAATCGCCAAAATAACCTCAATAACAATGAATCAAACCTCAAAATCAAGAACTTTTTCTCAAACTTCATCAAATATCAAATTTAGCAATTTAGGTCCGAATCACGTCAAATGACGTCCGTTTTCAACCAAACTTTACAGAAATGACTTAAACCATATATAAGACCTGTAACGGACACCGGAATCAAAATACGGGCCCGATACTATCGCTTTCTACTCAGATTTCATTTCAAATTTCCTTAAAAATTTTAAGAAAATAATTTCCTTTAAAAATTCAATTCTCAGGCTCGGGACCTCGAAATTCAGTTCTGGGCATATGCCCAAGTCCCATATTTTCCTACGAACCCTCCAGGACTGTCAAATCGTAGATTCGGGTCCGTTTACCCAAAATATTGAGAGAAGTCAAATTTATTCATTTTACAGTCAAAACTTATCATTTTTCACAAAATTTCATATTTAAGTTTTCTGTCTACGCGCCCGGACTGCGCACACAAATCAAGGTGACTCTAAATGAGGTTTTCAAGATCTCGGAGACACCGAATTCAATTAAAAGTATTGTTGGTATATGATTTTCTAGCTTCAAGAATTTATGAAACTGTTTTTCCAATAATCAAATCATACCACTTACTGATTGTTGCAACATAATTGATTGTATAGCATAGGTTTCTATATTGCATTATGAATTTAGTGATTCAACTTCACTATTTCTATATTATAGATCTCTATTTGTTGAGATTTTATAGAAAAGTTGGTGCAGTAGAATAAGTTTTTTTCTTCTTTTTTCTGTAATATATATTTTAGAAAAGCATTCATCTGCCAGAGCTTTTGTTATTGTATCAGGAGGAAGAGGTTGAATATGAACACGCTATTTATTTTAGTAAATCTAAAATTGAAAAAAAAATTATGTGTGTTTTAATATAAAAAAATCATGTGAGTTTTTATAAACCTAAGGACACCCACCTATATTGACTGCGATAAAACTAGTACTACTTGCGCATCTTCTTTGGTATTCCTTCTTCTCTAATTCAAATAATAAAGTTGATGTAATTCAAGTTTTGAGAAGTGTTTCTTGGATAATTTCTGATGATATTTCTTAAACTTGTGTGCAATGGATTTATGTATTAAGAAGATGATTTATTGAGTATTTGAGGTAATTTCTTAATGTAGTTATGTTTTTGGAGAAGACTATTTTTTAGTATTTGGTTAGGTGAGTATTTTGCCCCTGAGATTACCTAATTAACTATTTAAGAAAATTGATGTGAGCTCGCGGTAGATTTAAGTTATAAAACTCCAGCATCATAATGATATAAAAACTTTTGTGTTGCGTATGTTGTTTACTTCTTGATTTAAATTGATCAGGCAAATATTTTCACTCTTGCATTATTAGGTTGTTCTTAGGATTGTTATTTCTTATTAGATTAATAAGAAAACTATTATGTTTGATGTTCACGTTCTGTTGAATTTGTTGCGGAAGTCAAATGTATATAGTGTGAATAAGTCACAACTACTATACCAAAAATTATGACAGCCACCAAATAATAAATAAGACAATAAAGCAACAATAAAGGGAACACCAGAATTTACGAGGTTCGGCTAATTTTGCCTACTCCTCGGACACAACCAATATTTTATTTCACTCCAAAAATACAAGTGAAATAATACTAAAGAGAGAAATACAAATGCCTTAAACAGATGAGAAGGCAAATGAGAGGTGTATTTAAATCCTAAACATTAGGCCTTCTTTTATAGGGGGAAAATCCCCCCAAAATTCAAGAGCCCACCGATGTGGGACAAATTTGCCAAACTTCAACAAATCTCCACCTTGGCAAAATTCCACATCTTCAATTTTCTCTCAATAACAAATTTTGATTGTGTCTTCATCTTTAATCTTCAGTTTTCAACAATGTTGATCAAATCCAAACAATGTTGAAACTTGACCGCAGTCACCACCTTTGTCAGCATATCAGCAGGATTCTCTGTAGTATGAATTTTCTTCACCGTGACTCCACCTTCTTCTATGATTTCTCGTACGAAATGATACCGAACATCAATGTGCTTCGTCCTTGCATGATACACTTGGTTCTTCGCTAATTGTTGAAGTTTGGCAAATTTGTCCCACATCGGTGGGCTCTTGAATTTTGGGGGGATTTTCCCCCTATAAAAGAAGGCCTAATGTTTAGGATTTAAATACACCTCTCATTTGCCTTCTCATCTGTTTAAGGCATTTGTATTTCTCTCTTTAGTATTATTTCACTTGTATTTTTGGAGTGAAATAAAATATTGGTTGTGTCCGAGGAGTAGGCAAAATTAGCCGAACCTCGTAAATTCTGGTGTTCCCTTTATTGTTGCTTTATTGTCTTATTTATTATTTGGTGGCTGTCATAATTTTTGGTATAGTAGTTGTGACTTATTCACACTATATACATTTGGCTTCCGCAACAATTGGTATCAGAGCCAAGGTACTGTCTAAGTATGCTCTGTGGTTGCAGCATAGTCTGATCTTCCACATCAGAAAAGATTTATCTTGGTAACTGAGTCAAGGTTCTGTCTGAGTATGCTCTGTGGTTGCAGCTTAGTCTGATCTTCTACATCAGAAAGGAAATAATCTTGATTTGTGTCGTCAGCTATTAAATAATATTTGTGTCAAATATGGGAGACAATAAACAAGAAGAATCTACATCAAGTGTCAACAATACGTCATCATTGGCATCTTCGCTTATGACAAGAATTGTGTCAAATGCGAAATTTGCGGTAGAAATTTTTGACGGGTCCGGGCATTTTGGGATGTGGCAAGGCGAGGTTCTAGATGTCCTTTTTCAACAAGGGCTAGATCTGGCCATTGAAGAAAAGAAACCAGATGTTATTGGAGAAGAAGATTGGAAGATTCTCAACCGTGTTGCTTGCGGTACCATTCGATCCTACCTTGCTAGAGAGCAGAAATATCCATACACAAAGGAAACTTCTGCAAGTAAATTATGGAAAGCACTGGAGGATAAATTTTTGAAGAAAAATAGTCAAAATAAATTGTACATGAAGAAGAGACTGTTTCACTTCACCTATGTTCCTGGTACCACGATGAATGAACATATCACCAGTTTCAATAAGTTGGTCACAGATTTGCAAAATATGGATACAACTTATGATGATGGTGACTTGGCCTTGATGTTGTTGGCGTCACTTCCTGATGAGTACGAGCACCTTGAAACTACTCTACTCCATGGAAATGACGAAGTTTCTCTTAGAGAAGTTTGTTCGGCTTTGTACAGCTATGAACAAAGAAAGCGAGAAAAACAGAAGGGCGGAGAAGGAGAAACACTATTTGTGAGGGGTCGTCCTCAAAGTCAAACGAGGACAAAGAAGGGAAGATCCAAGTCAAGATCCAGACCCAGCAAAGATGAATGTGCCTTTTGTCGAGAAAAAGGGCACTGGAAGAAAGACTGTCCGAAGTTGAAGAATAAGGCCAAACATAACAATGGAAAGGCCATTATGGATTCAAATGTAGCTGATTGTGATGATTCAGACTTCTCATTAGTTACAACAGAGTCATCAACATCATCAGACATATGGTTGATGGACTCGGCTTGTAGCTATCATATGTGTCCCAACAGGGACTGGTTCGTGGAATTTCAAGAAGGAGAATATGGAGTCATCCACACACAGCCTCTGTAATAGCCATGTACTCTGCCTCTGTTGTAGACAAAGCAACTGTTGACTGCAAAGTAGACTTCCAACTAACTGGTGCCTTTGCAAAAGTAAACACATAACCAGTAGTTGATCTTCGTTTGTCCAGATCACCCGCAAAATCTGAGTCACAATATCCAACTACAGACTGATTGTCTTCCTGCTCAAAAACTAACCCGACATCTACAGTATTATGAATATACCGTAGAATCCACTTCACAGCTTGCCAATGCTCCTTCCCTGGATTGTGCATATATCTGCTAATAACTCCAACAGCTTGTGAAATGTCAGGCCTTGTGCAAACCATTGCATACATCAAGCTACCAACAACATTTGCGTATGGTACCTTTGACATATACTCTCGTTCAGCTTCATCCATTGGCGACATAGTAGTACTTAGCTTAAAATGGGGAGCAAGTGGAGTACTAACTGGCTTAGTCTTGTCATCTATGCCAAAACGTTGTAGTACTCTCTTCAAATATTCTTTCTGAGATAAACAGAGTTTCTTTGAACGTCTATCTCTAATTATCTCCATGCCAAGAATTTTCTTTGCCTCACCCAGATCCTTCATCTCGAACTCCTTCTTCAGTTGAATCTTCAACTTATCAATTTCTTCCAAATTCTTGGAAGCTATCAACATATCATCAACATATAGGAGAAAATATACAAAGGAACCATCTTTAAGCTTGTGCAAATACACACAATGATCGTATTTGCTTCTCTTGTACCCTTGCCGCAACATAAACTCGTCAAATCGCTTGTACCATTGTCTAGAAGATTGTTTCAATCCGTACAATGATTTTTCAAGTTTGCACACCATATTTTCTTTTCCAGCAACTTTGAATCCTTCTGGCTGAGTCATGTAGATTTCCTCCTCCAAGTTTCCATGTAAAAACGCAGTTTTTACATCCATCTGAACTAGTTCCAAATCCAATTGTGCTACCAAAGCCAACATAATTCTAATGGAGGAATGTTTTACAACTGGAGAAAACACTTCATTGTAATCAATTCCCTCCTTTTGAGCATATCCTTTGGCCACCAATCTTGCTTTGTAGCGAACATCTACTTGGTTAGGAAATCCTTCCTTCTTTGCAAATACTCATTTGCACCCAATTGCTTTCTTTCCCTTCGGGAGATTGGCCAATCTCCATGTATGATTCTGATGAAGGGACTGTATTTCATCATTCATGGCAATCCTCCACTTATCTTCTTCTGAACTTTGGACAACATCTTTATAAGTGGTAGGAACATCATCAGCTACAATTGAGGTTGCACAAGCAACCGTCTCTATGAGACGAACAGGTTTCGTTATTGTTCTTTTTGGCCTGCTGGTTGCTATTGATTCAAGTTGTTGTTGAGGTTCCTGAGTTGGAATCTCCTCTACTGGCTCTCCTTCCAGAGGGTAATCTTCATTTGTTTCCTCCTCTACTTCTTGTGTAGGAAAAATAAATTTTCCCTCAAACTCCACCTGCTTAGAAGCACCTTCATTTTGTTTGGTATCTTCTGTTACCTTATTTACCATAGCAGATTCATCAAAGGTAACATCCCTGCTGAATATTACTTTCTTTGTCATAGGACACCATAAGCGATATCCTTTGACTCCAGAAGTAATTCCCATAAAAATAGCCTTCTTTGCCCTTGGATCCAATTTTGACTCCGTCACATGATAATATGCAGTTGAGCCAAACACGTGCAAAGAGTTATAATCTACAGCAGGTTTTCCATACCATTTTTCAAATGGTGTCTTGCCATCAATAGCAGCAGATGGTAGACGATTAATGAGGTGGCATGCATATGTAATTGCCTCAGCCCAAAATTCTTTGCCCAAGCCAGCATTGGACAACATACACCGTACCTTCTCCAGCAAGGTCCGGTTCATACGTTCTGCCACTCCATTCTGTTGTGGTGTATGTCTAACAGTGAAGTGTCGGACGATGCCATCATTTTCACAGACCTTATTGAAATGATCATTTTTGTATTCACCTCCATTGTCTGTGCGAATACACTTGATCCTCCTGCCTGTCTGATTCTCCACCATCGTCTTCCATTTGAGAAAAATTCCCAACACTTCATCTTTGCTCTTCATTGTATACACCCATACTCTTCGGGAAAAATCATCAACAAAGGTTACAAAATAGTGCTTCCCACCCAATGAAGGTGTTTTGGAAGGACCCCAAACATCAGAGTGTACATAATCCAAAATGCCTTTAGTATTATGGATCGCTGTACCAAATTTAACCCTTGTCTGTTTCCCTTTAACACAATGCTCACAAAACTCCAAGTTGCAAGCCTTGACTCCTTTTAACAATCCTTGATCTGATAGAGTTTTCAAGGATTTTCCTCCAGCATGTCCCAAGCGCATGTGCCATAGCTTGGTTGCTTCTGCCTCTTTGTCGTCACTGGATGTCACTGTCGTTGTCCCAATAACTGTACTGCCACAATAGCGGTACATATTATTATTCTTCCGATTAGCCTTCATTACCACTAGTGCACCGGAACATACTCTCATCACTCCATTTTCTGCAATGATTTTAAACCCTTTTGATTCCAGGGCTCCCACAGAGATGAGATTCTTCTTCAAATCCGGTACATATCGAACATCTGTTAATGTTCTGATCATTCCATCATGGTTCCTTAATCGTATTGAACCAATGCCATATGAGGTAAGAGGGTTGTTATCCGCTGTGTGGACGACTCCATATTCTCCTTCTTGAAATTCCACGAACCAGTCCCTGTTGGGACACATATGATAGCTACAAGCCGAGTCCATCAACCATATGTCTGATGATGTTGATGACTCTGTTGTAACTAATGAGAAATCTGAATCATCACAATCAGCTACATTTGAATCCATAATGGCCTTTCCATTGTTATGTTTGGCCTTATTCTTCAACTTCGGACAGTCTTTCTTCCAGTGCTCTTTTTCTCGACAAAAGGCACATTCATCTTTGCTGGGTCTGGATCTTGACTTGGATCTTCCCTTCTTTGTCCTCGTTTGACTTTGAGGACGACCCCTCACAAATAGTGCTTCTCCTTCTCCGCCCTTCTGTTTTTCTCGCTTTCTTTGTTCATAGCTGTACAAAGCCGAACAAACTTCTCTAAGAGAAACTTCGTCATTTCCATGGAGTAGAGTAGTTTCAAGGTGCTCGTACTCATCAGGAAGTGACGCCAACAACATCAAGGCCAAGTCACCATCATCATAAGTTGTATCCATATTTTGCAAATCTGTGACCAACTTATTGAAACTGGTGATATGTTCATTCATCGTGGTACCAGGAACATAGGTGAAGTGAAACAGTCTCTTCTTCATGTACAATTTATTTTGACTATTTTTCTTCAAAAATTTATCCTCCAGTGCTTTCCATAATTTACTTGCAGAAGTTTCCTTTGTGTATGGATATTTCTGCTCTCTAGCAAGGTAGGATCGAATGGTACCGCAAGCAACACGGTTGATAATTCTCCAATCTTCTTCTCCAATAACATCTGGTTTCTTTTCTTCAATGGCCAGATCTAGCCCTTGTTGAAAAAGGACATCTAGAACCTCGCCTTGCCACATCCCAAAATGTCCGGACCCGTCAAAAATTTCTACCGCAAATTTCGCATTTGACACAATTCTTGTCATAAGCGAAGATGCCAATGATGACGTATTGTTGACACTTGATGTAGATTCTTCTTGTTTATTGTCTCCCATATTTGACACAAATATTATTTAATAGCTGACGACACAAATCAAGATTATTTCCTTTCTGATGTAGAAGATCAGACTAAGCTGCAACCACAGAGCATACTCAGACAGAACCTTGACTCAGTTACCAAGATAAATCTTTTCTGATGTGGAAGATCAGACTATGCTGCAACCACAGAGCATACTTAGACAGTACCTTGGCTCTGATACCAATTGTTGCGGAAGCCAAATGTATATAGTGTGAATAAGTCACAACTACTATACCAAAAATTATGACAGCCACCAAATAATAAATAAGACAATAAAGCAACAATAAAGGGAACACCAGAATTTACGAGGTTCGGCTAATTTTGCCTACTCCTCGGACACAACCAATATTTTATTTCACTCCAAAAATACAAGTGAAATAATACTAAAGAGAGAAGATACAAATGCCTTAAACAGATGAGAAGGCAAATGAGAGGTGTGTTTAAATCCTAAACATTAGGCCTTCTTTTATAGGGGGAAAATCCCCCCAAAATTCAAGAGCCCACCGATGTGGGACAAATTTGCCAAACTTCAACAAATCTCCACCTTGGCAAAATTCCACATCTTCAATTTTCTCTCAATAACAAATTTTGATTGTGTCTTCATCTTTAATCTTCAGTTTTCAACAATGTTGATCAAATCCAAACAATGTTGAAACTTGACCGCAGTCACCACCTTTGTCAGCATATCAGCAGGATTCTCTGTAGTATGAATTTTCTTCACCGTGACTCCACCTTCTTCTATGATTTCTCGTACGAAATGATACCGAATATCAGAATTGAGTTCAAAAGTTTATTTAAACTCAATTAAAATAGTTGTCTTTTCACATATATAGTTTGGTTTCTTTTCGATTTGTTGAAATCATCCAAGTGAGTGCTTGATATGGATTAGGGACATGTATCAGGGAATTTTTTCCGGTCTTGATAGTCCCTGCCGTCTGTTTGATGTGCGAAGTTTTCATATGCTTATTCACTTTAAGCATTTTTGAACTTTAAACATCTGATGTGCTTCTTATATAGCTCTTAGCATTTTTGTGCTGAGAAACAGGGATTGCAATTGCTTGAACTTTTAGATTTAGTTAATTACAAGTTAGAAACTTCTATGAGATATATTGCTAAATCCGTCTATAAGAGATTTCTGTATATATATATGCAGTGATCCTACCTTTAAATTTAGCAATGTTCGAATAGAAAAATATTGCATTCTACTAAAATAATATTTTGATTTTAGCTTTGCCATTTGAAGGAAAGGCTTATAGCGATATACTTTCCGTAAAATCTCGCAAATTTTTTTATTGGTGTAATCGATAACTGAATCGATAAGCCCCAAAAATCGATAAATTGAAATCAAAAAAATCGAATGCACACCCAGTCTGGCAGCTTGATTGATAAGTTTGTTTCTGTTAAGTTCACCTACCGTAAGTCATTAATGCCGATGCTAATTTAATTTCTGTTTTCTTATGTCTCACGTATCATGCTCATAGATTCTGTCGTTGTTTTTGAATTAAAAACTAGAATTCTGTTTCATGTCCAAAATGCCGAACCTAAGTTAGCAGCCTGAAGTGCCTCACTTTTTGAATTAGAAGTGATAATCTTGAAGAAAACTCTTATTTAACCGAATTACATGTGTAGCAAGAGAATCTAAGTTTATTTTTATAAATCCTTGTAATGCAAAGGTATCTACTATGCTTATCTGTCCCAATGAATCTTTTAAGAGTCCATGCTTGCTTGTTTCAATATACTTCCCAAACACCAAGCTATTTTTTCCCTGTAGTTTTAGTTATTAGATTCTCGTTACTAAAATCAGTTTGCTAAAGTTATTTTGTATAAAAGAATAAGGTAGGGATACCAACTAAAAGTATATTGTTGGTAAAGTTATTTTGTATACAAGAATAAGGCAGGGATACCTTCTTAAACATACCAGCAAGACTGTCCAAAGTAGTGCAGTGATCCAGTTTGATTCCTTGTAGACAACCTAGGACTTATATGTTAACACGATGCCAAAATATGAGAGCACATCTTTTGGAGATAAGAACAAAGAAATATAGCAATATGTGATGCATTCAGACCAATGTCTTGGAATCACAAATTGGTGTCAAATTAATTGAAAACTATAGGACCTCAAAGATGCACCCTAACAAAAATAAAGAGATACGAGAGGCACTACAGGTTATGTATTATCCTAAACAATATTTTGCTTAAACTGCAGGATGACATTCTACAGGAATATTTTCACAGTAGCTAGTTCTCATAATGAAGTGCAAAAGAAAACTGCAAATCTCAACCTATGGCTATGTCTAGAAAATGCAGACTGTAAGATGCTAGTTTTACTATAGCATTGGCACAAATGTCTGAGGCTCTTAATGAAGTGCAAATGAAATTTTCAGTTTTCAGTTTTCAGCTGATTCAGTTGACTGCAGCCCTTGTTTCTAATTATATCATATGATTCAAATCTTTTCCATTCTAGGTAATTTAGAAGCAAAAAAGGTTTGTGGACCTACTTTACTAAAAAATATTTGGAAACTTCCGTCGGGAAAGATAATTGATGTGCCGTTTGATAATTGTAACCAAGCTATTGGAAAAAAGGGCCGAAAACTTGCTAGCTTTCTAAAAATTATTGCCAGAATTCAAGAACTAACACCTCTATATGTAGATATTTGAAAAAAATTTGACAATGAGGAGAAGAAGAAATTGGTGGATTTTGTGAGGGTATGAAGTTGTTGTTGTTATTATTATTATTATTATTATTATTATTATTATTATTATTATTATTATTATTATTATTATTATTATTATTTTGTGAACATGGTCAATCTTTTATACATGATATTATCTTCTAAATGTTGGCTTTTATTTTTTCCAGAAGAAGTTCTCTATCCCAAAACGTGGAGAAGCGTGGATCTTAAAGTCACTAGGAAAGAAATGGAAAGATTACAAGTGCGATTTAAAAAATGAGCGTATGCGAAAATATAAAACTAAAGATTTTGCTAAAAAATAGATCAAGTTGCATACCGAGGGATCAATGGAGCGGTCTTGTCTCTTATTGGCTTTCTGATAAAGCTAAGGTATTAATTTTGAAAATTCACCTAGTCTGCTCATTTTCATAGCGTTTTCATTTTAATTATGCTCAAATTTTATTTAAAATTTATAAAATGTCGTTTTAATATTTCAATGATAGAGACGTACCCAAGCAAATAGAAATAATAGGGCCAAGCAAACGAGGCCTCACACAGGAGAATCCAAAGTGTTGCTACCTTGATGAATGAGCAGGTAAACCTGTGAAAATTATAAACTATAATATTTTAAATATTTTTTGTCATGTATGTCTGATATATAGTAGTGAATCATTTTGAATACACCATTTTTCTTGATTGTGATTATATGTGTAATATGATTTATTTTTTCAGTTAAATAGACATGATTGATCTGCTTGATTACTCTCCTTTCAACCTTTAATATGCTTTTTCACTATTTTTTTGTTTTGTTGGAGTGTAATGTTAAACTAAACAAAAGCCAACTTTTCTAGATTTAATGGAAATTAATTTGAACCTTGTAGTGAGTGAAGTGGAGAAGAATGCATGTTGTAATGGAGAATATGACAAAATGAGTGTTGGTGGTGGTTGTGTTAATTGCACTTTGTCCACTACTTCCAATGATAAATATAGTCTGTTGCCTGTGATCTTCATCTTATTTCTTGGTTGATTCCTTTTTAAGTGAGTGAAACCATCCTTACTAGCAGATGCGCTGCTCGATTATTCCATGCCTTATTACTTAAATTGAGGCTATTCACTCTCTTGTTATTGCTTTTATATTTGAATCTGTCTAAAGATTCATTCTGCTTGTTACCTTTCGAAAAATAATATTCATTCTGATTGAAGTTTGAGTTCTTTAGCAAAGGTTTGATTTGGTGGAGTGGTAAAAATCGGAGGTTTCAAATGCCGAAGGATAGTTTTAAGATCCTGTCTTGTCACTCATCTATGAGGATTTGGAAAGAATCCCACTTAAGATGGTCAATTACTTTTGATCTCTCTAATTAAAATATTTGTTCCTCACTCCAACATTTTTCCTCTAATACTATCTGATGAAAGATAAGTATTAAGCAATGGCTAGATCTTCTGTAGAGTGGAAGATATTCAGTTACTTGTAAGTGCTTGATTTTTACACCTTTTAGATTAGAAAGACAAATTTTGTGGGGACAGTGGCAAATTTGGTCATGAGTAATGGGATACTTTTTTCACATCTTTTCACGATGCTAAAATGACAAGTTTCTCCAAACATGAGCATAAAGTCTCCATAATTTTTGTTTCTGGTTTTGAGATAGATTTTCTTAGAAGATCAGCTAGTTGAGATTATTATTGATATAGAAGATTCACGTTGTAAGCACGTAATTTTTGACCCGCGCAAATTTTAAAGTTAGTTTTAGTATTTTAATATTTTTAAAATATTTACTTGACTTTATTTTAATATAATTTTAATTTTTTACTTTTAGTCCTAAGACATAAAAAAAAACAACATAAAATAGTTTTATTTATCGTATTTATCGCTTTTCTATATTTTTATCTTTAGTTTAAGATCAATTAGTATATTTTTATTCATGGTATCTTAATTTTATCCTGACTTTAACCTATTTTCTTTACTTTTTACTTTATTGTTATAACATTCGAAAATACAAAAAAAGTAGTTTCATTTTAAAATTTTGTTTATTTACTTAACTAAGTTTAATTAATATTTTGGTAGGATTTTTGAGTTTGTCTTTGTCCAACAAGAAAATTTGTAGGCCCAAGGGTGTGAGTCCATTTCTTTTACCTTAAACCCAATTGTTCTTAGCCCATTCTTCCCAACTCATTAGCCCATTTATGTGCAAGATTTAATCCTAGCCATCTATTTCCTTCTAATCCGATGGCCATCACCCCTTCCCACCTTCATATAAAATACCCAATTATAGAAACCCTAAAAAAACGTTTTCAATTCCTAGTCTTGAACTAGACAAGAGACAGCCGCCTCCATCCCATCCTTGAAACACCATCAGCTGTCAATCACCTTCTCCACAGCTGATAGTCGCGACACACATACACGCGCACAGTAAGAAGAAGAGGAACGATTTGCTCCATAGAAATCAATCCCCAAATACTCTTACCCTCTTCATTAATTTTTCACTAAATTACATCTCCATTAGCCAAAATCACACTATGTAGACCACTTGCAATCACTGTTCTTTCCCCGGAAAACTCCACTAATGTTGCTCACAACCCTTTTTTTTCCAAAAGCACTAATTAACACCCACAAAACAAGTCATTTATTTCTTGAGTTATAGTTTATCAGACGTCTTATTCGAGGTTGTCGTCCGGATTTCGGTCGCTGGCTCTATTTGTAATTCGAAGTTGCCGATCGAAGTTTTTGGTCGCGTGTCCAATTGCTCGTTCAAAGATTTGCTGATGATTCATTGTTGGGTGTTCTTTTGTTAATCCGGAATTGAAAGATTTCGACAGTAAGGTCCATTTCTCATCCTACTTGAATTTTGAGCGTGAATGGGATTCTGTTTCAAGCATGCTATTATCTTTCCCTTAATCTTCATGTTTATGTGCTTATATCATTGCTATTGCAAATTAATATGTTGAAAACAGATATTTGGTGTAAAATGTTGAAATTGGATAAAGTGGGTCTGGGATGTTGCGTTAAAACGAAGCAAAATTAGAATTGTAATATTTATCGCTTTTATTATTTGTCTATCGCTAGGAGCATGTTTTAGGCCGACCACACTTGGGTAGGTAAGCCTTAGAATTTTGGTTAGTTTTGAGGCGATAGGTCGTTCCCTTAGTTAAATTTATCCAGGGAATGCCCCGAAGGATTTGTATATATTTTATTCTGGGGAATGCCCCGAAGTATTTGTAATTGGAGGCTGTGGCGAACATCGTAGAAGAAATAGGCGTAGGATAATTTAGAACTTTAATTTTTCTTCTTTTAATTTTCTTTCATTTAGGTGGGGACGACCTCGAGCCTCTTTTGATTGTTTATTTTCTTTTTATGTGTCATTACCTCAACTTGAATATTTTAAAAGCCAACTTGATCGAGTATGCATCGTACTAGTTACGGGACTTGGGGAGTGCCTAACACCTTCTCCCCGAGTCAAACGAACCCCCTTACCCGAATCTCTGGTGTAGACTTAGTGTTGGAGTCTCAAGTGTTTTGAAAAGAAAAAATTATTTTTAGAATAAAAAGGTGACCTGACACACCGATATCAAATGTCAGGTGGCGACTCTGAGTTATTTCCTTTTAAACACAATGTTTTGTCACTTTTTTTTTAATTTTGATCTTTACAAATTTCTTTTATTTTTAAGAGGGTTTAGTGAAGGTTCTGTTAAAAAAGGGGTGTGACATCTCTGGCGACTCTGTTGTGGATCTGCAGGATTGAGCTAGTACTTAATCTTGTTGGCTTTTTAGGATATTCGGTTGAGGTTTTTATGTGTTTTGTTTGCTTTATTTAATTTTTATTTTGTTTATGTCATTTTATTATTTGCTAGTTGCTTATTTGTTTACAGTTTTTTCTTTATGTGTTACTGCTTTATAAACTGTCATCATATGCATTACCCAGTCAATTCTTTCTGCAACAAGTCTCGGAGCACGCGTCGCGTGCACGAACTCTTTGTTGAGTCACCCTTGATTTAGGAGGGGGGGCCGTCGGACGTATGGAGTGGGTGGAAAGCTTGAGCAGCCATCATCGACCATACGCTCCCCCGAATTGCCTTGTTAGTGAACCCCAAACTTAGGTCAGCCTTTAGGTCATTTTTATTTGCATCATGTCATTTAGACCTAACAGGGCTCGGTCCCAGGTACCGTGTCCCTTTGTAGGAAGCCTATCCAAATTTTGTCAAAATGGACCCGTGGCCCAAAAAGACATTCAATCATCCCTATGTGATACATGTTCCATCTTTGAGGGTAAAAAAGTCATTTGGCGGACCGATGCTTGGGAAAGAAGGGTGAAAGACAAAGCAAGTAGGGCCCAATTATATTTTTCTTTCACTACCTTTTTTATACAAAAAATAAAAATGAAAAATCTAAAAATAGATTTTACATTTTCCCATTATTTTCCAAAAAAAGAAAAAAAAGAAGAAAATCCAAAAGATTTTACATTTTCCATCATTTTCCGAAAATTCAAAAAAAGAGAAAAGAAAATCCAAAAAGAGTTTACATTTTCCATCATTTCTCAAAAAGACAAAAAATATGGTTTTTCCAAATTAGTTGCATTTTGTTTTAAAAAGGCTTTCTCCCATGACCAATCTTTCCGAACTACGCGAACCTGATTCTCGTCTTCTGGGCGGGATACGTGGGAAACCCACATAGGATCCGGTCTTCCTATTAGGTCCTAGGTTCTTGGCTTCCGGGGTCGTAGCCAAATCTTGCATATATAGCCATATTTGGCCACTTTGGCCGTTTTTGCAAAAATAGAAGTGTTTTCTCAAAGTAGTTTGTTATCTCTTGTCTTAGGATCTTAAGTCTACAATAAAGTGTCCTCTTAATTCTAAGGTTCATTCCTGTCAAATTTGCATGTCTAGCCACTTTTGGCCACATCGGCCATTCTTGCAAAATATGGTTATTTTTTCAAGAGTGGATCAATTACCCATGTATTAGGATCTTGAGTTTATAACTCGGTGTCATATCACTTTAAGGTCCATCCATGTCGTGTTTGCGTCCCTAGCCACATTTGGCCACATCGGCCATTTTTGCAAAAAGGGTCCATTTCTGCAAAGTAATTTTTAAGACCATGATTATCGGGATATTAGAGTCATGTAAGCTTTAAATGGAGTATTTCTCATGCATTAGGGGTCAACTTTGTCAAGTTTGCGCTAATAGCCACTTTCAGCCACTTAGGCCATTTTGCAAATATAGCCAAGTTGTGTCCTGCATTTGTCGACTAGGAAATGTGGTGGGGTCACATAGTTTCCCGAGCCTCTAACCATGTTTGCTTCATTCAGGTATGGACCTGCTGATTCGATCCAAAGTGTTGATGGTAGTAAAGATTCCTAGGAAGTTGATCAAGTGGTAGAAAATGTTTTCATCGTTAGAGCAGCATGAGTTAATGCAAAAATTGGGCACCCTAACTTCCCTTCTTGATATCACACCCCGCCCAGACTTAGTGGAGGTGATGCTGACTTATTGGGATCCACAAAATTTGATTTTCAGATTTGGAGAGTGTGAGATGACTCCTACCTTGGTGGAAATGTCTGGTCTCACTCGTTTAAGCTATATAGGCAAGGACATGATACTTCCCCGGGATCACTCTAGGACAATATTCCTCAGCGACCTGGGCCTGAAAGATAATAAGCATTTAAAATGTCTCGAGCAGTCCTGGATATCCTTGGATTATTTGTTTGCTAGATTTGAACCACATGATAGTTTTGATATCTTTTGGGATGAGTTCTGCACAACCAAGGCAAAGTGGCAAAGACGTCGCCTCGAAGCTTTCAGCCTTGCTCTGTTGGGATTATTGATTTTTTCATTAGACGAGAGGCACATTAGCACCCGTCTACAGTCAGTGGTAATGGCACTATTTCATGAGAAGCAACGCAAAACCGTTACCGTTGTGTCGATGATCTTAGCAGAGTTGTACCGAGCCCTGAGTGAGGTTAGGGTAGGTGTCAGATATTTTGAGGGAAGTAACCTTTTGCTACAACTGTGGATGATGGAGCATTTGCACACCGCTTCCTTACTTTGTCCCATCAACCGTGCCTTGAGGGATCGGGTGGTATGCATCGAACGTAGGATGAAATCTCCTAAGTTTACGTACCCAGTAGGCATCACGGCTTGGATTGAGTTCCTCAATTTGAGGACAAATGGGAATGCTTTGTGGGCTTACCTTTGGATGATATCTTGGTAGGGTGCCTCATGCAGCCTTTCCTGATGTTGATAGGACTCAAGTGTGTTAGACCGTACACTCCCGTTAGGGTAATGCGGCAATTGGGCAGAAGACAAGAGGAGCCTCCAACTTTGAATCTTCGGAGGCACATCATAAATTATAGCAAAAAAGCGGCTGATGAAATCAAGTATGTGCAATACTGGAACAATACAAAGAGGATGAAGAAAACTACATTAGTAGAGGACGTCGGTAGGCCCAAGTGTACTCAGGAGTACTTGATTTGGTTACAGTCCATCCCGCTAGGGGTCAGCACCCCATTGCCAGCACAACTTAGGGGTCGGGCAGTTCAGACAAATGATTTTGAGGAGGCATCGGACCAAGATCCCTGGGATAAGCTTGAGTTGATAAAGTCTCAGTTAGCGGGATTGGCAGCAAACGTGGAGCAGCATGGCCAGTATTTGTTTAGGGTCGGCCTTCAGGATGCGGGGCCACACGCCAAGGCCTTTATTCCCAGCATCAGTGTTTCTTTACGAGGCATGTTACAGAGTTTGAGCATGACGGACAGCCCAGGATCATCCCAGCTAGGACCGTCGCATTCAGGAGCCGCTTGAGGAGTCATTCTATTTAGGTGTTTTGAGATTGTCGTATGTTGTCTTTTACTTTCGTGTCTTGTCTAGAAGTACTGAGTCTTTTAGGTAGTGTCAGAGTCTGTCGTAGTGTAGTTGAGTCTGTCATGTCTTTCATTATCGTATTTCCCTTTGTATTTTAATGAAAATCCCAAAAAGATTTTGTTTTCAGTTTATTTTCCACCACTTCTTCAGAACTACGCTTGGTCTGATTCATGAGGGACATGATACGTAGGCAACCTACATCGGGTTCGATCAAATCATTTTTGGTTCAAAATAAAAAGAGAAAGAAAAAGAAAAGAGTGAAAAGAGGTGTTGGAAAATAAAGAGAAGAAAGGATTGAAATGAGCAAATTGGGATGTTGCCATATGACCCTGCGACCCTCAAAGCCATTTTAGAACCGTTAATCGTTGCTAGGTGCATTGCATGTAAGGTGATATTATTATTTGATAAATGCTCTAACGCTAACATGGTGGTTTTGTGTTGTTGTCCTCTGTTATCTCTATAAAGTTTCAGGAAGGTGGTTAGTTTGTTGGCATCCTGGCAAGTCATCCATACAATACCCGATCAAAGCGTCAAACAGTCATGGCTAGCAGGGAAACAAACACTGGAGTTGTAGACCCACCAAGGGAGATTGTTGAGTCGGAATCGGAACTGCAAGAGGAGGTCCGGAGGTTGAGGCATCAGATGGCAGAAATTTATCAAGCCTGGATTAAGGGACACCCTCCACCCTCGTTCCCTACCAACTACATAGAAAACCCTGCTTCCATTCCACCACTCTCTCAATCCCAGATGACCAATACCATTGATCTTTCCCCATAACACGCACCTGGCTTTACCCCTTACCATAACTACCCCGGCACTTCAGCCCAAATTGTTCATGCTCCGCTAGCCAAAATAACCTCATACCCCGCTCCGACATCTGCTCCTATTTTTGTACCCCCTCAACAAGCTACCCTCCACTGATCCTCTAGTGAGCCCGCATTCCCCGCTACAGATGCCCACTACTATGCACTGGAGCCCACCTTCAAAGTCCCAGATCCTTACTCTTACACTCCCTAATTTGAGCCTCATGTTGAAACTGACAAACCACCCAAGAACGCAGAGCAAGAAGAGATGTTTAGGAAGGTACAGAGTCTGGAGCAATTATTGAGAAATATGCAAGGGTTGGGAAACCAAGTGAGTGTGGCCTATAAGGATTTGTGTTTGTTCCCCGATGTCCAATTGCCTACCGGGTTCAAGATGCCCAAGTTTGACTTGTATGACGGACACGGGGATCCTGTATCTCATATGAGAGGTTATTGCAGTAAAATGAAAGGCGCCGGGGGAAAAGATGAATTACTGATGGCATACTTCAGCCAAAGTCTGAGTGGGGAAGCTTTAGAATGGTACACTCGCCAGGACGCCAGCAGGTGGTACACCTGGGACGATATGGCTCAGGCCTTTGCCTGGCACTTTCAGTACAATATAGACATTGTTCCAGACCGCCTATCTCTAACCAAGGTGGAAAAGAAACCCAGTGAAAGCTTTAGAGAATATGGGTTCCGATGGAGGGAGCAAGCTGCACGAGTCAATCCTCCGATGGAAGAGGACGAGAGGTTAAATACTTTCTTTAAGCCCTAGAGCCCACTTACTATGGCCACTTGATCTCAGCCATTGGTAAGTCTTTCAATGATGTGGTGAATATGGGAGAAATGGTGGAAGAGGGGCTCAAGTCGAGTAAGATCATGAGCTATTCTGCTATAAAAGCAACCACCTAGGTAGTCCAGAGTGGTACCGGAAGTTTGCTAGGCAAGAAGAATAAGGAAGATGTTGCTATGTTTGTCTCCGGATCATGGCATGGCCATAGGGGTTCACCTCATCAGTACATCCATCATCGACCCCGACCCCAAGCCTACGCCCAAGCTCCATATAATCCACCTCAACATTACTTTTCCCTGCAAAACCCCCAATACTCAGCCAGGCCATACCAATACCTTGTTTACCATGCATAGTCATATGCTCAACCCCCTCCTTACCCGCAATGGCGTGCTCCATCTCCGCAGAATATCTACCCAGCTCCACAAAATACTTATCCACCCCCACAACCCTATCAAAACCCCACTTGTTCAAATTTTTAATCAAGGCCAGAGTATAGGAGAGAGAGGCAGCAGTGGAAACAAACTTTTACCCCGCTTGGAGAGTCCTATGCTAGTCTGTTTCAAAGGTTAAGGAAGTTAGACGTCTTGAGGCCGATTGAGTCAAAGATACCAAACCCCCCTCCAAAGAACCTCGATTATTCCCTAAGATGCGCATATTGTACTGATGCTCCAGGGCATGACATAGAGAAGTGTTGGCATTTGAAACGGGCAATCCAGGAGCTCATTGATACAAACCAAATTGTAGTCCATAGCCCAGATGCGCCAAACATCAACCAAAACCCTTTGCCAGCCCATGCAGAGACGCACATAATTGAAATAGTTCACAAGGATGGGGAGCCCAAAAAGTCTTCTAAGTCCGTCATGATGATTCGGGCCAGTGAAAGCAATTTGGTTAAAGCTCCAGACTCTACCAAAGCAACGCCCTTGATAGTTTAAGGGATGACAGAAAAGCCGAGCGCACTCAATTCGAAACAACCAGTGTTGGTCGTGAAAGGGCTGTCGAAAGATATCGGGGCAAGGCCGGAAAGTTCAAAAGTGGTAGTACCAGGGATTTCAAGTAAGCCTGTGATAGTTGTGAAGGGGGCTCCTACTACCCTTATCATCATTAAACCAGTAACCCAGCTTCCAATGGTGGATGCCAAGGCTGTTCCGTGGAATTATAAACAAGTGATAGTGACATACAAAGGAAAAGAAATAGAGGAAGAAGTCAATGAAACTAGAGGATTGACTCGTTCTGGGAGATGTTTCACCCCCAGAAGAATTAAGAAAAGCCAAGCCATTCAAGGATAGCCCAATGCCAGTAAAGAAATCGGTCGCTGAGGAAGAGGCTGAGGAGTTCCTGAAAAAGATGAAAGTGCAGGATTATTCCATTGTGGAGCAGTTAAGGAAAATACCAGCCCAGATTTCTCTTTTCTCTTTGTTGATACATTCAGATGAACATCGCAGGGTCTTGATGAAGATTTTGAATGAGGCACATGTTCCTGATAAGATCACAGGGAACCACTTGGAAAAATAGTTGGCAGGATCTTCGAAGCAAATAGGATCACTTTCTCGGATGATGAACTTCCTATGGAGGGTACAGAACACAACCGAGCTCTCTATCTCACAGTGAAGTGTGAAGATTCTGTTGTCTCAAGGGTTTTGGTTGATAATGGCTCTAGTGTGAATATTTGTCCCCTGTCTACTCTGCAAAAACTGAAGATTGGCATCGAAAGAATCCACTTTAATAGTGTATGTGTTCGAGGCTTTGATGGGGGAGGTAAAGATTCTGTTGGAGATATAATGCGCGAATTATCGATAGGGCCTGTTGAGTTTACTATGGAATTCCAAGTGTTAGATGTGGTTGTCACTTACAATCTGTTGTTAGGCAGGCCCTGGATACATACTGCTAAGGCAGTCCCATCTTCTGTGCACCAAATGGTGAAGTTTGAATGGGACACACAAGAAATAGTTGTGCACGGTGATGAGGACTTGTCAGCCTGTAATGATACAATTATTCCGTTCATCGAAGCTGAAGATGATAAGGGACCTTGGGTCTATCAGACTTTCGAAACAATGTCTGTTGAGAAAATTCCTGAAGGAAAATACATTCTGTGTCCTAAGCTATCCTCCGCGTCCATCATGGTTGCGAATGAAATGTTGAAGAATGGTTTTGTACCGGGCAAGGGTCTGGGCTCATCTCTGCAGGGTATTGTGCATCCAGTGCGCCCCAGTGGGAATCTTGGTACATTTGGTTTGGGATTCATGCCCACAGAGAAGGACGTGAAAAGGGTTAAAAATCTGAAACAAAAGGTATGGTCGCTCCCCAAGCCCATCCCACACATCTCTAAGTCTTTTGTCAAGCCAGGGGCCGAAAAGCCTCCAACCTCCTCAATACCAAAACATGTGGTCGATGTTGATGAAGAGCTGATCAAGAGGTTCCAAAGTCTGTTCGAAGAGGTCAATATGGTAGAACTTGGTGAAAGCTCTAGTAAAGAAGATGTGCAGCTCGTTGGCCCAAACGTGAAGCTTAGCAATTGGGAAGCTACTCCTCTCCCCACCAGGAAGGAGTTTTGGTAGTTTGCTTTGTGTTCCTTTCTGTTATCTGGGTTATTCCAAGTTTGTAATCCAGATTTTTAGTTTTTGCTTGTTTTGATGTTCAAACCCTGCTATCCTTTTATTTTCAATGAAATGCAATTTTCCGTTTTCCATTATTTTTAATAGTGTTTTATTTTATTCTTTTTTCTTTTGTACAGTTCTTTTTATGTTGGTTGCAGTGACATGACATGCATGAAGAGTTTTAAGCCGAGTCTTAAAAGCCAATCCAATTCTGAAATAACAATCCAAGAAGTAGAAAATGATGATGAAATAGAATATGATGAAGAAGCAACATTTGAGGAAATCAGTAAAGATCTAAAACAATTTGAAGAAAAACCAAAGCCTAATTTGAGTGAGACTGAAGCAATCAATTTAGGGGACCAGGATGATGTTAGAGAAACCAAGATAAGTGTGCATTTAGAACCGCGAGTTAAGGAGGAAATAATCAAAACATTGTTTGAGTACAAAGATGTCTTTGCATGGTCATATGACGATATGTCGGGCCTGAGCACTGATCTGGTAGTTCAAAAATTGCCAACTGATCCAACATCCCCTCCTGTCAAGCAAAAGTTGTGAAAGTTCAAGACTGATATGAGTGTGAAGATCAAAGAAGAAATCACAAAGCAGCTTACTGCAAAGGTCATTCGGGTCACTCGATATCCCACTTGGTTAGCCAATGTTGTGCCAGTATCAAAGAAAGATGGTAAGACTAGGGTCTGTGTTGATTACCGTGATCTTAACAAAGCAAGCACAAAGGATGATTTTCCATTGCTGAACATTCACACTTTGATCGATAATTGTGCCAAGCATGAGATTGGGTCTTTTGTGGACTGTTACGCGGGATATCACCAGATCTTGATGGATGAGGAAGATGCAGAAAAGATAGCATTCATCACGCCATGGGGAACATACTATTATCGGGTAATGCCATTTGGTTTGAAGAATGTTGGGGCAACTTATATGAGGGCGATGGCCACCATATTTCATGACATGATACATAGGGAGATCGAGGTTTATGTAGATGATGTGATTATAAAGTCAAAGAAGCAGTCTGACCATTTTAAGGATTTGAAGAAGTTTTTCCAAAGACTCCGCAGGTATAACCTCAAGCTTAATCCAGCGAAATGTGCATTTGGTGTCCCGTCGGGGAAGCTGCTGGGATTCGTGGTTAGTAGACGCGGCATTGAGTTAGATCCATCGAAGATCAAAGTCATTCAAGAGTTACCACTGCCAAAGAACAAAACAGAGGTGATGAGTTTTCTTGGAAGGTTAAATTACATCAGTAGGTTCATTGCTCAGCTCACGACAACCTGTGAGCCCATCTTTAAGCTGCTGAAGAAGAATGCTACAGTCAAGTGGACTGACGAATGTCAAGAAGCATTTGATAAAATTAAGAGGTACTGGTCGAATCCACCTGTGCTGGTCCCACCAGAGCCTAGAAGACCTTTAATTCTCTATTTGACAGTCTTGGATAATTCTTTTGGCTGTATATTGGGTCAACATGACATCACAGGAAAGAAGAAGCAAGCAGTCTCTTATCTCAGTAAGAAGTTCACTCCCTATGAGGTTAAGTACACTCTGCTTGAGAGGACATGTTGCGCCCTGACTTGGGTTGCACAAAAGTTGAAGCATTATCTGTCGTCCTACACTACTTACCTCATTTCCCGCATGGATCCTCTAAAGTATATCTTTCAGAAGCCTATGCCTACGGGAAGACTGGCGAAGTGGCAGATTTTACTTACTGAGTCTGACATCATCTATGTGACTCAGATCGCGATGAAGGCTCAAGCCTTGGCTAACCACTTGGCCGAGAATCCGGTGGATGATGAATATGAGCCACTGAAGACTTATTTTCCTGATGAAGAGGTCATGTGTGTTGATGAGGTTGACTAAGATGAAAGCCAGGTTGGAAACTCTTCTTTGATGGAGCTGCTAACATGAAGGGGGTCGGAATAGGGGCTGTACTTATCTCTGAAATAGGGCAACACTACCCTGTAACAGCCCAGCTTCGATTTTATTGCACCAACAATATGGCCGAGTACGAAGCATGCATTCTAGGTTTGAGGTTAGCTATAGACATGGGAGTCCAGGAAATACTGGTTCTGGGAGATTCAGATTTGTTGGTTCATCAAATTCAAGGAGAATGGGAGACTCGAGATTTGAAGCTCATACCGTACCGACAGTGTCTGCATGATCTTTGTCAACGGTTCAGGTCGGTTGAATTTAGACATATTCCAAGGATTCATAATGAGATTGTTGATGCCTTGGCCACTCTGGCGTCAATGTTACATCATCCGGACAAGGCATATGTCGACCCCGTGCACATCCAAATCCATGATCAACATGCTTATTGTAATGTGGTGGTAGAGGAAATCAATGGCGAACCTTGGTTCCATGATGTCAAAGAATACGTCAGGTCGGGGGTATATCCAGTACATGCTACAGGTGACCAAAAGAGGACCATTCGACATCTGGCTAGTGGATTTTTCTTGAGTGGAGGAATCTTGTACAAGAGGACTCCAGATTTAGGACTGCTGAGGTACATAGATGCTAAAGAAGCTTCAACTATCATGGTAGAAGTGCATTCTGGAGTTTGTGGGCCGCACATGAACGAGTATGTCTTGGCAAAGAAGATACTTCGAGCAGGTTATTATTGGCTCACCATGGAACGGGACTGTATCAGTTTTGTTCGCAAGTGTCATCAATGCCAGGTACATGGTGATTTGATTCATTCTCCCCCATCTGAGTTACACACAATGTCTGCACCTTGGCCCTTTATTGCTTGGGCCATGGATGTCATTGGACCAGTTGAGCCGGCAACGTCAAATGGGCATAGGTTTATTCTGGTGGCCATTGATTACTTTACCAAGTGGTTCGAAGTTGTAAATTTCAAGTCCGTGACCAAGAAGGCGGTGGTGGATTTTGTTCATTCAAATATCATTTGTCGGTTCGGAATTCCCAAGATGATCATCACAGACAATGCTGCTAATCTCATCAGTCATTTGATGAAAGAGGTATGCCAACAATTCAAGATCATGCATCGGAACTCCACTCCGTATCGCCCCAAGGCAAATGGAGCTGTTGAGGCTGCTAACAAGAACATAAAGAAGATACTTCGTAAGATGGTTCCAGGTTCTAGGCAGTGGCATGAAAGGTTGTCTTTTGCCTTACTGGGTTATCGCACAACTGTTCGCACTTCAGTAGGTGCAACTCCTTATCTGTTGGTATATGGAACTGAGGCAGTTATACCTGCAGAAGTTGAGATCCCATCCCTTCGGATCGTTGTAGAAGCTGAAATTGATGATGATGAGTGGGTCAAAACCCGGCTAGAGCAATTGAGTTTGATTGATGAGAAAAGGTTGGTTGCAGTATGTCATGGTCAATTGTATCAGAAGAGAATGGCAAGAGCATACAACAAAAAGGTGCGTCCTCGGAAATTCGAAGTGGGCCAAATGGTATTGAAATGCATCCTTCCTCATCAGGCTGAAGCTAAAGGCAAGTTCGCCCCAAACTGGCAGGGACCATTCATAGTGACAAGAATGTTGCCCAATGGTGCTTTGTATTTAACAGACATAGAAGGCAAATGTGTAGTTATGGCTATTAATTCTGATGCAGTTAAGAGGTACTATGTATGATTTCTTTGTTTACCGTCAGTTGTATTTTGTACTTGGCATGTTCAAAGTTGAAATGACGAGGGCATTTTGTTCTGCTACCCGAACACTTTTATCCTTTGTTATCCTTTTTGAGCCTTATTTATTTTCTTTCATACCCCTCTTTTGGAATCAGTAGTAGAAGTAGAGAATGAAAAAATGATGATGAATGAGTGAAAATAAGAAAAAGGAAAAAGAAAAGAAAAAAAGAAAAAAAAAGAAGAAAAAAGAAAAAAGAAAAGAAAAGCAACAAAAACAAATAACTTCCTTTTGAACTACGTTCGACCTGATTCCTTTTAAGGATACGTAGGCAGCCTTACGGTTCGGTCCCATCAAAATAGAAATTAAAATTCCCCGGCCCAAAGAAACTGGGGCATAAGTTTGGGTTTTGAAAAGATCTGATTCCAAAAGTTGTAATTTTAACCCCTTTTTCATCTTAAATTAGTTTGAGCCTTCATACCACCCTTTCTTTCTAACCCTGTCCAAAAGTCTACATTACAGTCCAAAAAAAAGACCTTCTGATCAATCTTTGAGGATGCCAGGTCAAGCGAGACAGAGGAAGGATTTACATCATGGGTAACACTTTGATCATGGGCACAAAGGAAAATTGAATAAATGAGAGAGTCTTATTGGTGAAAACCCTCACGGGCACCGTAAGGCGATGGTGAGCTGAGAGAAAATTTAAAATGAGAGAGTCTTATTGGTGAAAACCCTCACAGGCACCATAAGGCGATGGTGAGTTGAGATATGAACAAATAAAAGAGGCTTGTTGGTGAAAAACCCTTTGGGGCACTACAAGTCGAATGAGGCTCATGACTTTACAGAGAATTTGGATCGGTGAAAGCCCGGTTTTGAAGTATGAAGACAGGACATAAGCTGAAAGTATGATTGGTTGGACGGATTAGGCTGATCAATCCTAAATGCATGTCATGATCATTGAAGTCGGCTGCTTCTCTCAAATAAGTCTTCTTTTCTCATTCTTCTTCGTATAGTCATCTGTGCTCAAAATTTTCCTTTGTTCCTTTTGTCAAAAATCATTTTACTTTGCTCTTTGAGCCTATCTTTATGGGTCTCTTTTGAGTCAGCCCTTATTGAACAAGCAGGAAAGGATTTCAAAGCCTACTACCAGCTTCTAAATTGCACAAAGCGGAGTCCGGCCAGGCACATCACAATTGACTTGATTTAGAGTAAGCAGTATGGTGATAACTGAGGTTCAAGCAATCAAGTGAATCTTGAATTTTGAGAAAATACAAGGGTTCAACAACTTTCAAAATGAAAACACAATGCAACGAGTGAGTGTGAGAGATTCAGGTCATGCAGAGATTTTGTGGTCCAGTTCTAATCAAAAGTTCAAACAACTTCTTGCTAGCCCGAAGCAGCTAATCAGAATGAAGCATGGCTGTGGCGGAAGCAGACACTCAGCAAGGATGCCACAAACTAACCAGCACATTTTCAAACTAACAAGATTCTATTTGTCTGAAACAGGGGCAAGAAATTTTTTAAATCCACAGGGACCTCCCATGGAAAATCATGGTTCAGGGAGCAAGAAATTCTATTCAGAATCCTCAAAGATGAGAGCATGACTCAGGTAAGTTCGTTTAAAATTTTCAGGACCCTCCTGGATAATGGGATTTAATTTAAAATTTTCAGGACCCTCCTGAATAATGAGATTTAGTTTTTAATTTTCAGGACCCTCCTAGATAATGGGATTTAGTTTCTAAAATTTTAAGGACCCTCTTGGATAATGGGATTTAATTTATAATTTTCAGGACCCTCCTAGATAATGGGATTTAATTTAAATCTTTTATGACCCTCCTGGATAATAGGATTTAATTTAAAATTTTCAGGACCCTCCTGGATAATGGGATTTAGTTTTTAAATTTTCAGGACCCTCCTGGATAATGGGATTTAGTTTTTAAATTCTCAGGACCTTCCTGGATAATGGGATTTAGTTTTTAAATTCTCAGGACCCTCCTGGATAATGGGATTTAGTTTTTAAATTCTCAGGGCCCTCCTGGATAATGGGATTTAATTTTTTTAAAAAAAGTTCTCAGAACCCTCCTGGATAATGAGATTTCGTTTTTAAATTTCAGGACCCTCCTGGATAATGGGATTTAATTTAAATTTTCAGGACCCTCCTGGATAATGGGATTTAGTTTTTAAAATTTTCAGGACCCTCCTAGATAATGGGATTTAATTTAAATTTTCAGGACCCTCCCGGATAATGGGATTTGGTTTTTAAATTTTCAGGACCCTCCTGGATAATGGGATTTAGTTTTTAAATTTTTCAGGACCCTCTTGGATAATGGGACTTAGTTTTAAAGCTTTCAGGACCCTCCTGGATATTGGAATTTAGTTTTAAGTTTTAGAGGAGGTTTAATTCGAAGTTTTCAGGGCCCTCCTGGATAATGAGATTTAGCTTTTGAATTCTTAGAGCTCTATAGGTAACATGATCCGATTAACACTCACAAATATGCCCAGATCCCAAATTGGGGCAGAATTTTTTTTTTTGTTTTGTCTGTTTTGTTGCAATATCAGGCACCCACCTGGATAACGAGGGAATACAATTTAAGTTGTTGGTGATCTGGCGCCCACCTGGATAACGAGGGAATACAATTCAAGTTTTTGGTAATCAGGCACCCACCTGGATAACGAGGGAATACAATTCAAGTTGTTGGTAATCAGGCACCCACCTGGATAACGAGGGAAAACAGTTTCAAGTTTTGGTAATCAGGCACCCACCTGGATAACAAGGGAATTCATTTCAGACTTACTTCAATTTGCAAATTTAAGAAGCATCAGGAGCCCGCCTGAAGAACAGGGTCCACTTTTCAGTCTCATGTTGAAGATCAAATAAAGATTCAAGGAAGATTCAATACAAGAAGCAGATAGGATCTTGTATTTTTCTTTCACTTTGCTGTAATTTTTTCTTTTATTTTGATGTAATGGCAGGAACCGCAGACCAGAACCTCGACGACACTTCACTAGACTCTCCACCTCGGTACTCCATCATCCTTCTCACTTCTGAACTACACGTGGCCTGATTCCTTTATAGCCAAGGATATGTAGGCAGCTCAGATACCAGGGTTCGGTCACAATCTTTTTAGCCATCTTTATTTTCTTTTGAATAAGTGTCGGGTAATAAATCAATTACGTTGCTTATTGTTCTTTGCTCCGGAAACTCTTCGTGTTTACGAGCAAAGAGGGGCAGTTGTATGCACGTAAATTTTGACCCGCGCAAATTTTAAAGTTAGTTTTAGTATTTTAATATTTTTAAAATATTTATTTGACTTTATTTTAATATAATTTTAATCATTTTGCTTTTAGTCCTAAGACATAAAAAAAACACGAAATAGTTTTATTTATCGTATTTATCACTTTTCTATATTTTTATCTTTAGTTTAAGATCAATTAGTATATTTTTATTCATGGTATCTTAATTTTATCCTGACTTTAACCTATTTTCTTTACTTTTTACTTTATTGTTATAACATTCGATAATACAAAAAAAGTAGTTTCATTTTAGAATTTGTTTATTTACTTAACTAAGTTTAATTAATATTTTGGTAGGATATTTGAGTTTGTCTTTGTCCAACAAGAAAATTTGTAGGTCCAAGGGTGTGAGTCCATTTCTTTTACCTTAAACCCAATTGTTCTTAGCTCATTCTTCCCAGTCCATTAGCCCATTTATGTGAAAGATTTAATCCTAACCATCTATTTCCTTCTAATCCGATGGCAATCACCCCTTCCTACCTTCATATAAAATACCCAATTATAGAAACCCTAAAAAAAAGTTTTCAATTCCTAGTCTTGAACTAGACAAGAGACAGCCGCCTCCATCCCATCCTTGAAACACCATCAGCTGCTAATCACCTTCTCCACAGCTGATAGTCGCGACACACATACACGCGCACAGTAAGAAGAAGAAGAACGGTTTGCTCCATAGAAATCAATCCCCAAATACTCTTACCCTCTTCATTAATTTTTCACTAAATTACATCTCCATTAGCCAAAATCACACTATATAGACCACTTGCAATCACTGTTCTTTCCCCGGAAAACTCCATTAATGCTGCTTACAAAACTTTTTTTTTCAAAAGCACTAATTAACACCCACAAAACAAGTCATTTATCTCTTGAGTTAGAGTTTAGCAGACGTCTTATTCGAGGTTGCCGTCCGGATTTCGGTCACTGGCTCTATTTGTAATTCGAAGTTGTCGATCGAAGTTTTTGGTCGCGTGTCCAATTGCTCGTTCAAGGATTTGCTGATGATTCATTGTTGGGTGTTCTTTTGTTAATCCGGAATTGAAAGATTTCGACAGTAAGGTCCATTTCTCATCCTACTTGAATTTTGAGCGTGAATGGGATTCTGTTTCAAGCATGTTATTGTCTTTCCCTTAATCTTCATGTTTATGTGCTTATATCATTGCTATTGCAAATTAATATGTTGAAAATAGATATTTAGTGTAAAATGTTGAAATTGGATAAAGTGGGTCGTGGGATGTTGCGTTAAAACGAAGCAAAATTAGAATTGTAATATTTATTGCTTTTATTACTTGTTTCTCGCTAGGAGCATGTTTTAGGCCGACCACACTTGGGTAGGCAAGCCTTAGAATTTTGGTTAGTTTTGAGGCGATAGGTCGTTCCCTTAGTTAAATTTATCCAGGGAATGCCCCGAAGGATTTGTATATATTTTATTCTGGGGAATGCCCCGAAGTATTTGTAATTGGAGGATGTGGCGAACATCGTAGAAGAAATAGGCGTAGGATAATTTAGAACTTTAATTATTCTTCTTTTAATTTTCTTTCATTTAGGTGGGGACAACCTCGAGCCTCTTTTGATTGTTTATTTTCTTTTTGTGTGTCATTACCTCAACTTGAATATTTTAAAAGCCAACTTGATCGAGTATGCAACCGTATTAGTTACGGGACTTGGGGAGTGCCTAACACCTTCTCCCCAAGTCAAACGAAACCCCTTACCCGAATCTCTGGTGTAGACTTAGTTTTGGAGTCTCAAGTGTTTTGAAAAGAAAAAAATATTTTTAGAATAAAACGGTGACCTGACACACTGTTAAACACAATGTTTTGTCACTTTTTTTAATTAAAACCCCTTTTGAGCTTTACAAATTTCTTTTATTTTTAAGAGGGTTTAGTGAAGGTTCTGTTAAAAAAGGGGTGTGACATCTCTGGCGACTTCGCTGGGGACCTGCAGGTTCGAGCTAGTACTTGATCTTGTTGGCTTTTTAGGATATTCGGTTGAGGTTTTTATGTGTTTTGTTTGCTTTATTTAATTTTTATTTTGTTTATGTCATTTTATTATTTGCTAGTTGCTTATTTGTTTACAGTTTTTCCTTTATGTGTTACTGCTTTATAAGTTGTCATCATATGCATTACCCAGTCAATTCTTTCTGCAACAAGTCTCGGAGCACGCATCGCGTGTACGAACTCTTTGTTGAGTCACCCTTGATTTAGGAGGGGGGCCGTCGGACGTATGGAGTGGGTGGAAAGCTTGAGCAGCCACCATCGACCATACGCTCCCCCGAATTGCCTTGTTAGTGAACCCCAAACTTAGGTCAGCCTTTAGGTCATTTTTATTTGCATCATGTCATTTAGACCTAACAGGGCTCGGTCCCAGGTACCGTGTCCCTTTGTAGGAAGCCTATCCAAATTTTGTCAAAATGCGCCCGTGGCCCAAAAAGACATTCAATCATCCCTATGTGATACATGTTGCATCTTTGAGGGTAAAAAGGTCATTTGGCGGACCGATGCTTGGGAAAGAAGGGTGAAAGACGAAGCAAGTAGGGCCCAGTAATATTTTTTTTTCACTACCTTTTTAAAAAAAATGAAAATGAAAAATGCAAAAAAAGATTTTACATTTTCCCATTATTTTCCAAAAAAGAAAAAAAAAAGAAAATCCAAAAGATTTTACATTTTCCATCATTTTCCAAAAATTCAAAAAATGAGAAAAGAAAATCCAAAAAGAGTTTACATTTTCCATCATTTCTCAAAAAGACAAAAAATATGGTTTTTCCAAATTGGTTGCATTTTTTTTAAAAATGCTTTCTCCCATGACCAATCTTCCCGAACTACGCGAACCTGATTCTCGTCTTCTGGGGCGGGATACGTAGGCAACCCACATAAGGTCCGGTCTTCCTATTAGGTCCTAGGTTCTTGGCTTCCGGGGTCGTAGTCAAATCTTGCATGTATAGCCATATTTGGCCATTTTGGCCATTTTTGTAAAAATAGAAGTGTTTTCTCAATGTAGTTTCTTATCTCTTGTCTTAGGATCTTGAGTCTACAATGAAGTGTCCTCTTAATTCTAAGTTTCATTCCTGTCAAATTTGCATGTCTAGCCACTTTTGGCCACATCGGCCATTCTTGCAAAATAAGGTTATTTTTGCAAGAGTGGATCAATTACCCATGTCTTAGGATCTTGAGTTTATAACTCGGTGTCATATCACTTTAAGGTCCATCCATGTCGTGTTTGCGTCCCTAGCCACATTTTGCCACATCGGCCATTTTTGCAAAAAGGGTCCATTTCTACAAAGTAATTTTTAAGACCATGATTGTCGGGATATTAGAGTCATGTAAGCTTTAAATGGAGTATTTCTCATGCATTAGGAGTCAACTTTGTCTAGTTTGCGCTAATAGCCACTATCAGCCACTTAGGCCATTTTGCAAATATAGCCAAGTTGTGTCCGGCATTTGTCGACTAGGAAATGTGGTGGGGTCATGTAGTGTCCCGAGCCGCTAACCATGTTTGCTTCATTCAGGTATGGACCCGTTGATTCGATCCAAAGTGCTGATGGTAGTAAAGATTCCTAGGAAGTTGATCAAGTGGTGGAAAATGTTTTCATCGTTAGAGCAGCATGAGTTAATGCAGAAATTGGGCACCCTAACTTCCTTTCTTGATATCACACCCCGCCCAGGCTTAGTGGAGGCAATGCTGACTTATTGGGATCTGCAAAATTTGATTTTCAGATTTCGAGAGTGTGAGATGACTCCTACCTTGGCGGAAATGTCTGGTCTCACTCGTTTAAGCTATATAGGCAGGGACATGATACTTCCCCGGGACCACTCTAGGAAAAGATTCCTCAACAACCTAGGCCTGAAAGATAATAAGCATTTAAAATATCTCGAGCAGTCCTGGATATCCTTGGATTATTTGTTTGCTAGATTTGGACCACAGGATAGTTTTGATATCGTTTGGGATGAGTTCTGCACAACCAAGGCAAAGTGGCAAAGACGTCGCCTCGAAGCTTTCAGCCTTACTCTGTTGGGATTATTGGTTTTTCCATTAGATGAGAGGCACATTAGCATCCGTCTACAGTCAGTGGTAATGGAACTATTTCATGAGAAGCAACGCAAAACCGTTACCGTTGTGCCGATGATCTTAGCAGAGTAGTACCGAGCCCTGAGTGAGGTTAGGGGAGGTGTCAGATATTTTGAGGGAAGTAACCTTTTGCTACAGCTGTGGATGATGTAGCATTTGCACACCGCTTCCTTACTTTGTCCCATCGACCGTGCCTTGAGGGATCGGGTGGTATGCATCGAACGTAGGATGAAATCTCCTAAGTTTACGTACCCAGTAGGTGTCACGGATTGGATTGAGTTCCTCGGTTTGAGGACAAATGGGAATATTTTGTGGGCTTACCTTTGGCTACCTTTGGATGATATCTTGGTAGGGTGCCTCATGCAGCCTTTCCTGATGTTGATAGGACTCAAGTGTGTCAGACCGTACACTCCCGTTAGGGTAATGCGGCAATTGGGCAGAAGACAAGAGGAGCCTCCAACTTTTAATCTTCGGAGGCACATCATAAATTTTAGCAAAAAAGCGGTTGATGAAATCAAGTATGTGCAATACTAGAACAATGCAAAGAGGATGAAGAAAACTACATTAGTAGAGGACGTCGGCAGGCCCAAATGTACTCAGGAGTACTTGATTTGGTTACAGTCCATCCCGCTAGGGGTCAGCACCCCATTGCCAGCACAACTTAGGGGTCGGGCAATTCAGACAGATGATTTTGAGGAGGCATCGGACCAAGATCCCTGGGATAAGCTTGAGTTGATAAAGTCTCAGTTAGCGGGATTGGCAGCAAACGTGGAGCAGCATGGCCAGTATTTGTTTAGGGTCGGCCTTCAGGATGCGGGGGCACACGCCAAGGCCTTTATTCCCAGCATCGGTGTTTCTTTACGAGGAATGTTACAGAGTTTGAGCATGACGGACAACCCAGGATCATCCCAGCTAGGACCGTCGCATTCTGGAGCCGCTTGAGGAGTCATCCTATTTAGGTGTTTTGAGATTGTCGTATGTTGTCTTTTACTTTCGTGTCTTGTCTAGAAGTACTGAGTCCTTTAGGTAGTGTCAGAGTCTATCGTAGTGTAGTTGAGTCTGTCATGTCTTTCATTATCGAATTTCCCTTTGTATTTTAATAAAAATCCCAAAAAGATTTTGTTTTCAATTTATTTTCCACCACTTCTTCAAAACTACGCTTGGTCTGATTCATGAGGGACATGATACGTAGGCAACCTACATCGGGTTCGATCAAATCATTTTTAGTTCAAAATAAAAAGAGAAAGAAAAAGAAAAGAGTGACAAGAGGTGTTGGAAAACAAAGAGAAGAAAGGATTGAAATGAGCAAATTGGGATGATGCCATATGACCCTGCGACCCTCAAAACCATTTTAGAACCGTTAATCATTGCTAGGTGCATTGCATGTAAGGTGATATTATTATTTGATAAATACTCTAATGCTAACATGGTGGTTTTGTGTTGTTGTCCTCTGTTATCTCTATTAAGTTTCAGGAAGATGGTTAGTTTGTTGGCATCCTGGCAAGTCATCCATACAATACCCGATCAAAGCGTCAAATAGTCATGGCTAGCAGGGAAACAGACACTGGAGTTATAGACCCACCAAGGGAGATTGTTGAGTCGGAATCGGAACTGCAAGAGGAGGTCCGGAGGTTAAGGCATCAGATGGCAGAAATGTATCAAGCCTGGATTAAGGGACACCCTCCACCCTCGTTCACTACCAACTACACAGAAAACCCTGCTTCCATTCCACCACTCTCTCAATCCCAGATGCCCAATACCATTGATCTTTCCCCACAACACGCTCCTGGCTTTACCCCTTACCACAACTACCTCGGCACTTCAGCCCAAACTGTTCATGCTCCGCCAGCCAAAACAACCTCATACCCCGCTCCGACATCTGCTCCTATTTTTGTACCCCTCCACAAGCTACCCTCCACCGATCCTCTAGTGAGCCCGCATTCCCTGCTACAGAAGCCCACTACTATGCACCGGAGCCCACCTTCAAAGTCCCAGATCCTTACTCTTACACTCCCCAATTTGAGCCTCATGTTGAAACTGACAAACCACCCAAGAACGCAGAGCAAGAAGAGATGTTTAGGAAGGTACAGAGTCTGGAGCAATCATTGAGAAATATTCAAGGGTTGGGAAACCAAGTGATTGTGGCCTATAAGGATTTGTGTTTGTTCCCTGATGTCCAATTGCCTACCGGGTTCAAGATGCCCAAGTTTGACTTGTATGATGGACATGGGGATCCTTTAGCTCATCTGAGAGGTTATTGTAGTAAAATGAGAGGCGCCGGGGGAAAAGATTAATTACTGATGGCATACTTCAGCCAAAGTCTGAGTGGGGCAGCTTTAGAATGGTACACCCGCCAGGACGCCAGCAGTTGGTACACCTGGGACGATATGGGTCAGGCCTTTGCCCGACACCTTTAGTACAATATAGACATTGTTCCAGAACGCCTATCTCTGACCAAGGTGGAAAAGAAACCCAGTGAAAGCTTTAGAGAATATGAGTTCCGATGGAGGGAGCAAGCTGCATGAGTCAATCCTCCGATGGAAGAGGACGAGAGGTTAAATACTTTCTTCAAGACCTAGAGCCCACTTACTATGGCCACTTGATCTCAGCCATTGGTAAGTCTTTCAATGATGTGGTGAAGATGGGAGAAATGGTGGAAGAAGGGCTCAAGTCGAGTAAGATCATGAGCTATTCTGCTATAAAAGCAACCACCCAGGTAGTCCAGAGTGGTACCGGAAGTTTTCTAGGCAAGAAGAAGAAGGAAGATGTTGCTATGTTTGTCTCCGGATCATGGCATGGCCATAGGGTTTCACCTCATCAGTACATCCATCCTCGACCCCGACCCCAAGCCTACGCCCAAGCTCCATATAATCCACCTCAACATTACTTTTCCCCGCAAAACCCCCAATACTCAGCCAGGCCATCCTAATACCTTGTTTACTACGCATAGTCATATGCTCAACCCCCTCCTTACCCGCAATGGTGTGCTCCAGCTCCGCAGAATATCTACCCAGCTCCACAAAATACTTATCCACCCCCACAACCCTATCAAAACCCCACTGGTTCAAATTTTCGATCAAGGCCAGAGTATATGAGAAAGAGGCAGCAGCGGAAACAAACTTTTACCCCGCTTGGAGAGTCCTATGCTAGTCTGTTTCAAAGGTTAAGGCAGTTGGACGTCTTGAGGCCGATTGAGTCAAAGATACCAAACCCCCCTCCAAAGAACCTCGATTATTCCCTAATATGCGCCTATTGTTCTAATGCTCCAGGGCATGACATAGAGAAGTGTTGGAATTTGAAACGGGCAATCCAGGAGCTCATTGATACAAACCAAATTGTAGTTCATAGCCCAGATGCGCCAAACATCAACCAAAACCCTTTGCCAGCCCATGCAGAGATGCACATGATTGAATAGTTCACAAGGATGGGGAGCCCAAAAAGTCTTCTAAGTTCGTCATGATGATTCGGGCCAGTGAAAGCAATTTGGTTAAAGCTCCAGACTCTACCAAAGCTACGCCCTTGACAGTTGAAGGGATGACAGAAAAGTCGAGCGCACTCAATTCGAAACCACCAGTGTTGGTCGTGAAAGGGCTGTCGAAAGATATCGGGGCAAAGCCGGAAAGTTCAAAAGTGGTAGTACCAGGGATTTCAAGTAAGCCTGTCATAGTTGTGAAGGGGGCTCCTACTACCCATATCATCATTAAACCAGTAACCCAGCTTCCAATGGTGGATGCCAAGGCTGTTCCGTGGAATTATAAACAAGTAATAGTGACATACAAAGGAAAAGAAATAGAGAAAGAAGTCAGTGAAACTGGAGGATTGACTCGTTCTGGGAGATGTTTCACCCCAGAAGAATTAAGAAAAGCCAAGACATTCAAGGATATCCCAATGCCAGTAAAGAAATCGGTCACTGAGGAAGAGGCTGAGGAGTTCCTGAAAAAGATGAAAGTGCAGGATTATTCCATTGTGGAGCAGTTAAGGAAAACACCAGCCCAGATTTCTCTTTTCTCTTTGTTGACACATTCAGATGAACATCGCAGGGTCTTGATGAAGATTTTGAATGAGGCACATGTTCCTGATAAGATCATAGTGAACCACTTGGAAAAGATAGCTGGCAGGATCTTCGAAGCAAATAGGATCACTTTCTCGGACGATGAGCTTCCTATGGAGGGTACAGAACACAACCGAGCTCTCTATCTCAAAGTGAAGTGTGAAGATTCTATTGTCTCAAGGGTTTTGGTTGATAATGGCTCTAGTGCGAATATTTGTCCCTTGTCTACTCTGCAAAAACTGAAGATTGGCACTGAAAGAATCCACTTGAATAGTGTGTGTATTCGAGGCTTTGATGGGGGAGGTAAAGATTCTGTTGAAGATATAATGCTCGAATTGTCGATAGGGCCTGTTGAGTTTACTATGGAATTCCAAGTGTTAGATATGGCTGTCACTTACAATTTGTTGTTAGGCAGGCCCTGGATATATACTGCTAAGGCAGTCCCCTCTTCTCTGCACCAAATGGTGAAGTTTGAATGGAACACGCAGGAAATAGTTGTGCACGGTGATGAGGACTTGTCAGCCTGTAATGATACAATTGTTCCGTTCATCGAAGCTGAAGATGATAAGGGACCTTGGGTCTATCAGACTTTCGAAACAGTGTCTGTTGAGAAAATTACAGTAGGAATCTTGGTACATTTGGTTTGGGATTCATGCCCACAGAGAAGGACGTGAGAAGGGTTAAAAATCTGAAACAGAAGGTATGGTCGCTCCCCAAGCCCATCCCACACATCTCTAAGTATTTTGTCAAGCCTGGAGCCGAAAAGCCTCCAACCTCCTCAATCCCAAAACCTGTGGTCGATGTTGATGAAGAGCTGATCAAGAGGTTCCAAAGTCTATTCGAAGAGGTCAATATGGTAGAAGTTGGTGAAAGATCTAGTAAAGCAGATGTGCAGCTCGTTGGCCCAAAGGTGAAGCTTAGCAATTGGGAAGTTACTCCTCTCCCCACCAGGAAGGAGTTTTGGTAGTTTGCTTTGTGTTCCTTTCTGTTATTTGGGTTATTCCAGGGTTGTAATCCAGATTTTTAGTTTTTGCTTGTTTTGATGTTCAAACCCTGCTATCCTTTTATTTTCAATGAAATGCAATTTCCCGTTTTCCATTAGTTTTAATAGTGTTTTATTTTGTTCTTTTTTCTTTTGTACAGTTCTTTTTATGCTGGTTGCAGTGACATGACATGCATGAAGAGTTTTCAGTCGAGTCTTAAAAGCCAATCTAATTCTGAAATAACAATCCAAGAAGTAGAATATGATGATGAAATAGAATATGATGAAGAAGCAGCATTTGAGGAAATCAGTAAAAAGCTAAAACAATTTGAAGAAAAACCAAAGCCTAATTTGAGTGAGACTGAAGCAATCAATTTAGGGGACCAGGATGATGTTAGGGAAACGAAGATAAGTGTGCATTTAGAACCGTGAGTTAAGGAGGAAATAATCAAAACATTGTTTGGGTACAAAGATGTCTTTCCATGGTCATATGACGATATGTCGGGCCTGAGCACTGATCTGGTAGTTCATAAATTGCCAAATGATCCAACATACCCTCCTGTCAAGCAAAAGTTGCGAAAGTTCAAGACTGATATGAGTGTGAAGATCAAAGAAGAAATCACAAAGCAGCTTACTGCAAAGGTCATTCGGGTCACTCGATATCCCACTTGGTTAGCCAATGTTGTGCCAGTACCAAAGAAAGATGGTAAGACTAGTGTCTGTGTTGATTACCGTGATCTTAACAAAGCAAGCCCAAAGGATGATTTTCCATTGGCGAACATTCATATTCTGATCGATAATTGTGCCAAGCATGAGATTGAGTCTTTTGTGGACTATTACGCGGGATATCACCAGATCTTGATGGATGAGGAAGATGCAGAAAAGACAGCATTCATCACGTTATGGGGAACATACTGTTATCGGGTAATGCCATTTGGTTTGAAGAATGCTGGGGCAACTTACATGAGGGCGATGACCACCATATTTCATGACATAATACATAGGGAGATCGAGGTTTATGTAGATGATGTGATTATAAAGTCAAAGAAGCAGTCTGACCATTTTAAGGATTTGAAGAAGTTTTTCCAAAGACTCTGCAGGTATAACCTCAAGCTCAATCCAGCGAAATGTGCATTTGGTGTCCCGTCGGGGAAGCTGCTGGGATTCGTGGTTAGTAGACGCGACATTAAGTTAGATCCATCGAAGATCAAAGCCATTCAAGAGTTACCACTGCCAAAGAACAAAACAGAGGTGATGAGTTTGCTTGTTGGTTAAATTACATCAGCAGGTTCATTGCTCAGCTCACGACAACCTGTGAGCCCATCTTTAAGCTGCTGAAAAAGAATGCTACAGTCAAGTGGACTGACGAATGTCAAGAAGCATTTGATAAAATTAAGAGGTACCTGTCGAATCCACCTGTGCTGGTCCCACCAGAGCCTAGAAGACCTTTACTCTATTTGACAGTCTTGGATAATTCTTTTAGCTGTATATTGGGTTAACATGACATCACGGGAAAGAAGGAGCAAGCAATCTATTATCTCAGTAAGAAGTTGGTTCATCAAATTCAAGGAGAATGGGAGACTCGAGATTTGAAGCTCATACCGTACCGATAGTGTCTGCATGATCTTTGTCAACGGTTCAGGTCGGTTGAATTTAGACATATTCCCAGGATTCATAATGAGATTGTTGATGCCTTGGCCACTCTGGCATCAATGTTACATCATCCGGACAAGGCTTATGTCGACCCCGTGCACATCCAAATCCATGATCAACATGCTTATTGTAATGTGGTGGAAGAGGAAATCGATGGCGAACCTTGGTTCCACGATGTCAAAGAATACATCAGGTCGGGGGTATATCCAGTACATGCTACAAGTGACCAAAAGAGGACCATTCGACGTCTGGATAGTGGATTTTTTTTGAGTGGAGGAATCTTGTACAAGAGGACTCCAGATTTAGGACTGTTGAGGTGCATAGATGCTAAAGAAGCTTCAACTATCATGGCCGAAGTGCATTCTGGAGTTGTTAGGCCGCACATGAACGAGTATGTCTTGGCAAAGAAGATACTTCGAGCAGGTTATTATTGGCTCACCATGGAACGGGACTGTATCAGTTTTGTTTGCAAGTGTCATCTATGCCAGGTACATGGTGATTTGATTCATTATCCCCCATCTGAGTTACACACAATGTCTGCACCTTGGCCCTTTGTTGCTTGGGGCATGGATGTCATTGGACCAGTTGAGCCGGCAGCGTCAAACGGGCATAGGTTTATTTTGGTGGCCATTGATTACTTTACCAAGTGGGTCGAAGCTGTAACTTTCAAGTCCGTGACCAAGAAGGCGGTGGTGGATTTTGTTCATTCAAATATCATTTGTCGGTTCGGAATTCCCAAGGTGATCATCACAGACAATGTTGCTAATCTCATTAATCATTTGATGAAAGAGGTATGCCAACAATTCAAGATCATGCATCGGAACTCCACTCCATATCGCCCCAAGGCAAATGGAGTTGTTGAGCCTGCTAACAAGAACATAAAGAAGATACTTCGTAAGATGGTTCAAGGTTCTAGGCAGTGGCATGAAGGGTTGCCTTTTGCCTTAATGGGTTATCGCACTACTGTTCGCACTTCAGTAGGTGCAACTCCTTATCTGTTGGTATATGGAACTGAGGCAGTTATACCTACAGAAGTTGAGATCCCATCCCTTCGGATCATTGCAGAAGCTGAAATTGATGATAATGAGTGGGTCAAAACCCGGCTAGAGCAGTTGAGTTTGATTGATGAGAAAAGGTTGGCTGCAGTATGTCATGGTCAATTGTATCAGAAGAGAATGGCAAGAGCATACAATAAAAAGGTGCGTCCTCGAAAATTCGAAGTGGGCCAGATGGTATTGAAACGCATCCTTCCTCAGCAGGCTGAAGCTAAGGCAAGTTCGCCCCAAAATGGCAGGGGTCGTTAATAGTGACAAGAGTGTTGCCCAATGATGATTTGTATTTAACAGACATAGAAGGCAAATGTGTAGATATGGCTATTAATTCTGATGCATTTAAGAGGTACTATGTATGATTTCTTTGCTTACTGTCAGTTGTATTTTGTACTTGGCTTGTTCAAAGTTGAAATGACGAGGGCATTTTGTTCTGCTACTCGAATACTTTTATCCTTTGTTATCCTTTTTGGGCCTTATTTATTTTCTTTCATACCCCTCTTTTGGAATCAGTAGTTGAAGTAGAGAATGAAAAAATGATGATGAATGAGTGAAAATAAGAAAAACGAAAAAGAAAAGAAAAAAAGAAAAAGAAAGAAAAAAGAAAAAAAAGAAGAAAAAATAAAAAAGAAAAGAAAAGCAACAAAAGCAAATAACTTCCTTTTGAACTACGTTCGACCTGATTCCTTTTAAGGATACGTAGGCAGCCTTACGGTTCGGTCCCATCAAAATAGAAATTAAAATTTCCCAACCCAAAGAAACTGGGGCATAAGTTTGGGTTTTGAAAAGATCTGATTCCAAAAGTTGTAATTTTAACCCCTTTTTCATCTTAAATTAGTTTGAGCCTTCATGCCACCCTTTCTTTCTAACCATGTCCAAAAGCCTACATTACGGTCCAAAAAAAACCTTCTGATCAATCTTTGAGGATGCCTGGTCAAGCGAGACAGAGGAATGATTTACATCATGGGTAACACTTTGATCATGGGGACAAAGGAAAATTGAATAAATGAGAGATTCTTATTGGTGAAAACCCTCACGGGCACAGTAAGGCGATGGTGAGCTGAGAGAAAATTTAAAATGAGAGTGTCTTATTGGTGAAAACCCTCACGGGCACCATAAGGCGATGGTGAGCTGAGAAAATTTAAAATGAGAGAGTCTTATTGGTGAAAACCCTTGCAGGCACCATAAGGAGATGGTGAGTTGAGAGATGAACAAATAAAAGAGGTTTGTTGGTGAAAACCCTTTGGGGCACTACAAGTCGAATGAGGCTCATGACTTTACATAGAATTTAGATCGGTGAAAGCCCGGTTTTGAAGTATGAAGACAGGACATGAACTGAAAGTATGATTGGTTGGACGGATTAGGCTGATCAATCCTAAATGCATGTCATGATCATTGAAGCCGGCTGCTTCCCTCATATAAGTCTTCTTTTCTCATTCTTCTTCGTATAGTCATCTGTGCTCAAAATTTTCCTTTGTTCCTTTTGTCAAAAATCATTTTACTTTGCTCTTTGAGTCTATATTTATGTTTATCTTTTGAGTCAGCCCTTGTTGAACAAGCAGGAAAGGATTTCAAAGCCTACTACCAGCTTCTAAATTGCACAAAGCGGAGTCCGGCCAGGCACATCACAATTGACTTGATTTAGAGTAAGCATTATGGTGATAACTGAGGTTCAAGCAATCAAGTGAATCTTGAATTTTGAGAAAATACAAAGGTTCAACAACTTTCAAAATAAAAACACAATGCAACAAGTGAGTGTGAGAGATTCAGGTCATGCAGAGGTTTTGTGGTCCAGTTCTAATCAAAAGGTCAAACAACTTCTTGTTAGCTCGAAGCAGCTAATCAGAATGAAGCATGGCAGTGGCGGAAGCAGACACTCAGCAAGGATGCCACAAACTAACCAGCACATTTTCAAACTAACAAGATTCTATTTGTCTGAAACAGGGGCAAGAAATTTTTTGAAATCCACAGGGACCTCCCATGGAAAAGCATGGTTCAGGGAGCAAGAAATTCTATTCAGAATCCTCAAAGATGAGAGCATGACTCAGGTAAGTTCGTTTTAAAATTTTCAGGACCCTCCTGGATAATGGGATTTAATTTAAAATTTTCAAGACCCTCCTGAATAATGGGATTTAGTTTTTAATTTTCAGGACCCTCCTGGATAATGAGATTTAGTTTCAAAAATTTTCAGGACCCTCCTGGATAATGGGATTTAATTTAAAATTTTCAGGACCCTCCTGAATAATGGGATTTAATTTAAAATTTTCAGGACCCTCCTGGATAATGGGATTTAGTTTTTAATTTTCAGGACCCTCCTGGATAATGGGATTTAGTTTTTAAATTCTCAGGACCCTCCTGGATAATGGGATTTAGTTTTTAAATTCTCAGGACCCTCCTGGATAATGGGATTTAGTTTTTAAATTCTCAGGGCCCTCCTGGATAATGGGATTTAATTTTTTAAAAAAAGTTCTCAGAACCCTCCTGGATAATGGGATTTAATTTTTAAATTTTCAGGACCCTCCTGGACAATGGGATTTAATTTAAATTTTCAGGACCCTCCTGGATAATGGGATTTAATTTAAATCTTTCAGGACCTTCCTGGATAATGGGATTTAATTTAAATTTTCAGGACCCTCCTGGATAATGGGATTTAGTTTTTAAATTTTTCAGGACCCTCTTGGATAATGGGACTTAGTTTTAAAGCTTTCAAGACCCTCCTGGATAATGGGATTTAGTTTTAAGTTTTAGAGGAGGTTTAATTCGAAGTTTTCAGGACCCTCCTGGATAATGGGATTTAGTCTTTGAATTCTTAGAGCTCTATAGGTAACATGATCCGATTAACACTCACAAATATGCCTAGATCCCAAACTGGGGCAAAAAAATTTCTTT
This sequence comes from Nicotiana sylvestris, assembly GCF_000393655.2. Lineage (NCBI taxonomy): Eukaryota > Viridiplantae > Streptophyta > Magnoliopsida > Solanales > Solanaceae > Nicotiana > Nicotiana sylvestris. Next base: position 80,587,763 of record NC_091058.1, read on the forward strand.
TGTTTTGTCTGTTTTGTTGTAATATCAGGCGCCCACCTTGATAAGGAGGGAATACAATTTAAGTTGTTGGTGATCAGGCGCTCACCTGGATAACGAGGGAATACAATTCAAGTTGTTGGTAATCAGGCACCCACCTGGATAACGATGGAATACAATTCAAGTTGTTGGTAATCAGGCACCCACCTGGATAATGAGGGAAAATAGTTTCAAGTTTTGGTAATCAGGCACTCACCTGGATAACAAGGGAATTCATTTCAGACTTACTTCAATTCGCAAATTTAAGAAGCATCAGGAGCCCGCCTGAAGAACAGGGTCCACTTTTCAGTCTCATGTTGAAGATCAAATAGAGATTCAAGGAAGATTCAATACAAGAAGTAGATAGGATCTTGTATTTTTCTTTCACTTTGCTGTAATTTTTTCTTTTATTTTTGATGTCATGGAAGGAACCGCGGACCAGAACCTCGATGGCACTTCACTTGACTCTCCACCTCGGTACTCCATCATCCTTCTCACTTCTGAACTACACGTGGCCTGATTCCTTTATAGCCAAGGATATGTAGGCAGCTCAGATACCAGGGCTCGGTCACAATCTTTTTAGCCATCTTTATTTTCTTTTGTATAAGCGTCGGGTCATAAATCAATTATGTTGCTTATTGTTCTTTGCTCCGGAAACTCTTCGTGTTTACGAGCAAAGAGGAGCAGCTGTAAGTACGTAATTTTTGACCCGCGCAAATTTTAAAGTTTTTAGTATTTTAATATTTTTAAAATATTTACTTGACTTTATTTTAATATAATTTTAATCTTTTTGCTTTTAGTCCTAAGACATAAAAAAAAAAAAATTAAAAAACAACATAAAATAGTTTTATTTATCGTATTTATCGCTTTTCTATATTTTTATCTTTAGTTTAAGATCAATTAGTATATTTTTATTCATGGTATTTTAATTTTATCCTGACTTTAACCTATTTTCTTTACTTTTTACTTTATTGTTATAACATTCGAAAATACAAAAAAGTAGTTTCATTTTAAAATTTTGTTTATTTACTTAACTAAGTTTAATTAATATTTTGGTAGGATTTTTGAGTTTGTCTTTGTCCAACAAGAAAATTTGTAGGCCCAAGGGTGTGAGTCCATTTCTTTTACCTTAAATCCAATTGTTCTTAGCCCATTCTTCCCAACCCATTAGCCCGTTTATGTGCAAGATTTAATCCTAGCCATCTATTTCCTTCTAATCTGATGGTCATCACCCCTTCCCACCTTCATATAAAATACCCAATTATAGAAACCCTAAAAAAAGGTTTTCAATTCCTAGTCTTGAACTAGACAAGAGACCGCCGCCTCCATCCCATCCTTGAAACACCATCAGCTGCCAATCACCTTCTCCACAACTGATAGTCGCGACATACATACACGCGCACAGTAAGAAGAAGAGGAACGATTTGCTCCATAGAAATCAATCCCCAAATACTCTTACCCTCTTCATTAATTTTTCACTAAATTACATCTCCATTAGCCAAAATCACACTATGTAGACCACTTGCAATCACTGTTCTTTCCCCGGAAAACTCCATTAATGCTGCTCACAAACCTTTTTTTCCAAAAGCACGAATTAACACCCATAAAATAAGTCATTTATTTCTTGAGTTAGAGTTTAGCAGACGTCTTATTCGAGGTTGCTGTCCGGATTTCGGTCGCTGGCTCTATTTGTAATTTGAGTTGCTGATCGAAGTTTTTGGTCGCGTGTCCAATTGCTCGTTCAAAGATTTACTGATGATTCATTGTTGGGTGTTCTTTTGTTAATCCGGAATTGAAAGATTTTGACAGTAAGGTCCATTTCTCATCCTACTTGAATTTTGAGCGTGAATGATTCTGTTTCAAGCATGCTATTGTCTTTCCCTTAATCTTCATGTTTATGTGCTTATATCATTGCTATTGCAAATTAATATGTTGAAAACAGATATTTGGTGTAAAATGTTGAAATTGGATAAAGTAGGTCGTGGGATGTTGCGTTAAAACGAAGCAAAATTAGAATTGTAATATTTATCGCTTTTATTACTTGTCTATCGCTAGGAGCATGTTTTAGGCCGACCACACTTGGGTAGGCAAACCTTAGAATTTTGGTTAGTTTTGAGGCGATAGGTCGTTCCCTTAGTTAAATTTATCCAGGGAATGCCCCGAAAGATTTGTATATATTTTATTCTGGGGAATGCCCCGAAGTATTTGTAATTGGAGGTTGTGGCGAACATCGTAGAAGAAATAGGCGTAGGATAATTTAGAACTTTAATTTTTCTTCTTTTAATTTTCTTTCATTTAGGTGGGGACGACCTCGAGCCTCTTTTGATTGTTTATTTTCTTTTTGTGTGTCATTACCTCAACTTGAATATTTTAAAAACCAACTTGATCGAGTATGCAACCGTACTAGTTACGGGACTTGGGGAGTGCCTAACACCTTCTCCCCAAGTCAAACGAACCCCCTTACCCGAATCTCTGGTGTAGACTTAGTTTTGGAGTCTCAAGTGTTTTGAAAAGAAAAAATTATTTTTAGAATAAAACGGTGACCTGACACCGATATCAAATGTCAGGTGGCGACTCTGAATTATTTCCTTTTAAACACAATGTTTTGTCACTTTTTTTTTAATTAAAAACCCTTTTGAGCTTTACAAATTTCTTTTATTTTTAAGAGGGTTTAGTGAAAGTTCTGTTAAAAAAGGGGCGTGACACACGTAGCTCATCTCTACTCGCTAACAAATGTTACGTCATGTAGTAGATCTTATGTTTGAACTTAGCTTCATATTTGTCGTATGAAGGTTTCATGAGTATCATGTTGTATGGTCCATAGGACTTACTCTTGAAGTTATAGTTATTTTCTATTCTTAAGTTAGCTATAGTTTCTATTGAAATTTAATTTTAACTATTTGTGACACATACAATATGATTGTGCCTAATGTTTTGTCGAGGTTAATGTACATAATTTTCTGTCACCTATTTGGGAGATTCATTAATAGCATGTAAGCATAATCTAGTATCCATGTTTAAGGAAAAGAAGGTGTGCAACTTCTTTTTACTTCTCCAAGCTAATACTCTGCTTTTATATTTTTCTTCTCTATCATAATAAAGAAAGAAATTCTTTAATTGTTTGATGACTACATTTTTTTTGTTCGCATATTGATCTATAAAGTTGGTTCTGCTTATAGATGTTAGGTGAGGGAGTTGGCTGACAAAGAATCTGACAATGATGGAATATTCAAGATAATTTTTCATATTATATTTTATCTTTTTGACACTATTATTTTTGATAATTTCAGGTTATACAATATGATGTTCGATAATTTAGCGAGAGGAAGATTTCAAAATGATGAAAAGTTGCAAAATCATTCAAAGACTATCATTCGTCTGGATTACTTATATAATGATATTAGTTATTTAGTTCAAAAAATATAAGTTTATTTTTTAAGTTACTGTGACATTAATATTTTTGATTAGTACTTCTTTTTTGTTTGTTAAGATTTAATAAGATATATATTTTTTTGAATTGCTATTAATATATTTTCTTATTTGGGTCATATTCTAGATGAATGTAGTAACTATTATTAATGGTGGCAAAACTATTGTTGTTGCCTCTTGTGACTTTTACCGCTAATTTAGTTGGATATACCAGCTATAAAATGAACGATAAAAGGGTAAATTAAGATATTTTCACAAGGGTATTGCATCCATTATAATTGTTGGAAAATAATTGTCGTTAAAGATATTGACTTTTAGCAGCAATTTAGTTAGACATATTAGCCATTAAAATGGACGCTAAAAGGGCAAACTAAGATGTTTTCAGAAAAGATACTATGGCCATTTTAATTGCCATAAAATAATTGCCGTTAAAGATGTGAACTTTTAGCGGCAATTATTTTAAATTTAGCGGCTATAAAAATGGATGCTAAAGGAGTATACTTAACCATTTTGGATTGGATTTAGTAGCCATTATTATTGCGGCAAATAATTGCCGTTAAAGATAATAATTTTTAGCGGTAATAAACTGTACCTTTTACCAGCTTTTGTGAGAAAGGCCGCTAAAGGCTTTGTCGATCCCAGCTTCAGCGGCAAAATACCAATGGCCAGTAAAAGATATAGCGGTTATTGTTATTGCCGCTAAAGCCCTTTTATATTGCCGCTAAAGCCCCTTTTTGTTGTAGTGGGATAGCTTTATAATAAAATATCTTATACTTTATTATTTAAGAACTCAAAGTTTAGTAAGAGGGGGGTGTTACTAAAACATTTTTTAATAACATAAAGATCAAATCTTTTATAGCATGTGAATTTAGTTCAAGTTGTCTACATGCTTAGTCCTAAATTAATTTACATCACATGTAATAAATAATTCAAAATTATGTAACGATCAAGCACGTGACATAAAAACGAAATTCAACATTCTTCTAACATGTTTAATCTATATATCACATATATCACAAAAAAGTAATTCATGCCAGAATATCATTATTAATTAATATCTCATGAACTAATAACAATAGAATCATGTAACCATTGTAGATTCCCGTCGTATCTAATACAAATTTTCAAATTCAAGTTATGAACTATCTCAATAGTTATATGAATAAATATTTTATCCACAATAAAATAATATCAACATTCACGATTTGACTATTGCATAAGATACATGTATTATGGTTTGAACTCTTCAAATATAATAATAAAATATTACGTAAATAAATTTTAGATACAATAAACCACGGCTCTGATACCACTGAAGGATTGCGTATAGGTGTTCGTAACACGCAGCGGAAGACAATAACAATCCTAGGCAGATCTTTTAGTGTTTAAAATTTATTTACATGTCAAAGATCGGATCTAAGACGTACCTAGTGAAGCGAGTCTCGTTTCAAAATTTCTTCGATAGTGTGAAGACTCTATGTGTATCCACACCGAGACTGATCCTTACTATCAACTCTTTGATCAATGAAACTCACGAACAAATTGAACGAAAATATATAGTGCTGAAATTTTCTCAAAAACTTTCAGCCAAGTACGTAATAAAGAAAATAATTTGCTTTGTCAAAATATCTCTTGGTGCAGTTCTTCCGAAGAACTACTGTTGGTTACGTTATTTGGATGATCAATTCATATATATACACTAGTATGTAAATAATAATTGTTCTACAAGTCCTTCCGTATTTATGAATAAGTCATTCTCTAGAATATTCTACATAGCTAGAATCTTCGAAGGACTTTCCTAACAATTCTATAGGGTTCTAGGGTATTCCTAAGGAAACCTCTATATTTCTCTAGAACCTTCCTACAAGTGCATAAATATCTAGAACATTTCCAAGGAAATTCTCTATAGTTCTAGAATATTCCACCAAGATCTAATCTCTAACTTATATAACCATTCCATATGACAAAAATATATGTCAAGTATCACCTACGTGGCATGATGATGTGGTGGGTCATGACAACATGTACTAAAAGATAGTAGTACTTATAAGTTAGAGACACTTGTGAATTTATGAGAGCATGTGTCACTTTCATGTGACATCATCAATATTAATGCCTTTTTGGATGTTGAAACAAGGCTGTACTATTCGTTGGATTTACAAAAATGTACAAGTACATTTACTGTTAAAAAAAGCAAAGGTAGGGGGCAAAATGAAACTCAAAAAATTGCTGCAATTCAATCTATTACCCGTACAAGGATACAGTGAGAATTAGAAGAAATAATGCTGATATTTCAGCAAAAAGTCAAGTCTTTAGACCAGACATTGCAATACAGCTCAGCAAGGAAAGTCAGCAATTCCAAAAATACCCCTACGCCAGGCAGGCATATTGACGGAGAGCTCCTTGCTTTCCCTCTTATTAGATAGTAATATCAATAACCAACTGTTCCCATTAGGTCTAGGAAAAATAAATACGGTGATTTATCAGTCCAATTGTACAATTGGACCTTTCCATATTTTTAGTACAATCCCATACCTTATGGGTATAATAGCGGGCGAACAACTTTGACGTGAATCCTAATCCAATTGGATTTCACTTAACAAAGTTTCCATGATCTTTTTTTTTTCCTTAATATTTTATATAACATCTCTTATATAAATAAGTATTAATTATATATATCACATATATATACATATATTTTAACCAAGAGATATAGTTTAACATTCCTATTACAATAGAAAACTTTAATTTGTTCACAATATTAATTATATCCTCTGTGCTAGCAAAGAATATAATAATATTTCATTTGGACTAATAATTTAAATTATTTGACTAATCAAATTCTTTAATTTAATTACCAAACAATAAAATAATTAATCCTTTAGCAAAGATCAGGACACTCGTTAGTGTGCGACCCCATAGGTTCAATATTAAGCTGGTAGTAAATTGATCATATTAATATATTAATCAAGGGTGGCGTCTAGCAACACTCCTTAACGACTGGATAACATGAAGTATACAATTTACTCTCAAGAACCAGTAGAAGAATAAAGTAATATTTCCTTCTGTCCTTATAGCTCTGAGTCACCCTAGGATATGGTTCAACTGTCAAATCCTAATAGGCGACCAACTATGTGTTCATGTCAAATATAATCGACTATCAAATGACCTAAGAAACTCATTTCTTCTTTCATTCAATTGCCCTGGCCAATGTTAATTTGGTCGTTTATAATTCATGACAACATGGAGCTTAAACTCATTACCAAGAGTTGACAGATTCCATCTTGATCATTCACTAATTCTACAAGCATTTAATCGTATCCAATATCCTTTCAACTATCACACTAGGGCCATAGGTGTCTGTTATCAAAGCACAATAAATAACTTGTCAATTACTATGACGATCTCAGGTCAAAGGAAACTTTTACATCACATTCTTCAAGAGAATATTCTATTGACAGTTTATGGTAATTCTAACCATTAGGAATTATCCAATGAGTCGGTTCAATGATCATATCTCTATATGCATCATCTATCTATGTAATTTAGTTAATGAGATCAACTAATCTTTATCCCATAAAGACGATCACATAAATATTGATCTAATCGGATTACTAATGTCCAAATTAATAATCCTACGATCAAGAACAAATTTAGATTAAATTATAAGAAACTTCACTCTCATTATCATGATCTCCATCACAATGTCAAGTCTCAAAATTTAATCAAGGACCTTATCAAATTAATCAAGCAATTAATAACAATGATAAAAGAATATCAAATGCCATATATATTTTATAAAAATATGTTCAAAACATATGTTCAAATTATCAAATATGATATTGGATCTAGGGCATATCTACTATATCCCTAACAATCTCCCACTTGCACTAGAGCCAATCGCTCTTATACTTCATTCCCAATTTTCACTTGTGCTTGTCAAACTCCTTTGCACCAAGAGCTTTAGTGAATGGGTCTGCAACATTTTCTTTTCCATCAACCTTTTGAATCTTGACATCTCCACGTTCAATGATATCTCTTATCAAGTGATACCTTCGCAGAACGTGTTTGGATTTTTGGTGTGATCTTGGTTCTTTTGCTTGATCAATGGCTCCAGTATTGTCATACAATAGTGGAACCTTACCTTCTATTGAAGGAACTACACCAAGTTCAGTTAAGAACTTTTTCATCCATACAGCTTCCTTAGCAGCTTCACTGGCTGCTATATATTCTGCTTCAGTCACTGAATCAGCTATAGTAGCTTGTTTGGAACTTTCCCAACTCACTGCACCACCATTTAAGGTGAATACATAACCAGAAATAGATTTGCTATCATCTCTATCTGAAGAGAAACTTGCATCAGTATAACCTTCAAGTTTCAACTCAGAATCTCAATAGATGGGGAATTGGTCTTTAGTTCGTCTTAAGTACTTAAGAATGATCTTCACCACCTTCCAATGGTACTCACCAGGATTTGCCTGATATCGGCTAGTCACTCCAAATGCATAAGCCACATCAGGACGTGTACATGTCATGGTATACATGATAGTCCCACTGCACTAGCGTATGGGATCCTACTCATGTGTTCTTTCTCTTCAGGTGTTTTAGGACAATTCCCCCTACTGAGAGTAATTCCAGTGTCTATTGGAATTATCCATATTATACCTCTTTAAGATGGTATCAATATACAAAGACTAGGAAAGTCCAAGCAGCTTCCTAGATCTATCTCTATAGATCTTTATTCCTAATATATAAGCTGTTTCTCCCAAGTCTTTCATGGAGAACTGTTCAGATAGCCAAATATTGGTACTTTGCAATGTCGGTATGTCATTCCCTATGAGCAATATATCATCAACATACAACACTAAGAATATAGTGTGCTCTCACTAACCTTTTTGTACACACAAGGTTCTTGTTCGCATCTAACAAAATTGAACTTTTCAATTGTCTTGTTAAAGCGAATATTCCAACTTCGAGAAGCTTGCTTTAGTCCATAAATGGATCTTTGTAGCTTGCAAATTTTATTATGATCAGACGAAGATGTGAAACCTTCAGGCTGTGTCATGTACACATCCTCTTCTAGCTTAACATTAAGGAAAGCTGTTTTCACATCCATTTGCCATATTTCATAATCATAGTATGCTGCTATAGCAAGCAAAATCCGAATATATTTGAGCATTGCCACGGGAGAGAAACGTCTCGTCATAGTCAACTCCTTCTTTCTGATGATATCCCTTGGCAACAAGACGGGCTTTGTAGGTCTCCACCTTTCTGTCTGCTCCAATCTTTTTCTTAAAAACCCATTTACAACCTATAGGTTTTATATCCTTTGAAGGTTCAACTAAAGTCCATACTTTATTTTTCTTCATAGATTCCATTTCGGATTCCATGGCCTTCTGCCATTTCTCATAATCAGAACTTTGTATAGCCTCTTCATAGGTCTTAGGGTCATCATCATTATGATCAACCTCATTTGATACATCATCTTGTACCATTAAATTTAATCTAGTTGGTACATGACGTTCTTGTGTAGACCTTCATAACCTTTTCTAATGGTTAGGAACTCAGGTACTATCCTAACTAGGTAGAGATGATGAAACAATGCTTGAGTAAACCCATGAAAACACGTAGGTTCTGTAAGTTATTTTCCTACGTGTATGTGGCCCCAATAGATTAAGCCCATAACTAATGTTTAATTAATTATCAAATCTCATCCGTCTGATTGGTTACTTGATGGACGTACCAGATTAAGTGGGAACCTCTATAAATTGGGCCTCTCCCCACCCATTAGGTTTACCGTATTTTATTTTCTTTCTTCCATCACTAAAGGCGGCGGTAACGAAAGCTGGGGCAAGGGGCAAGAAACCAATTACCGATTAACGCTTCTACTTCAAGATAATGGATTCCGCTTCAGGTATGTTTTCTATGACGATTATATGTAAGATTATCATGTTCAAGATCCTAATATGAATTAAAGTTTATGCTTACATGTGGTATCAAGCCTGGAACTAGAACTGGTAATCTTCATAAAAATACATTGCAAAGCTTTACGTTCTTCTGCTTTTGTCTACTGAGGAAGTCTTCATGATAGAATTGCTCCAAGTGATTGGAAATTATTTGATCCCTTGAATTAAATATAAAAGTAAGCTTATTATCATGATGTGAATGACGGCTATAGAATAACCCTATTAATTCTATTTTGGTCCGTGACCAACTTTTAAGAGCGGTTCTTTAGTCCCGTAAACGTACCATATTATGTAAGTGAACTTCATGTTTTGAAATTCTGTGTTTTATCCCCATTAAATTCATTCCTCTGATGATGTAAGTCATGTGTTAATTTAAAAAATTTATGTGAACTCTACTTCTATATGAACTAAGTTGTTAAGTCAAATATTACGAACTTGAGTCATGAATTGTTTTAGCTTGTTCTGGAGTCGTGTATCTGCAATAACGAAAAGAGGCCTTCAACACATTATTGAATTTCATTGGGTGATTTTGTTAAGTTGAATTACTTATGTTCGTTAGAAGCCGTAATTTGTCCAATCAAATTGCCGTTATGTTTTAGCTTACTGTTAAGTTCTTCTTTGCCATAAAGTATTTCTTGTTTCGGGCCATATAATGTATTTTGGTTAGTAAATTGATAAACTCATTTATTATTTTTATTTTATGTATGTGATTAATGTGTATATAGTTTGTTAGTCACCAAAGTGATCAAACAAGATTGTTTAAAGTATTCACATGCATAAAATCTTATAATCTCTATTTTATATGTGCATTTATGTTTATATAGTTTGTTAGTCGTCAAAGTGGCCAAACTAGTATGTTAATCAAAAGTATGCATGCATAAAATTGTAGTTCCATGAAATTAATGAAATGCCTATAATTAAAAATTAGTGGATAAATTAATTTTCACTATTGCTAGAACTTAAGGATTTACCCAAAGGTGTATCAATTATTCTATGAATAGTGAATATAATGAGGTAAATTAATATTCTTAGTCAAATATATATTGTCTGTCCAAAGATGGCATATATATTTGGTTAAAAAATATTTAATTACCTATTAAAGACTAAATGACATTTAAATTATGATAGTGTGTCGTAGTATTTACCCAAAGGAGAATTGCGATATGCTTTAACTGTTTTGTTGAATCCATATTAATTGGTGAGCATGTATTATCTATTTTGCAGCTATTCCTTTTCATTCGCTTGCTTCGTCTGTTACTGTGTTCAACGGATTGAACTTCTCTGAATGGCGTGAACAAGTCCAGTTCCACTTAGGTGTCGTAGTTTAAATGTCATAATTTAAATGACATTTAAATTATGATAGTGTGTCGTAGTATTTACCCAAAGGAGAATTGCGATATGCTTTAACTGTTTTGTTGAATCCATATTAATTGGTGAGCATGTATTATCTATTTTGCAGCTATTCCTTTTCATTCGCTTGCTTCGTCTGTTACTGTGTTCAACGGATTGAACTTCTCTGAATGGCGTGAACAAGTCCAGTTCCACTTAGGTGTGATGGATCTTGACTTGGCTCTGCTAAATGATAAGCCCGCTGCCATTACTGATTCGAGCAGTGCGGATGAGAAGTCTTTCCATAAAGCATGGGAACGCTCTAACAGTCTAAGCCTTATGTTTATGCGAATGAATGTTGCCAACAACATTAAGAGTACTATTCCACAAATAGAAAGTGCCAGGGAATACCTGAAGTTTGTGGAAGAACGTTTTTGTTCTGCAGATAAGTCTCTCGCTGGTACACTAATGGCTGGACTCACGACCATAAAGTTTGATGGGTCGCGTAGTATGAAAAATCATATCATCGAGATGACTAACATTGCAGCAAGACTTCAGACCTTGGGGATGAAAGTGGATGATTCCTTCTTGGTTCAGTTTATTTTGAACCCGTTGCCTCCTGAGTATAAACCTTTCAAATTAACTATAATACTATTAAGGATAAGTAAAATGTTAGTGAATTGTCCAGTATGCTTACTCAGGAGGAGTCTAGACTTAAGAAACAAGGGAGTCATTCAATTAACCTCATGGGTCAAGGAGCTGGTAAAGGACTTAAAGTGAAGGCTAACAAGTTCAAGAAGAAGAAAGCACCTGCTAAAGCTCAACAGGATGCTAACAAGGGACATAAGGCAGATACATGTCGTTTTTATAACAATGAAGGACATTATCAGAAAGATTGCCTGAAACGTAAAATTTGGTTCGAAAAGAAAGGTACAATTAGTGTTTTTGTATGTTTCGAATCAAATTTAGTAGATGTTCCTAATAATACTTGGTGGCTTGATTCTGGTGCAACTGCTCATGTATCTACTACGTTGTAGGGATTCCTTACGATCCAAACTACAAATCCAAATAAGGATTTATTGTTCATGGGAAATTGTATGAAAGCTCCAATTGAAGGCATAGGGACTTATCGTTTGACCATAGAGACTGGACATCACCTTGATCTATTACAGACTCTTTATGTACCTTCAGTTTCTAGGAATTTGATTTCTCTTTCAAGACTTGATGTTTCTGGATTTGATTTAAAGTTTGGAAATGGATGTTTCAATTTATATAAGAATGCTATTTTTTATGGTTCTGGTTTTCTTAGTGATGGTTTATATAAATTGAAACTCGATATTGGTTTTTCTGAATCCCTTCTTACTGTTCAACATAATGTTGGAATTAAATGTAGTTTACTAGATGAAAGTTCTGCTTACTTGTGGCATACACATTTGGGTAAAACTCCAAAACTAGGGTTCCAAATACCTTATATTATAGAAAAGTTTGAGAAAGGGGCACCCCTACTATACCCCTAAACTACAAGCTAGCATATATCCAAAGAAAGGTTAGAGAAAGATTAGTAAAGAATGAGATTCTTCCGAATCGAAATTTTATTGATCTTACTATATGTTTGGATTGCATTAAGGGAAAGCAAACCAAGCATAGTAAGAAAGGGACAACAAGAAGCACCCAGCTTTTTGAAACTATACACACCGATATTTATGGACCCTTTGATGTTTCATATTTTGTGGACAAAAATACTTTATCACTATCGATGATTTTTCACGTTATGGATACATCTATTTGCTGAAAGAAAAATCTCAAACAGCAGATGCTCTCAAGGTGTTTGTTAATGAGATTGAAAGACAATTAGATAAAAAGGTGAAAATCATTAGGTTAGATAGAGGTGGTGAATATTATGGAAAATATAATGAGTCAGGATAATGTCCAGGTCCATTTGCAAAGTTCCTCGAGGAACGTGGCATATGTGCACAATATACTATGCCAGGAACACCTCAACAAAATGGTGTTGCAGAAAGGCATAATCGAACACTTATGGATATGGTTAGGAGCATGATAAGTAATTCCTCATTACCTAAATCATTGTGGATGTATACTCTTAAAACCGCTGTATATTTATTAAACAGGGTTCCTAGTAAGGCAGTTCCAAAGACCCCTTTTGAACTGTGGACAGGAAGGAAATCTAGTTTAAGGCACCTGCATGTTTGGGGTTGCCCAGCGGAAGCTAGAGTTTATAATCCACAAGAAAAGAAATTAGATTCTCGAATAGTAAGTAGTTACTTTATTGGTTACCCATAGAAATCTAAAGGGTATGTGTTTTACTGTCCAAACCATAGTTCGAGAATTGTTGAAACCGGTAATGCAAGATTCATTGAGAATGGTGAAGTTAGTAGGAGTGTTGAAAAGCAAAGTGTGGAAATTAAAGAGGTGAGGGTCAATACTCTATTACCCAGAAATGTGCCTACTTCCACACAAATACCAAATATTATTCCAGTTGTTGAAGAACACTTTGACAACACCGAGCAACATTTGGATGAAACACTTCATGAAGAAACTAACTCACAAATATCTGACACAAATGAACCAAGAGAAATGCCATTAAGAAAATCTCAAAGAGTTAAAAATTCGGCTATTTCGGATGATTACGTGGTTTATTTGCAAGAGTCAGATTTTGACATTGGTCTTAATAAGGATACGGTTTCATTTTCACAAGCCATAGAAAGTAATGAGTATGACAAATGGATTGATGTCATGAAGGAAGAGTTAAAATCCATAGAATACAATAAAGTCTGGGATCTTGTTGAATTATGATGTTCTAAACGTCAATACCACACAAGAGGGGGGTGATTTGTGTGGTACTCAATTTTTCAATCTAGAAGAACCTGGTTCTTCTAGGTGTTCTAACTACTACTGTTGCGGAATTAAAAGTACAGAAAATAAAGAACACAGAGATTTTTACGTGGAAAACACCTGGCTCAAAAGGTGAAAAAACCTAGACCTACTACTCAGTAGGATTTTCCCAAATATCCACTAAAATCACTGAGCCAAAATAGCATTTACAAAACCTCTTTGTAAACCTAAGGATTAACTCTAATCCCTATGTAGCACACAACCTCAACTGTTGTGACACCTTCAAGTTAGCCTATAACTTGAACACTCAAAGTACCTATTACAAATGCTTCTATGAAAGCTGAAAAGGTACAACTTTAAACCACCTACTACAATTGAACTAGAATAAGAATAAACACAATGAAACTGGTTCTTCTATCTCGTTCAAGTAGCTTCAGGTGTGCACACTTAAATCTCACATAAATTGCTCGCAAAATTGCCTTGCTCGTTTGCTCTCAATTTAGTTTAACTTCTGCGTATGTGCAACACCTGTAAAAGAGAACAATCACTGTTATTTAATGAGGTAGTAATCAGAGTTTGATTAAGACTCAATTGTTGATCTTCCATCGAAGTTGAGTCCTTGTACAATACAAACTCCAACCCTATCCTTTATCCGGATTGTGTCATCTTCCCAAAAGAAGACTTTCTCTCCTCATCCAATATGCAACCTTTTCGATCAGTTCAGGAGATATTGCTGCTTGATCACTGAGACTTATCTCCTTCACGTGTATCTCACATGTCTAGGTTGATAAATACCATGCCTCATATGATGGACCTGGTCCATGACTGTGCTCATTTGTCATTCTTCAAAACTTCACCTGAACTTGGGCCAACAAATTCCCCCTTTTTGATGATGACAAACTCTGTGCTTTTACTAATCAAAGAACCTGTAGGAACTTAGCTTGACCATCAACTAACTTAGAATTTTAACTTATCATCAAGGACCAGGTTTAATTAGGTTATAAATATCACATTATTCAGAATAAAGAGTAAAGCACAATATCTCTTCCCCCTTTTGGCATCATCGAAAAGTTGCATACATTGTGAATCCCAGATTTTAGTAATTACTCATGGCCACTTGGGCAACTGCAAGTGAAAACATGGATGAAATCATCAATAATCAACAAACATATTCAAACTATTAAGATCAGAATCTTCATAGAACAAGAGAAACAACAGTTGGCATTGATAAGATATGTTTCCACCAACAAACCGCAAAAAGAAAGAAAAACTTCCAAAACATGAGCAAAAGAAAACAGAAAACTTCCCTAATTTGGGACACTGGGGGTACTAGACTGGTTCAGAAGACAACAACTGGACATCCTAAAGCTTGGAGGAACTAGAGGGATGGGTTTGGAGAAGGTTGAGCATATTCTGAAGCATCCCATCACTCTTCTCATTTTTTTTGCTAGCTCAGTTCTAAGGCCATCTCTTTCAGTTTCCAGTTCAGCTACACAAGCCTGGAGCCTAGCAATTTGAGCATCCTTAGATCCACACTCTTGAACCAAAGCCCTAACCTTGTTGTTCACAGGTGTCTTCAGAGATGAACCAGGTTCAACTGGGGTGGTATTGACTGGATAGTCACAAGCCAGAAGAGTCTTGATGCCAAAGTGTTCCTTGCTTGTTGCCATCTCCCATTTTTTAAAGGCACATTCAGCTTGTCCAAAACAATAGTCAATATGAACCCATATGGGGTGGTATGAGCCTTGGAGCCATTTATGACCCTGTCCAGTAATTTGACAATAAAGGCAGGCCAATTTATCTGCATTCCTCTCACAAGGCACTCCATAAGAACTAGGTCCATGTAGTTGGCAGTGTGCCTCCTCTCCTGTCTGGGCAGCAGGCACTTGTTAACAAATTCAAACAAGACCTTGTGCTCAAGCCTCATCTCACTTTTCTGCACAAACATAGCTTCAGGCACATCTTCAGCAGTTGCGGCATCACAAAAATTTCTAGTGATTTGAAGAGCAGTAGGGAGAGAATCTAGACATGGCCACCTTTGCCTTGTATAATCATCATACTCCTCACTAGGTATGTCTAGAATCTTACCCAATTTGAGTGCATCAAACTGCACCCTTACTCCTTTCACCAGACTGGTGACTACCCCATTCTTCACTGTGGCATTGGCCATAAACTCAATCAATTCTTTCCTAGACAGCCTCCCATCCATTTCAAGGACCATGTCCTTCCAACCTTGTGCAGCTAGGGCATCCACCAATCTTCTCATTCCTGGCTCATCCAGGTCTCTCAACAGTCTTCCTTTCAAAAAGATTCTTCTGCCAAAGATGGCAAACCTATCTTGTTCCTTTTCAAATTCCTCTTCTTCTTCTTCTTCTTCTCCACTCCATTCTTCTTCTTCCTCAGTAATTTTTACCTTCTTACCTTTCACTGCAGATCTGGTTCTTTTGGCTAAAGAGGGTTCAGTAGATACAGGTTCAGAGGAAGACTTCTTGGAAGAAGCCTTGGCCCTTTTTGGTTTGGGTGTAGGAACTTCCATAGTTGTTCCCCTTTATTGATGAACCAGTTCCATCTCCTCTTCTTCTTCTTCTGCAACCTCAGAACTCTCCACAACCTTTGCTTTTCCCTTCTCCTTCTTTTTCTTCTTGCTTTCTTCCAGAGCTTTCTGTAACTCAGCTTCACTTTGTTTGACCCTGCTTCTAGTGGCTCTTCCCTTAGGTATTGAAGGTACAGTAGGTTTTGGGGATGATATTTTGCTTTTCTTTGTTGTCTTGGAAGCAGTTGGAGCCTTTTTGTGGAAGTTTTATGCTTCTTTGGATCATAACTGGCCCCAACCCTCTTCAGAAGATCAGCCAGTGTTTCCTCAGCAGATGAACCAAGTTCATCTTGTTGCTTGCTTAGATGTACAAGCCCTTCAGCCGCCTCCCCAGAACCACTTCCCTCTGACTTGTTGCCACCTTCTTCAACACCTCCACAGATAGCCTAAACTTTTTCTTTCCCATTTCCCCTCTCATCACCACTTGCTCCCTCTCTCTCTTTATCTTTCTTTTTACCTCCACTTCTACTAGATTCAACCCCCTTTACATATTTGACAGGACCAACCAAGACAAACTTGTTTTCTACATTTTGAACCACAGTAGAGAATACCATACAAGAACTTACCTCACCAGAGGTTTCTTGAATTTTGTCAATGTCAGAAGACCCGTGTTCTTCACCTTCACTAGCAGAAATAAAAGCTTCAGACTCAGAGCTTGAGTCAGATTCTTGAGTAGGACTTTCCTTCCTCTGGCTAGCCTTCAATTTCTCATTTAGAACTTTTCTTAGAGCTCCAGAAGCTACAGTTTTTCTGGCTAACATTTTCTGCCTACGAAAACCTAGGTTTTGGGGTTTCACTAGGGGGTGTAGATGAGGATGTATTAGAAGGGGATACTGGTGGGGGAGTGCTAGGATTATCTTGAGGGTTCGTCATGGTGAATTGTTTCTTGAGAAAAATTTGAAAATTTTTGGAGAGAGGAAGGGAGATCTGAACTTGAGAAAAGTTTTGACGGTTATGGACTAATGAAGAAGAGGTGTGGTGTATATTTGAAGATGATTAGAATTAAATGCAGTAACAGCAGCTTTTTCAGAGGTCAATTAGAAGTCTAATCAAGGTGTAATTCCGGTCTCTTAGTGATTACTAGGCATCGCTAGATTTTAGGCAAAAATCCCCGTTTTTAGAGTTCTAGGGGAACGAAACTAATTCAATGCTCAACAGATAGAATTTTTGGGAATTTGATGAATGTAGGACTTCTGCTCATGATTGGAAAAATAATCTTTCTAATTGTGCAGAGTATAGAAAACATACCTGAGCTTTTCATATGAACACATACTGATGAACCAGGTTCTTTATATAGAACTCTCTTGAACATGCCTCAAATGCCAAAATAGAAGAAACTTTGTAAGAGATTGGTGAGTCACAAGAGTATACTAACTAAAGTATGAAACTGAGTAAGAATTGATCTAGCTATTTACACAAAGTTAGAACTCCTAACCAAAAAAAATTATTTTTTATTTTTTATTTTTTAATATTGTGCATTCTAAACTGGACCTATTAGGTGATCTTAATCATCCTTAATTCCAACATGTTCCTCTCAAAGTTTTCTCTACTCAGTGCTTTAGTGAAAATGTCAACTATTTGTTTATCAGTAGCACAGAATTCTATTGAAATCAATCCTTTCTCATAGTTATCTCTTAAGAAGTGGTGTCTAACATCTATGTGCTTAGTCCTCTTATGATGAATAGGGTTCTTTGTCATACTTATAGTACTAGTGTTATCACAGAATATTGGAATACATCCTACTTCAATTCCAAAATCTACCAGTTGTTGTTTGATCCATAGCAATTGAGCACAACAAGAAGCATCAGCAACATACTCGGCTTAAGCAGTAGATAGGGCCACAGAATTTTGCTTTTTGGTAGCCCATGACACAAGATATGAACTAAGGAAGTGTGCCATACCTGAGGTGCTTTTCATGTCCACTAAGAAACCTGCATAATCAGCATCAGCATATCCTACTAGATCAAAATTACTACTTTTAGGATACTAAAGACACAGATCAGTCGTGCCTTTCAGATATCTCAGTATCATCTTTACAGCAGTCAAGTGGGATTCTTTTGGATTTTTTCCTGAAAACGAGCACAAAGCCCTACACTGAAAACAATGTCAGGTCTTCTTGCAGTAAGATACAAGAGTGATCCAATCATACCCCTATAGAACTTTTGATCAACTGATGAACCAGGTTCATCAATATCTAATTTAGTGGCAGTTGCAATGGGTGTGTCTATTTCTTTAGAATCCTCCATTTTAAACTTTTTGATTAGCTCTTTTGTATACTTCTTCTGATGGATCATGGTTCCATTTGGACTCTGTTTGATCTGCAAGCCTAAAAAGAAGTTAAGCTCACCCATCATGCTCATTTCAAACTCACTCCCCATTAGTTTTGCAAAGTCCTTACTCAGCCTATCAGTGGTAGCCCCAAATATGATGTCATCCACATATATTTGCACAACAAGGAGATCTTTACCTTTTTCCCTTAAAAATAAAGTATTGTCAATTTTACCTCTTTTGTAACCATGCTCCAGTAGAAATTTGGATAGTCGTTCATACCAAGCTCTTGGGGCTTGTTTGAGCCCATAGAGAGTCTTGTCTAACTTGTACACATGTTCAGGACATTCCTTACTCTCAAACCCTGGAGGTTGTTTCACAAACACTTCTTCCTTTAGGTAGCCATTCAGAAAGGCACTTTTGACATCCATCTGATGAAGAGTGAATTCCATGTATGTTGCAAAGGCTATGAGGAGTCTGATTGCCTCTAGTCTTGCAACTGGAGCAAATGTCTCATCATAGTCTATGCCCTCCTCTTGGATGTATCCTTGTACCACCAGTCTTGCTTTGTTTTTTGTAACTATTCCATCTTCATCAAGTTTGTTTCTGAAGTCCCATTTTGTATCAATGACTGAACTGTCCTTGGGTCTCGGAACTAGATGTCAAACTTGACTTTTTTCAAATTGGTTGAGTTCATCCTGCATTGCATTCACCCAATCTGCATCCTGCAAAGCCTCAACAACATTTTTAGGTTCAATAAGAGATAGGAAAGCATCAAAAACACAGAGATTCTTTAGCTGTGATCTAGTTTTGACTCCAGATGTTGGATCAGTAATAATGTTCTCAATGGGATGAGAACTTTGATACTTGTGAGGTTTCAAAACCAACTGGTTTCTGCTAGATGTCTCTCCCATGTTCTGTTGCTGAGGAACAGGTTCATGAACAGGTTCCTCTCGGGGGTTTGATTCAATTTCTCCTTGATTAGTTCCCCCTGTCAGGTTGCCCTGATTTGAAGGACTTGTTCCATCACCTGTTCCTTCTTTTGATGCCACTATGACTTGTGCTGGGGATTCAGTCAATTCCTTTTCCAATTTAATGGCTTCATCTTCATGTTCCTGTCTCTTAGAAAGAATATTAGTTTCATCAAATACAACATGTACACTTTCTTCTACACATAAAGTTCTTTTATTGAACACTTTATATGCTTTGTTATGTGAAGAATATCCCAAGAACACTCCCCCATCACTTCTGGGATCAATTACCTAGAGAGTCTTTTCCATTATTGTGCACATAGAATTTGCAACCAAATGCCCTAAGATGTGATATGTCTGGTTTTCTCCCTTTAAGTAACTCATAGGGAGTCTTCTCTACCAGAGTCTGGTCATGCATCTATTGATTATGTAACATGCAGTGTTTACAGCCTCTGCCCAGAAGCTGTAGGGCAATTTACTAGAAAGCAGCATGGTTCTAGCCATGTCCTCAAGAGTTCTATTCTTCCTTTAAACTAATACATTTTGTTGAGGAGTCCTAGGGCAGAGAAATTATGATCTATACCATTTTTATCACAGAATTCAGCAAACTTGGAATTTTCAAATTTAGTTCCATGATCAGACCTAATGGATGCAAGTTGATTTCCTAATTGTTTCTGAGTTTTATAACAAATGCAATAAACATGTCAAATGCTTCATCTTTTGAGGTTAGAAATAGAACCCGGGTAAATCTAGAATAATCATCGACAAGCACCATTACATATTTCTTTCCACCTCTGCTCATGGTTCTCATTAGACCACATAGATCCATATGGACTAGTTCCAACGACTTGGTTGTACTTACCATTTTCTTACTTTTGAAGGATGATCTTACCTGCTTCCCCCTTGCACATGCCTCACAAACTTTGTCTTCCTTGAACTTGATATTAGGTAACCCTATCACCAAGTCTTTGGAGACTAATATATTTAGCTGATTTAGACTTGCATGACCAAGTCTTTTGTGCCATAGGATGGGATCATTAACCAACACACTTAAGCAAGTGAGTTCATTTTCTAAGAGAGTAGACAAATCTACAATGTAAATATTGTTAACTCTTTTTCCCTGCAAAACAATCTTGTCAGTGGTAAGGTTAATCACAAAGCATTTGGTAGAGGTAAAAGCTACAAGATTACCTCTGTCACACAATTGTGACACACTTATTAGGCTATATTTCAAGCCATCTATCAGGTAGACATTCTCGATGGAATGAGAATCTGTTTTGCCTACCTTTCCAACCCCAATGATCTCACCTTTATTTCCATTACCAAAGGAGACATTAACTCCTTTTAAGTCCTCAAGTGAAAGGAACTGGTCCTTGTTCCCAGTCATATATTTTGAGCAGCCACTATCCATATACCATATTTGGCTTCTCCCTTTCACTTGGACCTACAAAAAGAAATTAGGGGTTAGTCTTAGGAATCCAAACTAGTTTGGGTCCCTTTCTATAGGCAAAAAGATGAATCCTATTCCTTCTTGCCCACCCAGGCAACTTGTTTTTCTCCTGAACAAAGACTTTGTTCTTTTGACGGGCCTTTTCTTTTGCATTACATTCATTTTTGTAATGGTCAGTCTTGCCATAGTGTGTGCAGATTTTATTTTCAGGAAGAGTGAGGTACTTGCTTTTAGGGTCCCACTTTGGAGCTTGAGTCCCATAATAAAGTACTCTTTTGTTGCTATTGTGATGCTCTTGCAGCCAAGAGAGTGCATCAGAAGCCTTGTTCCACTTGCAAGTTCTATCTAGTTCATGTTTTACCTTTCCTAGATCTTCCTTTAGGAATTTGATGAATTAATCTTTCATTTTTACCAATTTTTCTTCTAGAGTGAGATATGTGTGATCAGTTTTCTTCTTTCCTGTTCCTAATTTCAATTTTAAGTTTTCAGACCTAAGTTCTAGGACACTGTTATCAAGTTCAAGAACCTAGTTCTTCAACTCAGCATTTGTGTTATCACTCTCATTAGCCCTACACTCTAGACTTTTGCATTTTTCTTGTAGGATCACACATTCCCTAGACATAACTTTCTTCTCATTGTTAATTATCTAAGACTCATCAATGAAGTGTAGTAATAGCTCAGCCAACTTTTCTTCAGACAAAAATTTAATCTTGTCTTTGAGATGAAGGATACTTACCTCTTGTTCATCATCTGATTCTCTGATGGCCATCAGTGCTTGCTCTTATTCAGCTTCATCTTCTGAGTTCTCCCCAAGCAGCAACCATAGCCTTGGTTGAATCTTTGTTCCTTTTTGGTTGAACTTGTTCCTTCTTCCTGTTCCTTCGTTCAGCCCTTTCTTTCTTCCATTCGATTTCCCATTGAGGGCAGTTCTTGATCATGTGATCAGTCTTACCACACTTGTAGCAACCCTCATTGGTCTATTTCTCAGGAGCTCTTGACTTGTTGAAGGTTGTACCTCTTGAAGAACTCTTTCCTCTCATCAGGTACTTTTTGAAATCTCTAGTGATCATAGTCATCTCATCATCTTCCAGATCTGAACCTTCAACCATTCTGAGAGCTAGGCTTCTCTCCCTCTTGGGTGTATCCATCTTTATAGTTTGCCTTCTCAGTTCATAAGCAGTAAGATTTCCAATCAGTTCATCCAATCTGAGAGTAGCAATATTCTTGGATTCCTGAATGGCAGTGATTTTGCTTTCCCATGAGACTGGCAGAACCCTTGTCAGGATTTTCTCAACCTTGTCCTCTTCAAGAATAATCCTTCCAAGAGACTTAAGTTCATTTGTCAGTGTAGTGAACCTAGTATACATCTCTTGGATAGTTTCTCCTTCCTTCATAGTAAAATTCTCATATTGAGAATACATCAGTGTTCCTCTGGATCTTTTCACTTGAGGTATTCTTTCATGAGCCACTTGCAAAGTGTCCCATATATCCTTAGCAGTAGTACAACTTTGGATCCTACTGTACTCATCTGGACCTAGTCCACACACAAGCCATTTCTTGGCCTTAGAATTTTTCTCCCACTTCTTTAGGTCTTCAGCAGTGCTCAGCCCTTGTCTTTGGCACATCCACTCCTTCCTCATTTTTCATTGTAGTTGCCAAAGGACCATAAGTGACTATGTCCCAGAGTTCATAGTCTTCTCTTATGATGTGATCCTTCATCATGTTCTTCTACCAAGAGTAGTACTATCCATTGAACAGTGGAGGCCTGGCAGTGGATTGCCCTTCCCAGTTCCTAGGTGGTGCACTCATGTTAATGTTTTCCTAAGTTGTTAGCCTCTCTAAGAATAACCTGCTCTGATACCAATTGATATTCTAAACGTCAATATCACACAAGAGGGGGTGATTTGTGTGGTACCCAATTTTTCGATCTAGAAGAACTTGGTTTTTCTAGGTGTTCTAACTACTACTGTTGCGGAATTAAAAGTACAGAAAATAAAGAACACAGAGATTTTTACGTGGAAAACACCTGGCTCAAAAGGTGAAAAAACCACGACCTACTACTCAGTAGGATTTTTCCAAACATCCACTAAAATCATTGAGCCAAAACAGCATTTACAAAACCTCTTTGTAAACTGGATTAACTCTAATCCCTGTGTAGCACACAGCCTCAACTGTTGCGACACCTTCAAGTTAGCCTATAACTTGAACACTCAAAGTACCTATTACAAATGCTTCTATGAAAGCTGAAAAGGTACAACTTTAAATCACCTACTACAGTTGAAATAGAATAAGAATAAACACAACGAAACTGGTTCTTCTATATCGTTCAAGTAGCTTCAGGTGTGCACACTTAAATCTCACATAAATTGCTCGCAAAATTGCCTTGCTCATTTGCTCTCAATTTAGTTTAACTTCTGCGTATGTGCAACACCTGTAAAAGAGAACAATCACTGTTATTTAATGAGTTAGTAATCAGAGTTTGATTGAGACTCAATTATTGATCTTCCATCGAAGTTGAGTCCTTGTACAATACAAACTCCAACCCTATCCTTTATCCGGATTGTGTCCTCTTCCCATAAGGAGACTTTCTCTCCTCATCTAATATGCAACCTTTTCGATCAGTTCAGGAGATATTGCTTCTTGATCACTGAGACTTATCTCCTTCACGTGTATCTCACATGTCTAGGTTGATAAATACTGTGCCTCACATGATGGACCTGGTCCATGACTGAGTTCATTTGTCATTCTTCAAAACTTCACCTGAACTTGGGCCAACAAATTGCCAGAAAGTTCTAAAAGAATCCGGTGTAGATGGGTTTTTAAGACCAAACGCGATTCAAATGGCAATATTGAACGATACAAAGCCAGACCTATTACCAAGGGTTATACTCAGAAAGGAGGCATTGATTATAAAGAGACCTTTTCGCCGGTCTCAAAGAAAGACTCGTTAAGAATTATTATGGCTTTGGTGGCTCATTATGATTTAGAGTTACACCAAATGGATGTGAAAACTGTCTTTCTTAATAGAGATCTCGAGGAGGAGGTTTATATGGACCAACCAGAAGATTTCGAAACTAAAGTAAAAGGTCAAATGGTGTGTAAACTGAAGAAGTCAATATATGGACTTAAACAAGCCTCGCAACAATGGTATATAAAGTTTAATGATACCATAACATCTTTTGGATTTGTGGAAAATGTCGTTGATCGGTGTATATACCAAAAGATCAGTGGGAGCAAATTTATATTTTTAGTCCTATATGTTGATGATATTCTACTTGCTGCTAATGATTTAGGCATATTGCGCGAGACTAAAGATTTTCTCTTTAAAAATTTTGAAATGAAAGATATGGGTGAGGCATCCTATGTGATAGGAATAGAAATATTCCGTACTAGATCACAAGGATTATTGCGATTGTCTCAGAAAGGCTATATCGAAAGAATTCTAGAGAGATTTAATATGAACAATTGTTCAGCAGGAATTGTTCCAATTCAAAAAGGGGATAAATTTAGTCTCATGCAATTCCCTAAGAATGATGTAGAACGAAAGGAAATGGAATCAATTCCTTACTCTTCAATTGTTGGTAGTCTAATGTATGCTCAGACTTGCACAAGATCGAATATTAGTTTTGCGGTCGGAATGCTAGGAAGATGTCAGAGTAACCCAAGAATTGATCACTGGAAAGTTGTAAAGAAACTTTTGAGGTACCTGAAAGGAACGAAGGATTACATTCTCATGTATAGGAGATCCAAGCATTTGGAAGTTGTTGGATACTCGGATTCAGATTTCGCTGGATGTATTGACACTAGAAAATCCACGTTTAGTTATTTATTCCAATTAGCTGAAGAAGCAATATCGTGGAAGAGTGCCAAACAGTCTGTCATTGCTACATCCACGATGGAAGAAGAATTTGCGGCATGTTTTGAAGCCACAATTCATGCATTATGGCTGCGAAACTTTATTTCAGGACTTGGGGTTGTCGACACCATTACCAAGCCGCTGAAAATTTACTGTGATAATTCTGCAGCAATATTCTTCTCCAAGAACGATAAGTACTCCAAAGGTGCCAAGCATATGGAATTAAAGTACTTTACCGTCAAGGAGGAAGTTCAGAAATAAAGAGTGTCACTTGAGTATATTAGAACAGATCTCATGATTGCAGATCCGTTAACGAAAGGTTTAAAGACAAAGATATTTAAAGAACATGTACATAGAATGGGTCTTGGTTGTATTTATGACTGATGTATTTATGATATTTTGACACGCTGAGCTCATTTATATATATCTGATATACATTAATGATTTCATGTTTCTCATAATGGTGTACACATTATTGTTTTGAGATATTACATGATAAGTCTCAATGAGACATTATTGTGGACCATAATATTTTATAGCTTATGGACCTGGTACAAGGAGTTGCTAATGTTGTAGTATATGGAAGGGAGTATGTAGACAAATTATATATAACCGTCATAACTCACATTTAGTAATTTATCGTATTATGGTATTTATGATGGACATTATAGAAGAGATTTGTTTATTCGCAACTAATGTTCCTATATTAAATATTAATATTATGTGATTATTGGGTCAAGTGGGAGAATGTAAGTTATTTTCCTACGTGTATGTGGCCCAATAAGTTAAGGCCCATAATTAATGTTTAATTAATTATCAAATCTCATCCGTCTGATTGGTTACTTGATGAACGTACCAGATTAAGTGAAAACCTCTATAAATTGGTCCTCTCCCCATCCATTAGGGTTACCGTATTTTATTTTCTTTCTTCCATCACTAAAGGCGGCGGTAACGAATGCTAGGGCAAGGGGCGAGAAACCAATTTATCGATTAACGCTTTCGCTTCAAGATAATGGATTCCACTTCAGGTATGTTTTCTATGACGATTATATGTAAGATTATCATGTTCAAGATCCTGGTATGAATTAAAGTTTATGCTTAGCAGGTTCTCGTTGAAGTTGTCACCTCCAAATTCGATCCTTGGCCCTTTTAGGATAGGTGGAATCACGGACACCATCAACAATATTCCCAGAAGCCAGGAGAGAATAAAAATACCAACTATGTAACACAATAAAATCCAAAAACTATTCGGTAGGAAAGTTGAGAACATCTTGATTATCAAGTGGGATAGGTAACATATGGCGAAAGTCTTGGAATTTATGAACTAAAAAATATATCTCCATGATTAGCATTGGTGTAACTAAATAAATATTCAGCAGGCGCTGTACTAAGTCAGTAGTTGCTATAATCATATGATCATAATGTCAAAAAACAAAATAAAATAAGCTCGAGGACTTTGTCATATAGCATACTCATTGAGAAAAGCTCGATCGGGTTTGCTCTTTAGCTAGTCATAAATGAAATATGTAGTAGCAATCAGGGAAATAACAACTTGAAGTGTTGGACCTTCTTCAGTTGGAAAGAGAACCGTGAGAGATGCAAGGACTACGGTGTTAGAAAATAATAATCAAAATTGGCTTTGAGGCGTGAAAATCGACTGTCCTTAAAGAGTTATCGCCTGTATACTAATTTAGGGAAAATACAAAACGATTCTCTTCAGGATACAACAAAGCCTGCAATAACACTTGTGATTTTCTATATATCATTTCGTTGGAATTCTTGTGTATTTATAGGCAACCAACAGACCCTTTCAGAAAAGATGTCTTGTTTTACAAACAGACACGACTATTTATTTGAATTTTGAATTTAAAATTCAAATAAATTTGATTTTTCTGTTAAAAAATAATTAACTTTAGGATCTCGTGCCTATTGAGTCAATCTCGTGCCTGTTGAGTCAATCCCGTGCCTGTTGAGTCAATCTCGTGTCTGTTATGCACTATTTCATAATGATCAGTTCCGAGGCTAACAGGCACGGTACGAGAAAGAAACGTCCCACTTCCAACTTGCCAATAACAAACTATCTTACAATCCCCCACTAGTTTGTTATTTCACTTCATAACACTTGTGAATAATTGAAAGTATCTTTTACAGATTTGAACTTTCCTTTAGTGTAAGTATATTAAAGTTTTGACGAAGTTAATGGTATCTTAAGATTTGAACCACAAATCCTTGTGCCAAAACCGAAAGTACCACACATACAGTATTATCTAGTAGCTTAGAAAATCCAGTATTCGCTTTAGCACGTTTACGGCCATGTGCTCATCCTGAATTCATGAATATTTACAAGATCAACCCTTTAAATCTTGCTAGAAGCGGCACCACTTCAATATTCATATAGGTGGAATTAGTTACTATGTCCCTGTTACTCCAGACATTAATAATTCCATTAAGATTAATCAACCTCTTCATGTAACAGTATGCACTTTGGAGTTTGTCTTTATGCCCCTGTTATAACAAGCATTTAACAACTCCTTAACTCCTCATATAACAGTAAGTAGTACAATAGAATTAGGGCTCCTAAAGAGGAGATCAGTGCTTAAACAATACAAGTAACTTGTTATTACCCATTGAACTTATATTGTTAGAGTGTATACTAACTCAAAGTGGGGTTCCTATTCCTTGTATTTAATTTAAGGGTCTCAGCCCCATCCCTCCACAAGTTTGTTGTACTACATCTCTACCTAATGGCTTCGTAAGTGGATCAGCCAAATTCTTATTTGATCTCACATATATTATAGATATAGCTCCATTTGTAATTAATTCTCCTATATAAGCATGTCTCAAGCTTAAATGTCTCGATTTCCCATTATATATTTGTGACGACCCAAGGGGTCATCACTGTAATTCTTCCTTATTTCGTGCTCCCGATGCCTTGAGAACCTCGCTTTTAGTCGCCTCGATTTGCATGCGCAGTTCGGGCGCGTAGCCGGAAAGTTTTTATGTTAGAATATGTGGATTTTGTGAAAAGTTTGATGAATTTTGGTATTAATATGCATAATGTTGACTTCGGTCAACATTTTGAGTAAACGGACCCGGACCTGTGATTCGATGGTCCCGGAAGGTCCGTAGGAAAATATGGGACTTGGGCGTGTGCCCGGAATCAAATTCCGAGGTCCCAAGCCCGAGAAATGAATTTTTGAAAGAAATTATTTTCTGAAATTTGATATGAAAATTTGAAATGAAAAGGAGTTAGAAAATATAGGTATCGGGCTCGTATTTTGGGTTCCGACACCCGGTACAAGTCTTAAATATGTGTTAACCACTATCTGTAAAGTTTGGCTAAAAACGGACGTCATATGACGTGTTTCGGACTTAAAATGGAGAATTTGAGTTATGAAAGTTGAAGAAAGAAAATCATGTGTTTGAGGCTTGATCCTATGTATATGATGTTATTTTGGCGATTTGATCGCACGAGTAAGTCCGTAAGATGTTTTTAAGGTTGTGTGCATGTTTGGTTTGGAGCCCCGAGAGCTCGGGTGAGTTTTGAATGGGGCCCGGGAGGTCTTGGACTTAAGAAAATGCAGGTTCTGGTGTTGCAGACACTAGCGCAGCCGCGGTTATTTTGGTGCGGTCCGCGCTGGAGCCGCGTGGCCGCGATGCATTTTTGTGCGGTCCGCGTGGCTGAGTCTGAGGGCTAGGGTTTCAGGTTAACCAGCGCGGCCGCGCACCAAAACAGTGTGGTCCGCGCTAGAAGGGTTCAGAGAAGCCCCAATTTTTCTCCCACTCGGCACGGCCGCAACACATTTTTGTGCGGTCCGCGCCAGGTCCTCAGAAAGGTATACAAGTTCGGAAAATCTCAGTCATTTTTCACTTTTCAAAAACCCAAAACCTAAGAGGCGATTTTCCCAACAACTTTTCTTCCCCAAAATAATTGGTAAGTGATTTCTAACTTAATTTCTTTATTCCTTAACATCTTTTAACATAATTTCAACTTCAATTCAAAGATTTTCATGGGGAAAATTGGGTGTTTTGGGTAGAACCTAGGTTTTCTACAAATTGAGAAGTTGGACCTCAATTTGGGGTTCGATTTAAAAACAAATCATATATTTGGATTCATGGGGGAATAAGTAACAGGTTTTTGGTCCGAACCTCGAGTTTCAACAACGTGGGTCCGGGGGTATTTTTGACCTTTTTGGGAAAAACCTTGAAAAAATCTATTTTCATGCATTGGGGATGATTCATTTAGTAATTATTAATGTGATTAAGTAACTTATGACTAGATTCGAGCGGATTGGTGGTGGAATCAAGAGGTAAAGCTATACTAGAAGCGTGAGTTGAGTTTGGAGCATTCGAGGTAAGTGTTTGTTCTAACTTTGGCTTGAGGGAATAGGATTAGGATGATATTTGCTACTTGCTAATGTGGAGTACGGTGTATAGGCATGGTGACGGTTATCTATGCACCGGAGTCTAGCATGACCGTGAGTCTTGATTGCTTTTAATTCGAATAATGTGACACAAGCTCCTTGTTTATTTGATAAGTTTCATATAATGTGAACGGTTGAGGAAGAATGATTTAAAAGGAGAATGTGTTGTGAATACTCCCTTGCCGGGAAGTGTAGACTGATATATATATTCTCCCGTGTCGGGATATTTTGGGCTGTTAGCTTTACCCTTGCCGGATTAAAGGTATTGAGTTGTTATTCTCCCCTGAAGGGGTCTACTATATGAAGTCAGATATTATGGGATCGTGTGGCACGTCGTCCACTTATATATGATATTATGGGATCGTGTGGCACACCGTCCACTTATATATGATATTATGGGATCGTGTGGCACGCCGTCCACTTATATATGATATTATGGGATCGTGTGGCACGCCGTCCACTTATATATGATATTATGGGATCGTGTGGCACGTCGTCCACTTATATATGATATTATGGGATCGTGTGGCACGCCGTCCACTTATATATGATATGAATTGGGATCGTGTGGCACGCCATCCACTTATATACTATACTATGGGATCGTGTGGCACGTCGTCCACTTGTATATGATATTATGGGATCGTGTGGCACGCCGTCCACTATGTATGTATGTATGTATATATATATATATCATAGAAACCGGAGTTTCTTCTGTTTATTTCCGATATTTCATTTTTTATCTGTTACTCCCCAATAGCATGTCCCCTCCCAGTTTTACTTTGTATTATCTTGTTATTGTTTTCTTGCACTTGTTGTATATATATCTGTACAAGTTAATTGTGGTAGGTATTGTCTAGCCTCGTCACTACTTCGCCGGGGTTAGGCCAGACACTTACCAGCACATGGGGTCGGTTGTGCTGATACTACACTCTAAGCATTTTTGTGCACAGATCAGGGAGCAGCTTACGGATCGCAGCAGCAGGACTTCTGGGAGCTATCTTCAGTCTAGGGACTCTCGAGGTAGCCTAGCTAGCGTTCGCAGGCCGAAGTCCCTTTTCCATGTTTTTCGTTTGTTTATCTTGTATCAAACAAACATGATGTATTTTCCTTTCAGACATTGATTGTAGTATTCTGTAGTAGTCCGTGAGCTAGTGACACCAGACTCTGTGTAGCATTTTGGTTCAAACTTCCGCACTTTTGATTCTCAGTTGCTTTAGATTTAAAGTCTTCCGTTTAAATTTTGTCTCGTTTATTATATTGTTTGGAAGAAAGCAGGAAAAATGTTTTATATATTTGGCTTGCCTAGCTCCGATAGTAGGCGCCATCACGACACCCGATGGTAGGAAATTCGGGTCGTGACAATATTTTATTGTGAGCAACACACATTGTAGTCTCACTATCACAGAATATGGAAATGGCTGGCATAGGTTGTGGCCATAACTTTACATCAAGTAACATATTCCTCAGTCATTCTGCTTCTTTTCCAGCAGCTGCTAATGCAATAAATTCAGATTCCATAGTAGAATGGGAAATACATGTTTGTTTCTTGGATGCCCAACTAATGGCTCCACCGCCTAGAGTAAATATCCATCCTGATGTGGATTTATTATCATTAACACTTGTAATCCAACTTGCATCAGAATATCCCTCTAATACATTAGGAAAACCATTATAGCAAATGCCTAAGTGCTTTGTATATTTTAAATATCCAAGTACTCTACTTATTGCTTTCCAATGATCATTACCTGGATTACTGGTAAACCTTGAAAGTTTACAAACAGCAAATGCAATGTCGGGTCTAGTGCAATGCATTGCATACATCATACTACCTATCGCACTTGCATACTCCAACTGTGCTACTGCTCTTCCAGTATTTGCAGTTAGCTTAACACTAGAATCATAAGGAGTATTATACCCCTTTATTCCTAAATGACTGAATTTAGTAAGGATTTTATCTATATAATGTGCTTGTGACAAAGTCACTTGCTTGTTATCTCTTTTGACCTTGATTCCCAAAATAGTATCAACTTCATTTAAATCCTTCATTTTAAAAACTGAGGTTAGATACTTCTTGGCTCGGTAATTCCTTGTAGATTCGTACCAAAAATCAGCATGTCATCGACATATAAACAAATTATTACTCCATATTCTTTTGTAAATTTAGAGTAAATGCACTTGTCTGCATTATTATGTACGAATCTGGTTGATAGTATTACACTATCAAATCTTTCATGCCACTGTTTATGCGCTTGTTTAAGACCATAAAGAGACTTTATCAATTTACAAACTTTCTTCTCGTTTCCCGGAAGAACAAAACTTGCTAATGCAGTTTTGGATTGATAATGCAGAATAAGTACAAATAATGCAGAATAACTTACCAATATTCATGGGGAAAATTGGGTGTTTTGGGTAGAACCTAGGTTTTCTACAAATTGAGAAGTTGGACCTCAATTTGGGGTTCGATTTAAAAACAAATCATATATTTGGATTCATGGGGGAATGGGTAACCGGGTTTTGGTCCGAACCTCGAGTTTCGACCACGTGGGTCCGGGGGTATTTTTGACCTTTTTGGGAAAAACCTTGAAAAATCTATTTTCATGCATTGGGGATGATTCATTTAGTAATTATTAATGTGATTAAGTAACTTATGACTAGATTCGAGCGGATTGGTGGTGGAATCAAGAGGTAAAGCTATACTAGAAGCGTGAGTTGAGTTTGGAGCATTCGAGGTAAGTGTTTGTTCTAACTTTGGCTTGAGGGAATAGGATTAGGATGATATTTGCTACTTGCTAATGTGGAGTACGGTGTATAGGCATGGTGACGGTTATCTATGCACCGGAGTCTAGCATGACCGTGAGTCTTGATTGCTTTTAATTCGAATAATGTGACACAAGCTCCTTGTTTATTTGATAAGTTTCATATAATGTGAACGGTTGAGGAAGAATGATTTAAAAGGAGAATGTGTTGTGAATACTCCCTTGCCGGGATGTGTAGACTGATATATATATTCTCCCTTGTCGGGATATTTTGGGCTGTTAGCTGTACCCTTGCCGGGTTAAAGGTATTGAGTTGTTATTCTCCCCTGAAGGGGTCTACTATATGAAGTCAGATATTATGAACTATATTATGGGATCGTGTGGCACGCCGTCCACTTATATATGATATTATGGGATCGTGTGGCACGCCGTCCACTTATATATGATATTATGGGATCGTGTGGCACGCCGTCCACTTATATATAATATTATGGGATCGTGTGGCACGCCGTCCACTTATATACTATATGATGGGATCGTGTGGCACGCTGTCCACTTATATATGATATTATGGGATCGTGTGGCACGCCGTCCACTTATATACTATACTATGGGATCGTGTGGCACGCCGTCCACTTATATATGATATGAATTGGGATCGTGTGGCACGCCATCCACTTATATACTATACTATGGGATCGTGTGGCACGCCGTCCACTTGTATATGATATTATGGGATCGTGTGGCACGTCGTCCACTATGTATATATATATATATATATATATATCATGGAAATCGGAGTTTCTTCTATTTATTTCCGATATTTCATTTTTTATCTGTTACTCCCCGATAGCATGTCCCCTCCCAGTTTTACTTTGTATTATCTTGTTATTGTTTTCTTGCACTTGTTGTATATATATCTGTACAAGTTAATTGTGGTAGGTACTGTCTAGCCTCGTCACTACTTCGCCGGGGTTAGGCCAGACACTTACCAGCACATGGGGTCGGTTGTTCTGATACTACACTCTATGCATTTTTGTGCACAGATCTGGGAGCAGCTTACGGATCACAGCAGCAGGACTTCTGGGAGCTATCTTCAGTCTAGGGACTCTCGAGGTAGCCTAGCTAGCGTTCGCAGGCCGAAGTCCCTTTTCCATGTTTTTCGTTTGTTTATCTTGTATCAGACAAACATGATGTATTTTCTTTTCAGACATTGATTGTAGTATTCTGTAGTAGTCCGTGAGCTAGTGACACCAGACTCTGTGTAGCATTTTGGTTCAAACTTCCGCACTTTTGATTCTCAGTTGCTTTAGATTTAAAGTCTTCCGTTTAAATTTTGTCTCGTTTATTATATTGTTTGGAAGAAAGCAGGAAAAATGTTTTATATATTTGGCTTGCCTAGCTCCGATAGTAGGCGCCATCACGACACCCGATGGTAGGAAATTCGGGTCGTGACAATATTTTATTGTGAGCAACACACATTGTAGTCTCACTATCACAGAATATGGAAATGGCTGGCATAGGTTGTGGCCATAACTTTACATCAAGTAACATATTCCTCAGTCATTCTGCTTCTTTTCCAGCAGCTGCTAATGCAATAAATTCAGATTCCATAGTAGAATGGGAAATACATGTTTGTTTCTTGGATGCCCAACTAATGGCTCCACCGCCTAGAGTAAATATCCATCCTGATGTGGATTTATTATCATTAACACTTGTAATCCAACTTGCATCAGAATATCCCTCTAATACATTAGGAAAACCATTATAGCAAATGCCTAAGTGCTTTGTATATTTTAAATATCCAAGTACTCTACTTATTGCTTTCCAATGATCATTACCTGGATTACTGGTAAACCTTGAAAGTTTACAAACAGCAAATGCAATGTCGGGTCTAGTGCAATGCATTGCATACATCATACTACCTATCGCACTTGCATACTCCAACTGTGCTACTGCTCTTCCAGTATTTGCAGTTAGCTTAACACTAGAATCATAAGGAGTATTATACCCCTTTATTCCTAAATGACTGAATTTAGTAAGGATTTTATCTATATAATGTGCTTGTGACAAAGTCACTTGCTTGTTATCTCTTTTGACCTTGATTCCCAAAATAGTATCAACTTCATTTAAATCCTTCATTTTAAAAACTGAGGTTAGATACTTCTTGGCTCGGTAATTCCTTGTAGATTCGTACCAAAAATCAGCATGTCATCGACATATAAACAAATTATTACTCCATATTCTTTTGTAAATTTAGAGTAAATGCACTTGTCTGCATTATTATGTACGAATCTGGTTGATAGTATTACACTATCAAATCTTTCATGCCACTGTTTAGGCGCTTGTTTAAGACCATAAAGAGACTTTATCAATTTACAAACTTTCTTCTCGTTTCCCGGAAGAACAAAACCTTCAGGTTGTTGCATATATATTTCTTCACTAAGGTTCCCATTTAAAAAGGCTGTTTTAACATCCATTTGATGTACGTAAAGATCATAGATAGAGGCCAAGGATAAAAGGACTCTAATGGATGTTATTCTTGCAACAGGAGCATATGTATCAAAATAGTCTATGCCTTCCTTTTGAGTGAAACCTTTTGCAACTAATCTTGCTTTGAAGGTTTGGACAGAACCATCTGTATTGTACTTTCTCCTAAAGACCCACTTACAACCTATAGGTTTTGATCCAAGAGGAAGATCAACCAAAACCCAAGTGTTGTTGGATATAATTGAGTCTATTTCATCATTAATGGCCTCTTTCCAAAAAGCAGCGTCTCTAGAAGACATTGCTTCTTGAAACGTCTTTGGGTCTTCTTCAATATTTAATACAATTGGAATTTGATTACAAACGTTTGCCCTATCTCCTTCAACAAGAAATACTATAGATTGTGAAGAAATAAAATCAGAACCAAGATGTTTTTCTTTTCTTATTCTTTGGCTTTTCCTTGGTTCTATCTCCATATCATCACTTCTTTCCTTAGTTTTAATAATTTCAGAAAGCGACAATTTATTAGCATCAATACGTTTTCCATTTATTTCAGTCATTTCATCAACATTGTCATTTATAAATCTATTTTCAATAAATTCAACATGTATAGATTCTATAATGACATTAGATTCTAGATCTAGCAGTCTATAAGCTTTGGAGTGTTGTGCATATCCTACAAAAACACTTTTAATTCCTCTAGGACCCAATTTTGTTCTTTGATGGTCAGGTACTCTATAATAGGATATACACCCCCACACTTTAAAATAATTTAAATTTGGTTTTCCATTCCAAAGCTCATAAGGCGAAATATGCATACTTTTTGAAGGTACTCTATTTAAAATATAACATGCAGTTAGTAGTGCTTCACCCCATAAATTATGTGGCAGATGTGCATTAAGTAACATAGCATTAACCATATCCACCAAAGTTCTATTTTTTCTTTCCGCTAACCCATTTTGTTGAGGAGTATAAGGGGCACTCATTTGATGTATTAGGCCATGCTCTTCACAGAACTTATTAAATTCGTTAGGAAAATATTCTCCGCCTCTATCACTTCGAATAATTTTAATTTTCCTACTCCTTTGATTTTCCACAACAGACTTGTATTCTTTAAACTTTTGAAAAGCTTCGTCCTTAGTTCTAAGTAGGTAAACATATGTAAATCTAGAGAAGTCGTCTATAAAAGTAATAAAATATCTTTTGCCTCCTCTAGTTAATTCTCCATTTAATTCACACAAGTCTGAATGTATTAAATCTAATAGTTCTGTGGATCTTTCAACTTTACGAAATGGTTTCTTAGTCATCTTTGCTTGTATGCAAATTTCACATTTTATATGTTGAGTTTTACATGAGATATAACCATTTTTGGACATATAATTCAAGGAGCCAAAATTTAAATGTCCTAGTCTAGCATGCCATAAACAAGAATCAGACTCAACGATGTAAGCAGAAACATAATTTATTTCATTAATACTCAATTTGAACATGCTGTTACAGTTATAGCCTTTTCCAACAAAAACTCCATTCTTAGACACTATTACATGATCAGACTCAATAACTATCTTGAAGCCTTTCTTTGACAGCAAAGCAGCGGACATTAAGTTTTTCTTCATATCAGGAACATGATACACATTCAGTAACGTCAACTTCTGGCCAGATGTGAAGTTAATCTCAATACTTCCTTTTCCAGCAACATCTGCCGCAACATGGTTTCCCATCAAGACTTGTTCAGAATCCTGCACTTCTGCATATGTCTTGAACATCTTCTTGTCATAACAGACATGAATAGTAGCACCCGAATCTAGCCACCAGTCTTGTGTATTTGTAGCAGCGGTAGCCACATTCAACTCTGTGACCATACCAATTTGCATTGCCGAAACCATGGCAACCAATCCTTGGGCAGAATTTTCCACTACGTTTGCCTTTTCAGAATTTCCAGATTTTTTAATCTTTCCAGACTTTTCGGTATTGCCTGTATTGAAATTTATTCCTGTCTTTCTATATCTGCAGTCCTGAATCATATGGCCTTTCTTTCCACAATGATGACAACTAAAGTTCTTTCTCTTTTTAAAAAAGACTTTTTGGAAACTTTCAGATGTTTGTTCCCACTTCCTGAATCATTCTGACTGACAAAATTGACTGCGAAACTCGAAGGCTGACTAATAGCATCACGAGCACGAGTCTCACTTTCAATTTGAATGTGAGTACGAAATTGTTCCACAGTCATTTTATCCATAGAATGTAGGATTTTCTTTCTATAGTCATTCCAAGAGGAAGGCAATTTCGAAAGAATAGCACCTATTTGAAGTGCATCAGGAATTTTAACTTCAAGATCACTTAGTTTTGATACTAAGATTTGCAGTTCATGAATCTGATCCATTATAGGCCTAGTATCAAATATTTTAAATTCAAAGTACTGCAGAGCCAGGAATTTGTCAATACCTCGTTTTTCATTCTGGTATGCAGTTTGTAGAGCAGACCAAATCTCTCTTGGCGACTTCAGATTGCAATAAAGATCATAGAGTCGATCTGTCAAAGTATTCAGAATATGGTCGCGACACAACAGTTCATCATGTTCTCGTTTCTTCCTTTCTTCCTTGACTACGTCAGAATCTTCTGTTGTGGGATCAGGCATCGGAGGCAAGGCAGAATCAAGAACATAGTAGATATTGAGAGCGGACAACAAGAATATCATCTTGTATCTCCAATGGGTAAAGTTCGTTCCATCAAAGCGATCAAGTTTGATAAACTCCTTCGGATTCTCAACAACAGACATCAATTTCTCCATAGCAGAATAACTCTTTAAGATTGTTAGAAAATAATAATCAAAATTGGCTTTGAGGCGTGAAAATCGATTGTCCTTAAAGAGTTATCGTCTGTATACTAATTTAGGGAAAATACAAAACGATTCTCTTCAGGATACAACAAAGCCTGCAATAACACTTGTGATTTTCTATATATCATTTCGTTGGAATTCTTGTGTATTTATAGGCAACCAACAGACCCTTTCAGAAAAGATGTCTTGTTTCACAAACAGACACGACTATTTATTTGAATTTTGAATTTAAAATTCAAATAAATTTGATTTTTCTGTTAAAAAATAATTAACTTTAGGATCTCGTGCCTATTGAGTCAATCTCGTGCCTGTTGAGTCAATCTCGTGCCTGTTATGCGCTATTTCATAATGATCAGTTCCGAGGCTAACAGGCACGGTACGAGAAAGAAACGTCCCACTTCCAACTTGCCAATAACAAACTATCTTACATACGCCAAGGCAATGGAAGTTCTAGAACTGTTTGTGACAGCCTGCAGAGCACATGGTTGTTTTTACTTCCTTGATTTTCTTCTTAATGTCAACTCTTGGGTTCTTTCTCTTGTAGAACTTCTGCATGATTATTTTATCATGGTCTTATTCAATTGCATCCACACTTGGCTTATGACCAGCATGCATTTGTTCTAGGAAGTTTCTACCAGCATGTATCTCATCCTCTCAAGCTTCCCTGCATATTCCAAGTCGTTTGCACGGATCACATTGATTCTGGGAAAGATAACTGCAGTTGAAGAAACAAGACACATACAGAAGAAAATACATCAACAAGAGTAACTAGAAAGAAAAATAATGGAAACTTCAATTAGTGACCATTAAGAAATCAACGAGTAGGACATCACAACTCATGCAGAAGAGGTTATAATTGGGGGAAGCAGCTCATAAATGAATAGAAAGAAAATGAGTAATATCTGAATCAGGAAGTTGAGGACCAACTCACTGAAAGGAATGCAAACTATTTGAACTTCACACATAACACTCTTTGAAGGGGTCAGTATTCTATTCCAAGAATAATGTTAGTTTGGAAACTAAGCAAATTGTCATTTAGCAAGGAATCTACAATAACTAAGTATTTTCCTATACATCAATAGTATCCGAGTCCAAAAAGTGAAAATGTCTCAAAGAACTATCTAATATAATTCGAGTGTATTGAAGACCTTCATGCTCAGGTACCTTTGTAGAATAATATGCTCCAGCTGCACATGCCAAAACACTTGTGGCCAAAAATGTTGTTGAGGCAGCTAGTCCATGACAATCCCGACGGACAGGAGTTTCGATTTGCCCCGCTCTAACTCTTTAATCCACCTGTCTTGCCAAGTCCCTGAAGGCTCCCCTAGAGGCTTAGCCCTCTTACTCCACTCGAGTCTAAAGTTAAACAGCTTTTAGGGACTTGCCAGTGATCAAGAGTAGCAATTTGATATGCCATATATAAACCCGACAAACATTCTAAACCCACCCAAAGTAAAAGAAATACATGGTAACCAGATGTATGACACAGAAGACTTCCTCATCAACAATCTATGCTCTTCTGTTGCCTCTATCGATCAATCAACTATTCTCAATCCTAAATTAGTTGGGTTGCCATATGAATCTTCTGTAACCTCCGGCTCCATTTTGTCTATATTATTTCAATATTAAATAAATTATCTTTTTAGGCAAACTAGAGGTTCTTCAAATCTCACACTTATCCGGCACTGACACACAAGTTCCTGACCAAACTAGAAAAAAACTTGGTAAACAAACACCTGACCCAATGTAAGAGTGACAGAACAAATAAACCATAATTCTAATTAGTACTCCTTCAGTTCCAATTTATTGAACGTGTTTGACTGGGCATGGAATTAAAGAAAAATTGAAAACTTTAAGAAATTTGCGGTCATAAACAAGTCAAAAAGGAGCCCAGAGTATTTGTGTGGTTATAAAAATATCTCATTAAGAGTAGAATTGGAACTTTAAGCTAAATTGTTTCTAAATTTAGAAAGAGGTCATTCATTTTTAAACGGACCAAAAAGGAAATAGGTTCACATAAACTGAAACGGATGAATATCTCCTTGTCTTTGCATTGCGGATAAATAGATTTAATGGGCACACTTTTCTTATTTATGTGATATCTTCCGGTATAATAAAAATCTAATGATGTTGCTGGGAAAGAAAAAAGCTACTCCTAAGCATTACCTTTGAACCTCAATAAAGTGTACCTAGCACATGAAGCGAAACCTTTGCCTGAAACTTGTATATGGGAAGAAGCACATTTGTTCGATTCAAGCTCTAGAGAACAGAGAAAACGAAGTGAGGAAGAAGAGAAATCAGAATTGTGTTCTTCTGTTAATTGTCGATCAATACAAGGCTGCACTATATAGTGCTAATACCTCTAACTCCACTAACTAATTAACAGCTCACTCACAGCTGTCAAAACAG
Organism: Nicotiana sylvestris; assembly: GCF_000393655.2. NCBI lineage: Eukaryota > Viridiplantae > Streptophyta > Magnoliopsida > Solanales > Solanaceae > Nicotiana > Nicotiana sylvestris. The sequence goes on from NC_091058.1 coordinate 80,627,411, forward strand.
CCACTAACAACTAACTAATATCAACTAACTTTAAACAACTCCCCTCTACTTTTATGTGTACAATTTGGTCCCTCATATCCCAAGACTCTCCCTCAAGGTGGAGAGTAAAATACATTGAAAACTCCTAGCTTGGAAAGAAGAAAACAGTGTTGCGCAACAGCAAGTCCTTTTGCCATGATGTCTGCCAGCTGAAGTTTTGTTGAGATATGATGAGGCATGAGCAGTCCATTTTTTATCTTCTCCCGGACAAAATGACAATCAAGTTCTATATGTTTTGTTCGTTCATGAAATATAGGATTTGCTGCGATTTGGAGAGCAGCTTTGCTGACACATTAGAGATCAACTAGTTGCTGTAAATCGACATTCAATTCCTTTAACAACCCAACTAGCCAAGTGATATCAGCTGCTACTACTACAAGACTCATATACTCAACTTCAGCTGAGCTACGACTTATTGCCTACTGCTTCTTGGACTTCCATGATAGCAAAGACTCCCCCAGTTTTATAACATATCCAGTAATTGACCTTCGTGTATTTGGACATGCTGCCCAATCAGAATTACAGTAGGCAGTGAGATGAGAGATAGGACTCATCTTTAGGAATATACCAAGCCCAGGTGAGCCTTTGATGTACCTGACTACTCTAAGTGCAGCATCCATGTGAGATTGTTTTGGATGTTGTATGAACTGACTTAGCACTTACACAGCAAAACAAATGTCAGGACGTGTGATGGTCAAATAGAGCAGTTTTCCCACTAACGTCTGGTAACTTGCTATATCCTGCAATTCTTCATCTCCATTGTGTCCTACATATTTGTCATACTTTGTGGTAGTCAGTTTTTGATTTGTCTCAACATGAGTAGAAGCAGGTTTAGCTGCAGCTAATCATGTGGTAGAAATCAACTCCAATGCATATTTTCTTTGATTTAGCAGTAGGCCCTTATCTGATCTCATTACTTCTATAACCAAAAAATATCTAAGTTCCCCTAAATCCTTGACCTTGAATTTGGTATGCAAAGTACTCTTGGCCTCTTCTACTAAGGACATGTTGCTACCTGTGATTAAAAGATCATCAACTTACACCAAGATGACAACAATGTCCTGTCTTGATTGCTTAGTAAATAAGGGGTGATCATTTGTACTCTGCTGGTATCCTGCTCCTACTAAGGCATATGTGAGCTTAATGTTCCATTGTCTCAAAGTCTGTTCCAAGCCATAGAGTGATTTCACTAGTCTGGCGACTTTATTCTCCCCTAGATTTGGAAACCTTGTGGCAAGAGCATGTACACTTCCTCATATAAATCACCCTATAGGAATAAATTGTTGACATCCATTTGATATAGGATCCACCCTTTTGAGGCTGCTATGCTAAGGACAGTTCTCACAGTTACCATTTTTGCAACTGGAGAAAATGCCTCATGGTAGTCTAACCCTTCTTGTTGAGTGTATCTTTTTGCAACCAGCTGTGACTTGAACCTCTCAACCTCACCATTTAACTTGTATTTGATTTTGAATACCCACTTAGAACCAATTGGCTTCTTACCTTCTGGCAAGTCTACCACCTCCAAGATGTGATTTTCTTCAAGTGCTTTAAACTCTTGGTTCATAGCTTCTATCCACCTTGGATCATGTGCAGCTTCCTTGAAAGATTATGGCTCAGTTAAGACTGAAAAAACACTAAGATAGGACTGATATGCAGGAGATAAATTATCATAGGAAATGGCATTAGAAATTGAGTAGGGATTGTTAGTGTGTGTCTTAACAGTAGTGATGTAATCCTTAAGCCAAATGGAAGGCTTTCCTTATCGACCAGACTTCCTAGTTTCCACATCTGCAGATGCTTGTTGAGGTCTCTATCAAAATTGCACAGTCCCATTACCGTTGCCAAACGTTCAAAAACTGATGAAGACAGTTTTTTTAGCAATAATGCAACTATAAGTGGTGTCCAATTGGCAGGTGAATGCAATTATGCGTGGGTCAAATGGTCATACTAGGATTTCTGCATGAGGTAATTGGAAAACAGGTTGCATCTCTTTTTAGCAATTAATAAAAGAATACTCTATCACTTGCTTCCTCTGTTGGATCTAAAGAATGCTCCTGAGCTTCTATTGCCTTAACTGCTTGTTCAGATTCTATTGGTTCTGAAGAATGTTGTTGGATTTCTGTTGGCTCAGTTGCTTGGTCATCAATAAAATTGTCATTTATTTGATCTACACTCTTATTCTCTCCATCTGATATGACATTGTCTAAAACTTTTGCATCATTTGTGATTTTTCCTACTATAGCAGTAGTGTCTTTAATCTATGGCTGAATGTTCTGAGATGTAGGTGGAATCACAGTTGGATGTGATTGTTGCATCTCTTCTTCCTCCAATCAATTTTGAGAAGTAAAAAATCCTCTACATCATCTAGACATATAGTATTGCTAAAAAGAAAAATCTTCTATTTGAACACCACATCCCTACTAACAAATATTCTCCTATTCTCAAGATCATATAGCCTATAACCCTTTGAGTTTCTGAATATCCAATAAGTACAGTCTTTCTTGCTTTGACTGTAAATTTATCACCCTTATGTAGGTTATTTGCATAGCGCAAATAACCAAATACCCTTAAGTGATCAACCTTAATTGGTTTTCCATATAATAACTCATAAGGTGATTTACCTTATAACACACTAGTAGGCAACTTCTTTATCAAATATACTGCAGTTCTTACACAGTCACCCCAGAATCTTCTAGGAACTGCACTTTGAAATTTTAAGGCTATTGATACCTCCAAGATATGCCTGTATTTTCGTTCAACCACCCCATTTTGTTGTGGGGTATATGGACAACTACTCTGATGTATTATTCCAAGAGAAGCAAATAAAGTATTGCATTGAGAATTGAAAAATTCAGTACCATTATCTGATCTAACAACCTTCACAGTGATTTCAAACTGAGTCTTTATCATAGCAAAGAAGTTCTTTATTACAACAACTACTTCACACTTAGATTATATTAAGCATACCTAAGTAAATATGCTATAGTCATCTACAATTATAACAAAATAGAGTTTTCTATCATATGTAGGTACCTTATAAGGTCCCCAAACATCCATGTGAATAGGCTGGAAACAACCTATTAACCTAGTACTACTAGTAGGAAATTGTAATCTATACTGCTTTGCCAAAGGACATACTTCACAATTGTCCTGCATTCCAGTATGTGTTTTATTCCTCAATGCTGAAATATGTTCCATAGACTTTGCTGATGCATGGCCTAGTCTCAAATGACGTAGTCTTGTATCTTCATATTCCTTTAAGAAGCTTGTTGTTGTTATTAGTAGGTTCTCTTTTATCAAGTACAATCTATTATTTTCTCTATCAATCCCCATCACCTTGCCATTGTAGAGCCCCTGAAATATGCAGAAATCAGGGTAAAAACCTACTGAGCAACACAATTGCTTAGTAAGTTTAGATATTGATAATAGATTAAATTTAAAATCTGGTACATATAGAACTCCTTCAATAGTTTTGTCTCCTAACACTACTGCATCTCATGTATGTGTTATGTTTGCCTTATAGCCGGTTGGTAACTGTAGTCCATCTGTTTTATTGTCTACTCTTTGAAGATTACTTAGAGCATTCTTGCAATGTGTCACATGATGTGTCGCACTTGAGTCAACTATCCAAACATGATCATTAGCAGCTACATTTGTTATTAAAGCAATAATACCTGCAATATTTGTAGAACAGTCACTTGTGTTTGTTTTCTGCAATAAATTTAACAATTCTTTATATTGTTCCTCGGTAAAGAAATTTCTTTGAGTTGGCATCATAACTTCTTGCTTCATCTCATTGGTGGTTGCATTGTTTACATAGGTCTTTCCTCCTGAGTTTTTGCCTTTCTTCTTGCTTTTGAAATCTGGTGGATACCCTACTATCTTGTAACAATTCTCCTTGAGGTGTCCTTTATAACCACAGTAATCACAGACTAATCCTAGCCTTTTTGTCTAAACTCATGACTCTTTCCTGCCATCATTGTGAGTGGATCCTTCAATGTGTCTGTAACCCCCATAGTTCTTTGGCTTTCCTCGTCTGTGTCTATTGTATAAGCCTCATTCACAGTGATTACAGGCCTATTAGCTAAAATATTGCTCCTAATATTTCCATAGCTTTCATTCAACCCCATGAGAAATTGCAGTAATCATATGTTTTTTAATAACTCTATAGATGGCCTAGATTCTTCACAATCACATGATGCTAAATGTGCAATTACATCCAATTCATCCCACAAATCTTTTATTTTAGAATAGTAGCTAGTAACTGAATCAGTCCCATGTCTCAGAGTTGCAATAGCAGTCCATAGATGATAGATCCTAGTTAGATTTGATCTATCAAATCTCTCCTGAAAATCAACCCAAACCTTTCTTGCATTCGATGCATATATGATGCTAGCCATCAATTCATTAGAAACAGTACTACCAATCCATGAAAGAACAATTGCATTACATTTCTCCCATTGTTCTGCCAATTTACCTTTATACATGATTTTCACACATGATCCATCCACAAATCCCAACTTGCTCTTTCCTAGGAGTGCCAATTTCATCGGTCTACTCCACAGCGCAAGTTTTCTAGGCCCGTGAGCTTGAGCGGAATTAAAACTAACCCCGGTGCATCTGAAGCTTGCAGAAACAGTGGATGATTATGATTTAGAGAATTGACTTCACTCTCCGCCATAGCTGTTAAGAAATCGAGCTCAGAAAGCTTGGATCTCGCCGGAGATTGACCGAATTACAGTATACGCTCTGATACCATGTTCGATTCAAGCCCTAGAGAATAGAGAAAATGAAGTGAGGAAGAAGAGAAATCAGAATTGTATTCTTCTATTAATTGTCGATCAATACAATATTGCACTATATAGTGCTTATACCCCTAACTCCACTAACTAATTAACAGCTCACTCACAGCTGTCAAAACAGCCACTAATAACTAACTAATATCAACTAACTCTAAACAACTCCCCTCTACTTTTATTGTGTACAATTTGATCCCTCATATCCCAAGAACATTCCAGGTCCCATTACCAACTTCCAAAATGCGAAAAGAGAGACGATTTCCAATTAATCTGGCAAAGAAAATACATAGGTAAGGATTTAAAAGAAACATATAGATTATGAACTTGAGGTGCGTTCTACCCCTCCTTATATATCATTAATTAAATAAATATCTAAAATTTTAAATAACAACTCCGTTGTAGTCTAGTCGGTTAGGATACTCGGCTCTCACCCGAGAGACCCGGGTTCAATTCCCGGCAACGGAAATCTCTCCTTTTTTCTTTCTAATTTTCATGTATCACAAACAAACGATTTATGGACGTATTAGCTGTTTGTCGTCATCATTAAAATAGAAAACAAAAATCATTTTGAAAGATAAATTTCTGATTTCGACCCATTATGTATCGAATAAATACCTTAAGGAGCCTCTTAACATTTACCTCTTTTTTAAATTTTTCATAATATCCTTGTATTGTGATAAGAAGTAGTCCTCGTTGTTGGGCAAGGCAAATAGAGTACAAAGCACATGGTATATAATATAAATTTTAAGTTCTAAATATAATACAATACTTTTTTTTTGCAATAAATCTATCTATATCTATACTATATTAAAAGCACGAAAGCTCTTAGCGAAATATCGTTTGCCTTTTTTATTCCTTAAAAATAAACTTTACCTAATATTTTAAGATAAGCTAAATTTTATTTATTAAATATTTTTCCTTTAAGGTATCTAAAAACTCCTAATATTTACGAATCTAATTTGAGTAAAATTTTACTTATAAATATTTTTTCCTTATTTAAATCGTGTAACAATCTTTCTCAAATTTGACTCTTTCATGTTTACAAGTTTTAACACTTTTGGAATTATAACAAAAGACTTTTGCAAGTTTCTGCCTTCGTTTTAATTTTGTAGGAATCATTAGCATTTTTCAATGTTAATCCAAATTTTTACATGTGCACAACGAGTTTAACTTGACTTATAAATTTGCTATTTTTAATATAAATCTTTTAATCATTAATGATGGATAACATGTAAGTTATATCTTATGTCAGATATTATATCATTCAAATTATATTTATAACATTAAAACTTTAAAATTAACTAACATTTTGCTATTAATTTTTATTTATTTGGATTATTCGGAGGGAGTTCTAATATTTAGAAATTCAACATCGAATAAAATTTTAACTTATATAACTTATTTTCTTATCTGAATTGCGTAAAATAATCTTTAGTCAAATTCATATCCTAAGAAAAAAAGAAAAAATTTAAATTCAATTCCTTATTTATCAAGATCTAATAACAATCGTGAATATTGAATATCACCAAACTAAGTTGCACATACTTTAATAATTTTTCTTTGGATCAAAGAATAACCGAGAATATCAAGATATATTATCTTCGCTTTTGGTTGAAAAATTCGATCAAAAATTATTATATCATCAGTTCAAATGAGAAAAATGAGTTTGGATATAATGACGATCAAGGAAACCAAAAATAACAAAGTCAACAAAGAATAAGTAAGAAATTATTGTTTGGATATAATATCGGTCGCTTTTTTACTTTTTATTTGTTGATTTCACACGGGACTAAATTGTTATTTACGTTATTTTTCTAATATTTAGGAATTTGAAATCCTAATATTTAGGAGTTTGAAATTTTAAAAATAGGTTGATCATTAATGCTTTCTATATTTTAACTAAGTAAAAACTACTATTATGTAGCAACTCAAAATATATATAAATCCCTAGCCCAATAGTTTGAACTTTATAAATATTTCTAAAATATACTACTTACCAAGTTGCCCCATTTATACCAACCACTCGATTTTCTCTTCCTCTTCTAATTCTATAATGCTTATGAATGTTCTTTATAGTATTTGGTGATGAAAAGTTAGTATACTCCCTAATTTTAGTGATGTAAAGGTTAAACCTCAAGGTCTTTAAAAGTATATCCTTCCCAAATCCATAAAAGAAAAAAGTGAATAAGAAGATTTGTTGAAAAAGAGAATTAACTAATATAACTGTTAAGTTACATGATAATTTTATTACCATTAATAATCTGGAACTTATAGTAAAAAATTTTAGAGTTTAAACGAGAGATAAAGAGACGTGATCGACAAGAGTTAATGACACTAATAATTATGCAAATATGATGATCCAAAGTAAAATATTTGATAGACATTTTACCCTTTAAAAATAATTTTTTATTGGATAAAATTATAACTATAGTTGAAAATGTAAAATTCTAGACGATTTCATACTAAAATATGAATAAAAATAAATGATTTCTTAAATAAATACTTGAGTTTTTAGAACTAATAGCAAAATTAAGTCATTTCACTTCTTTTAAAACTATTCATATACGAAAAATTATTTTTCAAGTTGATAAAACTCATATGGTACATAAATTTATTTTTATAAGAAAAATATTGGTGAAAAGAGAAATTAGAGATAGAGCAAACTTGAAGCGACAAGGATAAAATATTAGAAGATAAAACGTATTCTAAATGAGTTGTAATTTTTCATCATTCATTATAAAGAATGGTAACTCCTTATATTTTTTATACATTACTTCTTGTAAAATACTAACTCAACATTAGCGGAGGCAAATGAGAAAAAAATAATAATAAGACATTTGAGAACTTATGTGATGGTAGATTACTTTTTCTAATTTGTATTTTACAACTCAAACATATTATGTGGTATATATAAGAAAGATAGAGAGAGAGATTTTCTCAAAATCGTATATTCACAAATATAGTATACACGCGTAAAGTGTGTACCCTAAAACTAGTTATTATAAAAGCATGAATATTAAAACACTAAATGTTGAATGACTAAAATATCCTTAAAATATTAATTGAATTTTATGTCCTTGAAAATTTAAAGTACAAATAAGTTTATATAGGATACAATTGTAATTACCTTTAAATTTAATAGCATGGTTGCACTAGAATTTTGACGTATGCAAAACTAGGATTCCAAACGTTAACATTAGCCAACTTTAAAACTATTTTTGGGACTTTGAAACCAAATAAAGTTCTTCATTAATTTTATTCCCATAAGAATTAAGTAATTAACCTTTATCGAAAATAGGAATTTTTAGTGCTATTTGCTAGGTTGGGGTACCAACTTTTAAAATGTGTTTTTTTTCTCCCCTATTTTTTTTGGGTCGCAGTAAGATTGGAAAAAGGTTTTATAATTGGATTCCAATTGATCAAATCACTACCGATAAGGCATTTAATATTTAGACTAAAAATATTATATGGAAGAAAAAGTAATGGTTTTAGAGGTGTACCATCAAGTAGTACCAATAGTTTCAAATTTAACGGGAATATAGATTATAAATACATACATGATATAATCATACTTATGACATCAAATGAAAATCATTCAGCTAATAGAAAATATGAAAACAAAAATAAATCCAACATTCAACGATTTTTCTTCATTTCGGAAATGGAGAAAAGCATACAATAAGAGATTTTAGTCCTCATTAAGAACAATTGGTTGTCAAGCCCAATGATGATAGTAATGAAAGTTGCTTAATAAATAAAATATTTGTATCATCAAATAAAAATACGAGTTGTCCAAAATACATGATGCAAAAAGTAATCTTAGCTAGCACAATGTGTTGATCAATTAAATGCGATATTGATTGTCAAGTTCCCTAATAGAAGTAAAATATTTCTTAGTTTTGACTTTGCTTAAGATGATACCGGCAACTATTATAGTATTACTAGGAAGATATGTAGATACTTAGCGACAAAGGACCCTTCACCACAGAAGCTTTTTGCGATAAGATAATAACTTAATAATCGGAAGGGTAAAGTGACATAATAAAGCGAAAAATGTTTGTTATATGAAGTCATAGAAAGAAATATTTTTTCAACTTATCTTTTAATTATAACGAGAAATATACGTGCAAAGCACTTAAATAGAGACTAGTATAATACAATACGAATAACGACTTTCGTGCACAAAAGAGAGAGGGACTCATTTTAATTTTCTTGTAACCAAACATGCACTTCCTATTTATGTATTTTATCCTGAAAACTGTTGGCATTAGCCCGTAGCTTTTGGCTTTACCGTGCCACTAGCTGACAGCAAAGGCAATAGATCAAAATCAAACGTCTTATGCGTAAACGTTGTTGGATTTTTGAAGATGAACAACTTAATTTGGACGACAGATACCATGGTTTTAGGTTTTCATATCACCTTCTGTGTTGTCAATTGCACAAGGCTGCAGAAAATCCCATCAGTGATATGATGCATCATTAACTACTTTTTGCACAACTTACGCCCAGTGACAGAGCCACCTTAAATTAAGGGGTGTCCATTGACACTTTTTTGTTTAAAAATTACACTATTTAGCTATGTCAAAAAAAATATTTTATGTGTGTGTATATTGAGTCCCCAAAAAAATATATATATTGAGTCCCCTTATTTTCTTCGTGTGTTTACTTATTTATATTTTAATACACCTTAGTAAAATTTTCAGCGCCGCCACTGGTTACGCCTACGCCCACTTTCCTCAAACTATTACTCCTTCCTCCAAATTCACATGTGCAAATGCCTTCAAGATGCACAGTACTAGAACTTAGGATTGTAAAGCGTTTCAACTATGATGTTTAAAAACATAAACATAACACTACAACTAAAGGAGAAAGACATTTGTATAATCTTAGATATGTGTCATGATCCGCCACATCATCATAGCACGTAGGTGTTACTTGGCATATACTTTTGCCATATGGAATGGTTACATAAGTTAGGGACTAGATTTTGGTGGAATATTCTAGAACTGTGGAGAATTTCCTTGGAAATGTTCTAGATATTTATGCACTTATATGAAGGTTCTAGAGAAATATAGAGGTTTCCTTAGGAAGACCCTAGAACCCTATAGAATTGTTAGGAAAGTCCTTAGAAGATTCTAGCTATGTAGAATATTCTAGAGACGGACTTTTTTTGTAAATACGGAAAGACTTGTAGAACAATTATTATTTACATACTAGCCCCTAGGTGATTAGTATAATTAGGGGGGAATTCATTTGTAATTCATCAACCAAGCAAACATTTCAAGTTCTCTCTAATACAAAGCTTCCTTTAGCAATTCTCTTGTATTCTTTCTTTCATTCTCTTAGCGATCTTGAATGTAGTAAGGCTGACTTGACATAGCAAGAACGTGAGCAAGTTGTGCAAGATCGTGAGCGAGTTGTCAAGTGCCGCACGTGTACTTAGTTAACAACTAAGGACGTGACAACGTGGTATCAGAGCAAAGGTTATGACTAAGAAATATTAGAAAGAATAGAAGAGATTGCTATAAGGAAATTTTGTAGGGAACCATGGCCAAAATTACTAAGGGTTTGGTACTTGCAGAAGGGATCAATATGAAGGTCCCTAATCGAAAGCAGTATAGCGGTGCACGGGACGCGCGAGATGGCAGACTGGCAGAAGTTAAGGGAGCTACGACAGAGGCCACAATTCGGGAGTATGTGCACGAGTTCACTGCCTTAATGCTGCAAATCAGGCCATTGTTCGAGGAATATTCCCTCTTCTACTTCATGGATGGGTTGCAAAGTTGGGCAAAGCGGAAATTAAAAAGACATCAAGTAGCCAACGTGAACGGGGCCATCGGAGTAGCCTAGTCAATTGTTGAATTCAAGATGGAGCCTGCCAAGTCCAAAGAAGGCAACGCCAAGAGGGATGAGGGAGATCATGACGAGGACAACGGGAAATGCATAGCCGAGGTATACAAGGGTAATGGCAAGGGGCCATCCCATAACGGACAGTGGTCCAAGAGAAACGACAAGGGGCCGGAAAATGGTAGGGAGTACGTACCTAAGGAAGGGTGCTACTTCTGTGAAGGATCACATCGGGCAAGGGAATGCTCAGAGTTGAGGAAGCTTGCAGCAATGATAGGAAACTTTGCTCAAGCACATACGGGCGACACAGGGGGAACCGCCTGTATTGGAGGGATGCGCTTGGAATCTAAGCCGAAAGTAAGGGATTCCAAAGCCTATCTTGGCACCATTCAAATGGAGCATGGCGGCAGCAAGAAATGTTGGACGGACATAGTTGAAAAGGATGGCGAGTTATAAAGTGATGGCATGCTATCAGACTCAGACGATGTACCAAGCAAAGGGTTCAAGTTTGCCAGTAAGGTTGGACCAAGGAGGGCAGCCAAATAGGGAGTGGAAGCATGGACTCGATGCTTGAGAAGCTGCTAAACTTGGTTGAGTCATAGGAAGATTTAGGCTAAGAGCAAGGAGGGGCATCCGATGGGCGGAGGATGGAGGTCATCATTGCTAGCCATCCAAAGTACAAATATGTAAGAAGAAAGGTAGCTACTGGCTAGTACCTTGTGAAATGGGAAGGAGAATCGCTTCATAGGGCATCATGGCTAATGGATAAAGATCTCTAGCGACGCCAAGGCGAGGTGCGCGCATATGCGTCGATGCTTTGTGCCGAGGACGGCACAAAATTGGGTGGAGGAGAGTGTCATGGCCCGCCACATCATCATGCCACGTAGGTGTCACTTGGCATATATTTTTACCATATAGAATGGTTACATAAGTTAGGGACTAGATCTTGGTGGAATATTCTAGAACTATGGAGAATTTCCTTGGAAATGTTCTAGATATTTATTCACTTATAGGAAAGTTCTAGAGAAATATAGAGGTTTCCTTAGGAAGACCCTAGAACCCTATAGAATTGTTAGGAAAGTCCTTTGAAGATTCTAGCTATGTAGAATATTCTAGAGAAGGACTTTTTTGTAAATACGGAACGACTTGTAGAACAATTATTATTTACATACTAGCCCCTAGGTGATTAGTATAAATAGGGGGCATTCATTTGTAATTCATCAACCAAGCAAACATTTCAAGTTCTCTCTAATACAAAGCTTCCTTTAGCAATTCTCTTGTGTTCTTTCTTCCATTCTCTTAGCGATCTTAAATGTAGTAAGGCTGACTTGACATAGCAAGAACGTGAGCAAGTTGTGCAAGATCGTGAGCGAGTTGTCAAGTGCCGCACGTGTACTTAGTTAACAACTAAGGACATGATATATGTCTATTATCATCTGGAATCTTAATCAAGTTGTTATATATAACTAAAAGGGTCCGTTTAAACATATCATTTTGATGACTACTTAGTAAATGACTTCGGTAAGTTTATTAGGCAAAAATCACACATCTTGTACCTCAATTTTTTTATTGGTTGAATACATAGACATCCCTCTAAACTTGATCAAATTTGTCATTTAAACGTCTACACTAAGCTTATGATCAATTGAACACATGACTTATACTTAGCCAATGGAACATTTAATTTACAAATGACTTAATTATAAAAATTAGATGTATACATAAACCTTTAATAATGTATGTTCAATGTTATGAATTTGCTGCAACTACCTTAGTTTTCGGGTTTAAATTTATATGTCACATCCGATGGTCAAACACATTGCATATGAAATACCTCCAATTCTTCATCACGGATGAGATATATCATGATTACCTTCATGCAACCACTCCATTCACGCCTCTTCCCCTAATTTAATACACTCCCTTTTCTTCTTTCTCCAAACTCCAACCTCTACTTTCTAACTCAAGAAACCAAACCTACTCAAAATCCCAAACTTTATTATTAATATTTATACTGTAGTTCCGACCCATGAATAGTTTTTCTTCCTCCCAACTTCCTTTGAAAAAATATAGGGTCACATGAAAAATTAAATAATTGCACCAAACTCGTGCATGAGGGTCCCATGAATGATGCTAGAGTTTCTCAAAATCCGTTACTGCTTTATCATTTTAGTCAACCTTCTTCTTCTTAAAATCATTTATCTGCCGCAAACAAGCAGAAATCCATGCAAAATGATGCAATAGCTCTAGAGAGAGATCATATTTTTTATTGCACATATAATACCAGAGGATGGCCTATACTGGCCATTGGAGTTGTGTACAGGTTGGTGGTTTGTGTTTTTTTCCTGCAATATAGTCACGGTTTCCTCCTCACAGTCCCACTCTCCAGCTGACCAAAACAGACACTTCGCTATCAAACAGTGATAAGATGACAAACAATAGGCCAACTAAACTCAATATTTTCTACACGGAACATAAATACATGTAATTAAAATCACTAAAATCTTAGTAAATTTTTTCTAAACACATAATTTTAAAAGTACAATAGGTTCAACGCTAAGAACGTAAGCTAATTAATAACTGAACTAATCAAGTTTAAATCTTGGGTTCGTTTATGATCATTTATGGCATATGGACATAGGGTAAAATCAAGATTCAGGATAGATTGGTCTCCGTGAGCAAAGAAACAAAAAGATAATATGACTACCGAATACGAGTACAGCCACGACTTGTCAGATTCCCTTCCTATGCTCTTTCTTATTCTTTCTCCCGGACCAATCATTTTTATCTCATACACGTACGTACATTATTATTTTTATTTTTTCACACTCTCTGGCCCTTTATATAGTACTCCAATTTCTGACTCTCATTATCTTCAAACTTCCTCACGAGTATAATCATTATCACATTGGGGAATGGCTACTTCAAGGACGAGATTACTAGAGTTGCTTTTTATCTTAATTTTATTGTTTGCTATTAGTGCAAATGCTAAAAGGGGTAAACATTCTAGGAGGCAGAATAAGTTGAAAGTGGCTAATGAAGATGGTTTCTTGAATTGGATTAATCGCATTAGTTCTCGCAATCATTCTGTCTTCCACGAAGCGAAGAACAAATTTGAGCCTTGCAAATTTATTAAGGTGAATAAAAACCCAAAGCATGGAGATTTTACTACGGTTCAAGAGGCTATTGATTCAATTCCAATTGCCAATTCTTGTCGAGTGGTTATTTCTGTTAGTCCTGGGATTTACAGGTAAATTAACTCCCATTGTCCTGTTTTCTGCATCTTGAGTAATTGTATACGATAAGGCATTCAATTATTGTGTTTCAGATTGCACAGGACAAAACATGTTCATTAAACAGGACATTTTTGAACAACGTTGCTAGTTATTTACGTGAAAGTTTTGTCTAAGTGAGGTTAAAAATTTGCAGGGAGAAGATTGAAATTCCAGCAACAATGGCATACATTACACTGGAAGGTGCTAGTTCGCGCAAAACGACTATCAAATGGGATGACACTGCAGATAGGGTAGGAAAAGATGGCCAGCCAATGGGAACGTATGGTTCTGCAACGTTTGCTGTTAATTCCCCCTACTTCATTGCCAAAAACATCACCTTTAAGGTAAATTGTGTATTGTGTTTAGTTTAATAAGATGCATGTAGTAATGCTCATTTTTAGGGAATAGCGATGCATGTATTGTCAAGGTATACTTTTTAAGTTACTTGTTGAAGGTAATTAAAGGCAACGATTGTCAGGGGGGATTTAGGGGGCGGAAGGGTGTTCACTCGAACCCCCTTCGTCCGAAAATTACATATAAGGCAAATTCGGTTTGTACCTCTATATATTATATTTTGAATCTGTAACAGATTTTCAACCTCCCTTCATGAAGTAAGAGCAATTTTCGCCTGGTACGCACTCGAAGCCTATGTTCACTAGATAAATTGAAAAAGTCCCCCTGACATAGCCCAAAAGCATAGTTTGGTTCAAAATTTTTGTTAGGTTGCTGGTTCAATTCTTGCTGGCCACAGTTTCTTCTAATTTTTTCAACTTTTTCTTTTTTTAAACTCCCTTAGCAGAAATCCTGCCTTCGCCACTGACGATCGTAACTAGAAAATTTGTGTTCTGTGTTCAGTTTAACATGTTCAATTGCACTAATTTTCTAAAAAGTTCATTTACATTCTTAGTGAATGTAAGATAAATTCATAATTATTTCCTCCGGGAACAGAATGTAGCACCACCACCACCATCAGGGGCACTGGGAAAGCAAGCTGTGGCATTAAGAATCTCCGCAGACACAGCGGCGTTTATAAATTGCAAATTCATAGGAGCACAAGATACATTGTATGATCACAGGGGCAGGCATTATTTCAAGAACTGCTATATACAAGGTTCTGTGGATTTTATATTTGGAGATGGGTTGTCCCTCTACGAGAATTGTCACTTAAATGCCAAAACAAAAAGCTATGGGGCATTGACAGCCCAGAAGAGGGAGAGCATGCTGGAGGAAACTGGATTCTCTTTTGTGAATTGCAAGGTTACTGGATCTGGTGCTCTTTACCTGGGCAGGGCTTGGGGTACTTTCTCAAGGGTCATATTTGCTTACACTTACATGGATAAGATCATCACTTCAAAGGGATGGTATGACTGGGGGGATAAGAACAGGCATATGTACGTTCCTTTTTTTTTCTATGTAAAATTCCTACTTCTTACTGCACATTTTACCCCTTTTGTTCGTCTAATATGATTGGTAATGTTCCCATTGATTAAGTTTTACCACTGTTTTCGGAAAATAAACAAGATGCTTTAGGTATATTGTAAAATTTCAAATTTCATGAATTTACTGAGTAGCTTATATTGCTCTACAGGACGGTATTTTATGGGCAATTCAAGTGTTCGGGACCAGGGGCAAACCACGGTGGCAGGGTGAAATGGTCCAGGGAGCTCACTGAACAAGAAGCTAATCCGTTTGTCTCACTCAGCTTCATCGATGGTCATGAATGGCTTCTCAATATTTGATGGTTTCTTTATCACCTAGCAAGCCATGGCAGTCATACTCCTGTATAATTAGTCTTCAATCTATCTATAACATTTAAATTTTACACCAGAAAATGATTGTCCCCAACCACCATAATATGGATCAACTTTCTCATCCAGACATGCATAGTCGCTATTTAAAGCTGCAACTCCAGCTAACAAATGAAGAAACATTTTTTAAAGTAGCTTTGCTTGCCGAATTACAGTCATGCAAGAATACGATATATACCCGAACACTTACAAGGTGATAGTTGCTTTCAAAAACTGTTGCAACTTTTCTCAAAAAGCTCTTCCAATTTTTTCAAAAATAATTTTCAGTTTTGATTAAAAAGTCAAAATCTTTCACCACCTAAGTTGGGCAAGCCAGCTGAAAGATAACATGCCACCAAACTACACGTAATTGAGGAATGATGCAACAAGCATTGTATTACAGAGGCTGGGAGCTATGTATACAAGTTTAAAAGAGACATCGATTATATATAAATAAAAAATAAAAATAAAAAACTGTACAACTATAAACAAATGTACATGTTATACAATTCCGCCATGACGGTCAGTTGCTTTCTTCACGTAATTGAACAGTACAATACCAACAGGCAGCCTGACAAAAAGAGAACTGGAAAAGTCAACAACTAAAAGAAACATACAAGCCTTTACGGAGATGAAATAAAAAGGTCAACAGAGAAAGACATGCTAGCATTTACTGAAACAAATATAAGTCCACTAGTCATCATATATAGACAACAACACCAACAACAACAACAGCCCAGTAAAATCCCACTAGTGGAGTCTGGGGAGGGTAGTGTGTACGCAGACCTTACCCCTACCCTGGGGTAGAGGTTATTTCCAATAGACCCTCAGCATCCCTCCCTCCAAGAACTTCCCACCTTGCTCTTGGGGTGACTCGAACTCACAATCTCTTGGTTGGAAGTGGAGGGTGCTTACCACTAGAGCAACCCACTCTTGTCAATCATCATATATAGAGAACATGGGATATCAACATCTTGGGACATGTTCCAGATTGTGGTGGAGAAGATAACCAACACTACTAAAGAGAATGGACCCTTCTTAAACAGGAATTCTGGATATACACCACCCCTAAAGACAAAAAGGGAAAAAATAATTGAAGGGAGAGAAATTACTGGGAACTAATCAAGACACACAGCAATAGCATGATCTATTTTTTGCAACCAAAATGCAAACAGTTGTCAACAACTACAGGAAAATGCTAATGTCCTGTTTAGAAGAATGTCTCCCTATATCAGAGAAAACTGAAAAGTGAACAGAGGCAACGCACCACACAGATCATCAAGACTGGAAGAGAGTTACAGTCGCAATGTAACCATTCTTCATCACCTGTGACAAATAAGGAAGATCCTGGTAAAGTAATACGAAAACAAAACACAAAAAAAAAAAAAAACATAAAGTGTAAAGCAGAATCACAGCGGGGAATGGTCACTATAAAGTGGTATGTAGACATTTATTTGAAACAAAAAATTGACCTCAAAGGCAAGATTTTGGTAGCCATATACAAAGGTAGATCCAAACGGATTGCTTGTAGAGCCTTGCGTTTGGATAGCAGCTCGACCACAATCCCCGAGTATCTCCTGCAGAATCGTTGCAACTTAACGATGAGTCAGCTTGAAATTGAGACCAGAAAAAGAAGATATCTGATGATAGTTATGGATACGCAGGCAAGACTACACTAACCATTTGCTCATTAGTGCTAAAACATCCTATAACAGGAGGATATTGTGAGTTAAAAAAATGTGTGTGTGTGTGGGGGGGGGGGGGAGGGGGGTGTTCTAGAACAAGGGCGAGTAACAATTATTCAGAACACAATCAGTAAGAACTCCCAACTTGATAACCTCAAAGGAATACCAATGAATAAATAAATAGAATAGATACATATGAAACAGGAAAGGAAGAATCCACCTTAACTTGTTCCCACTTTGTGCTGGCTGTTATAGTGCCTTTAGAGGAGTTTACATCCTGATGATATGCCCCAACAACTGCAGACAAATGATGCAAAAAGTATTAAAACGAATATCCAACTTTTTTACATTGATATAATCAAGAGGGACTTAGTCTTGAAAGAATCAACTCACAATCAGAACAATGGATTACAAAATTGCACTTCATATATGAATTGAAATCAGCATGCCCAGGATAGTTGGTGTGCAAGACAAACTTCTTGATCTTATGTGTCTGCAAATAAGCACAATAATCTGAGAACCAACATCGACTTCATAAGTGCTCACAGAAACCCAGAGGATGATATACCTGCCCATCAAATAGTACATCTATGCCACGAGTAAAGTAGTTGTAGAAGTAATCACCACAAAGGGTTGTCCTTGGTCGGGGATCTGAAGCAGAATGAATCACCATTTGATCGACCTGTATAGAGGACGAAGTCAATCTCCACCAAAGATCTAACATGTAGAAAATGACAAAAACTCACAAGAAGTTGTGTATGCCAATTTTCTGTTGGACAGGGAAGAAAAGATAACACTACCTGTTTCTGATGGATTCCGCATGGTCGACCTAACTCAGTCCAAACATCCTGCATAAAGACAAGATAAGATTGCATGGTTGACTCAGTCATCAAAACGTGTATAATAAAGGAATAGGACGAAATGCAGTCCACAGAAAATGCTACACCAGACTGCCACACAACATATAAGCACAACTAGATCCAAGCGTTCTAAAACCAAAAGTGGAACTGCTAAAAGAACTAAGCCATCACCAAGTTCAATATATGACCTAAAATAGGTTTTAAGCCCCTTCTAACTTCAGGAAAAGTCGAACTTCTGAATTGCAGCCCCTTCCTGAACTTCATTTTCAGTAATCAGGATATGATAATTAGATGGAATCTAGACTGAAGAGAGTATTCATGTGAACACCATTAGAGTTTTCACAACATCAAGGAAAAAATAATTCAATGGAAGAAAGAGATAATTTACACAACTGTAGCAAATAATTAACCCAAAAAAATCTAAAGAAAGAGGAGTTACCTGCGGTGAAGCACCAAAGGGGATGTGTTGGCCGCCAATGCTAAACCATAATTCTTCCCCCAGCTAAAGAAAATAGATACAACATAGTCATCTGTAAATCAGCTGAATTGCATGTCGGAGCAACATCCATTGTCAAACGTAATAGATGTTATGACACATCTTTTCTGATCTAAACTACTGTACACAAAGATACAAGAACTCTGGTCTCTTTTATCTTCGAAATTGGAAAATACAACTAAACTATTCATTAGATTCAGCATTACGGAGCACGAAAAAAAAAATCTAACAACAAAATCAAACTAGATTTCATACCTGATCTGTTTTAAAAGAAAGGAGAAGGGGTAGACGGTAGACAAGGAGAAGGGGTAGACGGTAGACACTGCTGTTTTACGGATTCTAACCTCAAAAATAATAGGCATTGCAAGTGGAGAAAGAACTATCAAATGGAATGGCACCAGATTCAATTTTACTTTAATTCCATGTCCCTTCCTTCACAACTTGAGATAGCACTAAGATGAAAACAAAAGCACCATCAAGTTCATGCAATACTATAATTTTCTTGCTCACAAGTTTGAATTCTCCGAAGATTGATTTATAACAGAGATAGAAATACATATCAGCCATAACTGCAAAATCCCAGAGGTCAACTTCCTTTTGTAATGGCTATATAATTGGAAAAGCAACACGAAATCATGAAGAAGCTAACCAACGGTTCTCCTGGCAAAGAGAGCTGTGAACGGCCAAATTTAAGCAAATTAATCTAAGCTAAAACGAATAAATTCCAGACGTGAACTTCCTTAAAGATCAGCTCTATGTAATGAAAAGCACCACACGCACGCAAAGTGGACATCCTAAAGAGTTTTCTCCGTGAAAAACAACTAAGAGATGCAGCTTGAAGTAGGAGGACTAGAATTATTATTAATACATTATTCAATAAGAAATCACATATAACATCAGAAGAGACTGCACAAAAACTTCAGTGCGGACATGAGAAGGACCGAAATAAACCTTTACATGCACTTCTTCCATGTAGAGGCTGCCAGCAGGCAGAGGAGGTGTACAGGCCTTGTCCATCATAGATCCAACGCCAACTTTACTGCCAGTAGAACTATCATATATTGATACACGGCAAGTAACTGGAGTTGTGCCATCTGGAAACTCCAGAGGTAGTTCCGCTTTTGAAGTGGAAAGAGAGAGAAAGAAAGGAGGAAAAAAAAATTATAAGCGTAGATAATTTGAATCTGCACAAGTGTGAACAACAAAAATAACCAGGAATACCTTCTCCATCACGACAGCAATCTGTATACTGGGAGGGAATTGGAAAAGCAAACGACAAACCCTGCAAAGTTGCAAACCATCAGAAGCCTCAACACAGAACTAAATGATGGATAAAAGAATTGGAAATAAATGTGTTATTCCATAGACATCAGCCACACATACCGGATAAAATAGAGTGTAAACTCCTCGATCCTTGTCATATGTTCCTGGATAGGTTGGCCCAAAAAGAGAGTAGACTGCTACAAAAGTGGCTAAAGTGGACGGCCCGCTGATAGTAACAAAATCGAAAGACAATTTAATGAACAGAAATGTAGGGGGGTGTAAACACAGGATTAGGAAAACCAATCCATTTAAAGAGTTGTGAGAGCAACACTATGAAAACTTACCCTATTACAGAAGTTGCATAGCGCATCTGGAGCCGTTTTACATCAAAAATTTCAATAAGGCGCAGCCTCTGAAACAGGTGAAAACTTAGAGAGTCAGAGATACTTGAAATAAGTTCCAGACGTCCTCTATGCAAGCAGAAATCTCTTGAGTAGTGGTGGCAAAATGGATAACAAAACAATTATCCATCCCTATTATCCATTAAAAATGGGTTGGATAACAAACTTTTTAAAAATGGATCAAATATGGATAAGATCCATACTATCCACTTAAAAATGGATAATTAATGAATAATCGGGTTTAGCTTTTACATTTGCAAAAGACTCAAATTGGAGGTTCCTCAAACTTGGGAGACTTGAAATTCTCCCAAAAATGATCACATTCAAGAAGCCATCCATATATGGGTATCCATATTATCCGCCGGTTAACCCATTTTCTATTCATATTAAATATGTGTGGGGCGGATAGTTTATCCTGCTTTGCATTACCGAGTTTTCAACCCACTCATATACTATTCGACCCGCCCATTTGCCATCCCTACACTTGAGCTAACTTAAAAATGAAATAAATTCTCTAAAAAAAGAAACAAAGAAATAAAATCATGAGAAAGAAAATTATAAAAGAAGTAAATTTAAAAGAGAATCACATAATTTTGGAAATATTTTCAGAAAGGTATTTCCATAACTCATTCTATCCCCAACCACGTTCTTCGGAAATGTACATGATCAAGAAAACTAGAGATTAGAGATGTCATCACATTATTGATACTTTTCCAAGTATATTCTTTATTTTGGGGTAAATCAAAGGAATTTCATTAATGCGAACCGAGATGATGCGAAGTGCTAATGGGGAAAAGGTGTTTAGCGTTGAGCTTCCAGAAAACTATCCAACGATCTAGAAATAACTTGATCTCTTATTTAAACAAAAATATAGGTAAAAACAAGGTAATATTGATCTTCGACATCCCTCGTTCAACCCCTTCAGGCATCGTCCTGCTTTTTTCTCTACGTATCATACAAAAATTGTATCACAATGCATTTTTTTCTTTTGATAACCAGAAATCCCATAGGGCTAATGACGTGCAGTTAACTCGGCGGATAATGGGCCCACTCCTCTACCGTTCTCCACTTAAATACCAAGCTTTTGGAAAAGTGCATCATGATGTCATTTCTAAAACTTCCTCCTTTCCTTCCCTGTTTCGCTCAACCTCCACGTTGCAATGGCATCTTCGAATATGCAGAAAAATAATCACAGATTACACAAAACTCCTCCCTCCCCTGCATAGCGAATAGAGTAATGAAGGAGCAAAAGACAACTGTCTTCCCCTTTTTTCTTGCACATGCAACACTGACTATAGCCACTATGTAACTTCTCCTCCTATAATTGCTGCAACCTAAGGATAACGGCCGACCCACATGAGGGATTTCACTGGGTTTTTTGTTGTTGTTGTTGTTAAGGATAACGTCCCATGAAGCGCACCAAGCAAAGAAAGCCAATTTTTAGTGGTTTTTGAACCATCCATATACATGTAGAAAGGCTCCAACGGGAACATCCTCCCCCCTCCCCATGTCAGCTTTCAATACCATCCTATACTGCCCCTCCATAGTCACTACACTATTAATCTCCAAGGGAATTGCTCCATTTCCTACCACTCCCAATGTTTTCTGGGCTTCTCAAAGATATATCCCAAGAAATTCCACAGGTATTCTTTCTGAGTAGATCTGAAATTGATGCAATTAAGCATAAATGAGGGTACTTGACCTTTAATTATTTTCCCGCACCACATGTCAAGCCAAAATAGGATACAATTGCCTTTTTCCAATGAAATCAATATTTTTTTTAAATAGATCTTTCCCCTCACTATTCCTTGCCATAGAGAAGATGAATTCTCCTTTTAGAAAGGAGACAACAACTCGGACAATCCACAAAAGGTAACAAGGACAAAAACAAAAGATGAATTCATCCATACATTTCACAATTTTGAAGGTTCTCTTGGAACTATTTCCTAAATTTACAGCTTAAAGTTTAATTATAAAGCTTCACCACACCCTAAGAAAAGAAAAACTCATATTACTCCTGATGAAATTTTTACTATATATAGGTGTATCGGCACTAGCAATCTTGCACAAAATTAACTTTCACTTTTTTTACCCTCCCTAGGAGTTCCCCCCATTTTTGCTCCATCAGTGACTCGTACCCACAACCTCAAGGTTGGAGGTGAAGGGTGTTTACCACTTGAGCAACCCTCTCTTGTCCACTTTCATATTTTTGCTGCCAGCATACAGGGGCGAAGCTACTTTGGTTTAAGGGTGGTCAACTGACCACCCTTCGCCGAAAAATTATACTACATATAAGGTAAAATATTATGTGTTATTAATTAAAAACAGATTTTGAACACCCTTATTGAATTTTCTGGCTTCGCCACTGCCAGCATACTCCAGCTTAATAAATCTATTGTTTCTCCAACTGCAGTAACGTGCACTTGTTTCTTCCCGCGCTCTACACCATTCAGTTCAATAAAGTTTGCCAATCTAATGTGCATTAAAATAAATGATCAAGATTACAAATAAACGATATAATGCCAGGAAACACTGACAGTGCCACCACATTTTACCCATGCACTAGTAAAGAATGAGCCATAAATAAAATATCAACAGTTCAACTGAACAAATTACATTCAATAATCTTCCCGTACAAGGAAAATGAATCTTCTCATTAACAAGACCCCATCAGTAAGAGAAATGCATGCACCAAACCTAATACCTGCGACCAAGGATCAAACCGCAGATGAAATCCATGATCTGGGAAGCTAATGACAATGTCAAGTTTTAAGGGCTCCTGCAAAACATAAAATTGAGCATTGAGCTATTTGTTATCTAATTTTCATGATGCAGGTGTGCAAAACTAGCCATGGCCACGCTATTGATTATGGTGTATCATATTAGGATAACATGTAAAACCTGAAAATCTCAGAACCATGTTATGCATGCAGATTGCAGAATTTCGTTTATAAACCCACTATGACTCCTAAGATGACAGGCTATGGAAATTTTCTATTCAGCCAAGAAAGGTACAAGCGTGTGACTAAGAAACAGCAGGACACTAAATAACGGAAAAGGGATTATTTAAAAAGCGAAGTGGTCAGCAATTCGGAAAAAAAATTGTTTTGAACTTCAAAGCAACTAAATGTTAAGATGCACAATTTAATGAGGTCCTCCGGTAACAAAGACGATATTCAGTTGTTGTTCCCGTAAGCCCTATTCATATCCTAGCTGATACAAGGAATGAATCACACTGTAATATGGAAAATGTACAAAAAGATGAACTTTATAAAATTCTCCTACAGATATAGTAAAATAGAAGATAGAACAAATCAGCAACAATATTGTCCTAGGACAGACTCGCTGAATCATACCTCATCATAATACTTAACATGAACAACATCGTAAATGTTAGGCTGCTGTTCTATTTGAGCAAAAGCTTCGCAAATAGGCATTCCTGAAACATTTGCAGGCATTAACACAGATCATTACATGTAAAATCAACTAAACTAAACCACAACAATCACAATTCAACCATTAGGTAACTAGAATTGAATAATTGATCAATCAATTTAGAAAATAAAACATAAAATAAGACAAATTAATCAACCTAGTTGACAATCGATGACATAATCGGTAACTAAATTGAAATTACCGAGAGTAAAAGGACCGATGCCGACACCAGGGCGGAGATCGAGAACGATAGCGCCCATGGCTGTGCCTTCGCAGCGGCGTCTGGGTCTCTGCATCCTTTGTTGTTGATGTTTGTTGAAGTACGTTTCGTGGAGCCGAGTTGAATCGCGATTGTGACTTTTATGTCTACAGATGACGATAGATAGCTTTAAGTAGGAGGCAACTGACAATGATGTGGCAAAGGCGAATGGATGGTATCTTGTTATGGAATTTAGCACCCAGCACACGAAACGTCGCGGTAACTTGGAAAATCTTTTGTTTTTTTACTTTATGTCGTGCATTAACCCAGTTCAAACAATGGTTAAAAGAAACAAATTTAGTGGCTATTAACTTTCTATAGCTATTATATAATTATTTTTTATAGCTATTATTCAGTTGTTACGGTAGTGTATTTGTTGTATTCGCGTTGTTATATTCATAAATACAAAAGCAAAAATCGACTAAAAATCAGGGTAGTCCAGTTGTACGCACATGTATTCACATGTATTCGTGCCATGTATTCATGAATACAGTAACAAAAGGCACCTAAAATCAGGGCAGTCCAGTCATACACGCATGTATTCACATGTATTCGCACTGATGTATTCATGAATACAACAATAGAAAAGGCCTAAAATCATGACAGTCCAGTTGTACGCGCATATATTCACATGTATTCGTGCCATGTATTCATGAATAAAACAGCAAAAAACGTCTAAAATAAGGGCAGTCCAATTGTACACGCATGTATTCACATGTATTCGCGCTGTTGTATTCATGAATACAGCAGTAAAAAATGCCTAAAATCAAGGCAGTCCAACTGTATGCTCATGTATTCACATGTATTTGCGTCATGTAATCATGAACACAGTAACGCCAATCACCTTAAAAATAGGTATGTCCAGTTGTCTAAGAGAGGGGAAAAACATAAATAGTGTAATTTCATGCCTCAATGATAATATATACCATAAATACTTATTTTACTATAAAATATAAAAGGTAGCTATAGAAAATAATATCTTAAAATAGTTTTGATTTACAATAAATAGGTTGTATACCTTTACTATAGGAGGTAAACTTTTCTTAAAAGAAAATAGTCAACAACAACAACCCAGTATAATCCCACAAGTGGGGTCTGGGGAGGGTAATATGTATGCAGACCTTACCCCTACCCCGAAGGATAGAGAGGCTGTTTCCAGGAGACCCTCGGCTCAAAAACAACAGAAGCCGATATATTAGTACCATAAAAATGCATAATAAAAATGCATAATAAAATACCAGCAATACAATAGATATGAAATACAGAATACGAAATACTAAAACGATGGCTGGTATAGTAAAACTAGCAGGTAAAGCCATGCATCAATAGACTACCAATGACATTCTTAGTCCAACTTCTAACTGGCTAGTCTCACTCTATTGTGCTGTAGAAATATTCACAACTCTCCCCTAACCTACAACCTTAATACTCGACCTCCATACTTCCCTGTCAAGGGCCATGTCCTCAGTAATCCTAAGTCGCGCCATGTCCTGTCTGATCACCTCTCCCCAATACTTCTTAGGTCGTCCTCTACCTCTCTGCGTGCCCACTACAGCCAGTCGCTCACACCTCCTCACCGGTGCATCAGTGCTCCTCCTCTGAATGTGCCCAAACCATCTGAGTCTTGCTTCCCGCATCTTGTCCTCCATGGGGGCCACGCCCACCTTCTCTCGAATATCTTCATTCCTAATCTTATCCATTCTTGTATGCCCGCACATCCACCTCAACATCCTCATCTCTGCTACTTTCATCTTCTGGATGTGTGAGTTCTTTACCGGCCAACATTCAGTTCCATATAACATGGCAGGCCTAACCACTGCTCTATAAAACTTACCTTTTAGTAACGGTGGCACTTTCTTGTCACACAAGACTCCCGACGCTAACCTCCACTTCATCCACCCCACCCCTATACGGTGTGTGACATCCTCGTCAATCTCCCCGATCCCCTGGATAACCGATCCAAGGTACTTGAAACTACCCCTCTTGGGAATGACTTGAGAGTCAAGTCTCACTTCAACTCCCGCTTCCGTCGGCTCAACTCCAAATTTGCACTCGAGGTATTCCGTCTTCGTCCTGCTCAACTTGAAACTTTTAGACTCAAGAGCATGTCTCCAAATCTCTAGCCTCTCGTTGACGCCGCCTCGTGTCTCGTCAATTAGAATAATGTCATCAGCAAATAGCATGTACCATGGCACCTCCCCTTGAATATGATGAGTCAGTGCATCCATCACTAGGGCAAATAGGAATGGGCTGAGCGCAGACCCTTGGTGCAACCCCGTAATAACTGGAAAGTGTTCAGAGTCGCCTCCTACTGTCCTAACCCGAGTCTTAGCTCCAGCATACATGTCTTTAATCACCCTAATATAGTCAACCGGGACCCCTTTATCCTCTAAGCAGCTCCATAAGACCTCCCTAGGAACCCTATCGTACGCTTTCTCCAGATCAATAAACACCATGTGGAGATCCTTCTTCCTATCCCTGTACTGTTCCACCATCCTCCTAATAAGGTGGATAGCTTCTGTGGTAGATCGCCCCGGCATGAACCCGAACTGGTTGTCTGAAATAGACACCGTCCTTCGCACTCTCATTTCTACCACTCTCTCCCAAACTTTCATGGTATGACTTAGTAATTTGATGCCCCTATAGTTGTTACAGCTCTGGACATCACCTTTGTTCTTATACAACGGGACCATTGTACTTCACCTCCACTCTTCCGACATCCTATTTGCAGTAAGCCATTCCAAGCCTGCTCTACCCACACACCTCCACAGTTCCACCGGAATTTCGTCTGGCCCGGTAGCTCTGCCCCTTCTCATCTTATGCATTGCCTCCATGACTTCATCGATCTGAATGTCCCTACAATTACTTAATTCATGGTGACTGTCGGCATTCCTCGATTCCCCAGGTCTAATATCTTGATCTCCTTCTTCATTTAGAAGTTTATGAAAGTAGGTCTGCCACCTCCTCTTAATCTGGTCATCTCCCATCAAAACTTTGTCGTCGTCATCTTTTATGCACCTCACCTGGTCTAGATCTCGAGTCGTCCTCTCTCTCGCCTTAGCGAGTCAGAATAACTTCTTCTCCCCACCTTTGTTCCTTAGTTCCTCATACAGACGAGCAAAAGCTGTCGTCTTAGCCTCCGTCACTGCCATTTTTGCCTCCTTCCTAGCTACCTTATACCTTTGACTGTTCTCTCTCTTCTCCTCCTCATTAGTTCTCCCTACTAACCGCAGGTAAGCCGCCTTTTTCGCTTCCATTTTACCTTGGACAACTGCATTCCACCACCAATATCCTTTGTGACCACCATTGCGGCCCGTAGATATCCCTAACACCTCTCTCGCCGCCTTTCTTATACAGTCCGTCGTCGTCGACCACATTGTGTTCGCGTCCCCACCACTTCTCCAAGCTCCCATTGCCGATAACCTTCCGTCCAATTCGTTAACTTTATCCTCAGTTAAGGCGCCCCACCTAATCCTGGGGCGTCCTTGTACTGACCTCTTATTCCTCCTTATCCTAATACAAATGTCCATCACCAAAAGCCTATGCTGCGTTGATAGGGTCTCACCTGGGATAACCTTGCAGTCCTCGCACAACCTTCTGTCGCATCTCCTGATGAGGAGGTAGTTAATCTGAGTCTTCGCCACCGAACTTTGGTAAGTAACCAAATGTTCATTCCGCTTCGCAAAACTCGAGTTCGCAATGACTAGATCGAAAGCCTTGGCAAAGTCCAACAGCGCAATGCCCCCTCCGTTCCGCTCTCCGAAACCAAAGCCGACATGCACCTCAGTGTACCCACCTGCAGATGACCTAATATGACCATTGAAATCTCCTCCTATGAATAACCTCTCAGAAGGCGGTATACTATGAACAATCTCATCCAACCCCTCCCAAAAGCGCCTCTTAATATCCTCATCCAAGCCTGTTTGTGGTGCGTACGCGCTAACGACATTTAAAGTACCCTCACCTACCACCAACTTAATAATCATTAGTCTATCATTCACCCGCCTGACCTCTACCACGGACTCTCTAAGATGGCTATCTACCAGGATACCCACTCTATTCTTACCCCTCAGGATACCAGAGTACCACAACTTATACCCATCCACGTTTTTCACCCTCGATCCGACCCACCTAGTCTCCTGACACACGCTATATTAATCTTCTTCTTCTGCAGGATTTTCGCCAACTCTATGGATTTACTCGTCAGTGAACCTATGTTCCATGACCCGATTCTCAACCTATAGGCTCCCTTGCCCCCTCTACCTCCCCTGCTACCCGACCCACCCCCTAACCCCAGCCCCCCACTCTGCCCCACCCGAGGACATGCCCTTATTCTATCATCCCAGACTGCAGCCACTACACCTATAACCATTACTGCAGCCATTAAAATGGATTGAATATCGAACCATTTTAAAACGGGTTGAATATGGATAAAGAACCATATTATCCACTTAGAAAATGGTTAACCAAATGGATAATCAATGGACAACTAATGTGTTTAACTTTTCCATTTGCAAAGCCTCAAACTGGAGTTCCTCAAGTTTGGAAGACAAGGAATTCTCTTACAAGTGATCATATTTAAGAAGCCATGAATTATATGGATATTCATATTATCCGCCGGATAAACACTTTTTTTATCCGACTAAAATACGAGTCGGGTCGGATAATTTATCCGTTTTTTTAAAATTACCCGTTTTGACATGCTCATATCCGACCCGACCCGATCATTTGCCACCCCTAGCCATCACTTACGGGAGTTGTGAAATGGACGAACTAAGATAGAGTAAATGTAGATTTTGATAAGAAGTTTAAGGCAAAATACCTTTGTAGACATGTAATTTTTAACCCTCCCCAAAATTTTACTCATTTTAGTATTTAGATATTTATTTTAAGTCTAGTATTGCTATTTTGATTATTATTTTTTACTTTTTTGCTTTAGTTTATCTTTAAAATAAAAATTACAAAACTATTTTCCTTTACGCTAGCTAATTGTTATTTTGACAAGTAACTTTTAGTTTTTCTTACTTTTCATAAAATTAAAAAAAAAAAAGAATCATATTTTTGTTTTGCAAAATATAAAAAGAAAAATTCAAAATATATGTATTTTTATTTGTGTCTATTTGATGTAGTGTAAGTCTTAAATTAAATTTTTAAAAGTAGATTGAAAGATTTTATACTACCTTAAGAATATAGCTATTTTGTTTTCCTTAATATATTTTTTTTCATTTAGGAGTAGTGTTTTTATGTACTTACTTTTGATTTAGCTAAAGGAAAATCAGAAAAAAAAAATCAAAAAATCAAAAAGAAGAAGAAAGAAGGAAAAGAACGAAAATACACATGCCAAAAAGGAGAAGAGAAAATTTAAAACTGTCCGTAACCCCTTTTCACGCCTATACTCACTTGTCATTTCTTTTAAATTTCCCACATGTTTCATGTCCTCATTTAACCAATAAAATCTTGACACCTCACCGACCTTTATAGTTTCATCTCACAAATCCAACAATTTTCATGTGCACTCCATGACAAATACACACATATCAGATAAATGCACAACACACTACCCTTGCCAATTAGACCCCATGTTAATTTCAAGGACTTTTTTTTATACACAAAAATAATGGGGCCACACATTTTGGGGTCTGGCTCCTTTCCCAAGCCACTAATTCAATTGGGGGGCCTTCCTCTAAAAAGAGAAAAAAAAAATAGAAACAGAAAAAAAAAAACAGTGAGAGAAAAGAGAGTGGAGGACACAGATCTGAAGGATAACGCATAGAGAGTGACAGAGAGGACGAGAGAGCCAGAGGAAAGGCGAGAAAATTCCTTGCGCCGCATCACCTGAGTTCAGAAATGAGCTTTCCATAATAGCTAAACTTCATTTTTCTCCATTGAAATCCAACAGATCTTTAGCCATTCAGATAAAAAAATCACACAAAAACTGCGTTAGTTTCTTCTTCTTCTTCTTTTTTTTTTTTTCAAAAATTAGATTTGGATGAGCAAGTGAAATGAAAATGGGTTATGCTTGAGATCTGGTGCGCGTTCGAGGAGTCAAGGTTCCCAGTTTGTTCGAGTTGGTCTGCGGATTCCTGTTGGCTTATTCCGATTTTGCTCGAGTCCCCGCATTGGCTTTTGCTTGTATTTCCAAATAGAGAGTCGTTAAAGGCTGTTGAAGGTCCATCTCGTCTTTCCCCTTAATGTTATTGTTTTAATTACTTGTGAAGATTTGCTTTATGCTTTTATGGACTATATCATGTTTGCTGCATTTTCATGATTTGACATTGAATTGTTCTCTTGATGATGTTGCTGGATTGAGATTGTAGTTAGATAGGTTCTGAATTTGTTTTATTGATAAATAAAGAAAACTGAATTGTTCGAGAAGCCACGGAATTGGATTAATAGAACAAATAATATTGGGCTTCAAAATTTGATCTAAATAGCCATTTGAATTTTTTTTAATAGTAGTTTGAGCTTTGGATTATTTTTGTTCTTTACTTTTGCTTTGTTACTTTGATCGGTTGGAGTATGCTTAGGCCGACCACACTTGGGTAGGCAAACTTTAGGGATTTTGTCAATTTTGAGGCAAGAGGTCGTTTCCCTTAGTTAAATTTATCCGGGGAATGCCCCGAAGTATTTGTATTTGGAGGACGAAAGTAGAACTCGTAGTATTTTATTTTTATTTGTATTTTTATTTTTCCATTTTTTATTAGGTGGGACGACCTCGAGCCTCGTGTGTTTATTTGCTTTTCCATGTTTATTTTTACCTCAATTGATTATTTTAAAAACCAATTTGATCGAGTGCGCAACCGTACTAGTTACGGGATTTGGGGAGTGCCTAACACCTTCTCCCCGAGTCAAATGAACCCCCTTACCCGAATCTCTAGTGCAGACTTGGTTTTAGAGTCTGAAACGTTTTAAAAGGAAAAAATCATTTTAAAAACGGTGACCTGGCACACCGAAATCAAAGTCAGGTGGCGACTCTAAGTTATTTCCTTTTGAATACAATTTTTGTCACGTTCTAATTGGAAAATCCTTTTCAAGCTTTACTAAATCTTTTTATTGATTTAAGAGGGTTAAGTGAAGTGTGGTTAAAAACGGGGTGTGACAACCTTACCACTCCCCTAAACTTGACAGAGATTATTAGTTACATCCTTAAACTATTCGTGGTCTTAATTACCTCTCTCAACTTGGCCTTTTGAGAGGCAGTACCCCCCTGGACGCTGATGTGGCAAAGAGTGTGTGTGCACTCACCTGCCATGTGGATCATTTTGCATATGTGGAAATTTTTTTAAAAATAAAATATATTTTTACCTTTTTAAGTATATTACGTTTAGATAATTTTTATCGAATACAATTTATAACAATATTTGGATAGAACTATATTATTTATGCTAAAAAAAATTTTAGCTAAAAATAATAAAGTTTTAGTTAATCTTTTTTTGAATTTGACCTAAAGAAAAAGATTTATACAATTGAAATAAATAGTCAAGGCATCTAAAAAGTTATAATACATAGTTTGAAATTATTTATTTTGCCTATAATATTTTACCTGAAAAGAGTGTATCCATAGAGTAAGTTATTTCTTGTAATTGTACACTCTTTTTATTTTTTCTTTTTGATGCAATGACTATTTATTTCAACTGTATATTTTTGCTTTTTCAGATAAAATCTGTAGAAAATATATTTTTAGAGCACCATAAGTTAGAGCTATATAGAAAATTATAGCCACAATAATTAATTTTAAATTATGTATTTTTATAATTTCTTAGATGCCTTGACTATTTATTTCAATTGTCTAAATCTTTATTATCAAGTCAAATTCAAAAAAGATTAACTAAAACTTTATTATTTTTAGCCAAATAAAAAAATTTAGTCTAAATAATGTAGTTCTATCCAAGTATTATTATAAATTATTTTCGGAAAAAATTATCTAAAAAAGTAACATACTTTGAAAGGTAAAATATATTTTATTTTTCAAAAAAATGCCACATATACAAAAAAAAAATCCACGTGACAGGCGAGTGCACCCACACTCTTTGCCATATCAGTGTCCAAGGGGGTAATGAATCTCAAAAGGCCAAGTTGAGAGGGTAATTAAGACCATGAATAGTTTAAGGCTATAACTAATAATTCGTGTCAAGTTTATGGGGGTGGTAAGGTATTTTGCCAAGAAGTTTTCCTAGTGAATTTACCTGGCATGAATTGGATAAGTTGGGCGAGTGAATTTCTGATATGTTAATCCCAAAAAACAAATCCGGAGTTGATTATTGACGGACTAATTTGTCCTTAATATTCGGGTTGTGGATATGGGAGTAGCAAAGTATTTTAAATGGTTTTTTTTCACTTTTAACCCGTGCTATAAATTATTTATATTCGATAGCCGAAAAAATGTATAAATTTTTTACAATTTTTGTATATAACATACATAATGTTTATAGGGAAAAAGGTTAGATTTGTCCATCTACTTTAGTAAATTGTCTACGTTTATCCCTAGTTCTACTATCGGTCCAAATACGTCCCTACTATTAAGAAAGCAGATAAATATATCCCTAACCCTAACGGTTGTCCACTATGGCTAGGGACCACCTTAATAAAAAATGCCACATAATTAAATAACTCACCCCTTACCTTTCTTTCTTAATATTTCATATTCATTCTAAATTTTATTCTTTTTTCTCTCTCCTTTTCCCTACCATCAGAACCCCTCTTCTCCCTTGCCCTCCACCATTACAGTAGGTAATAAAATTTCACCGGAAAAAATGGTCATTGTCGGTGCCGCGAGAGTAACTGGACAGCTCACCTCCAGAAAATAATCTATCTCTCTCTCCCTCCTACTATATCCGCCTGTAATCTACCGAAAATTTCCCACCACCACTAAAACCTAGATCCGTCTGAACACCACCGGAATCCATCAGATCCCAAAACTCTTTGACCATGATTCACCTTCCATGGATATGGTTGATTTGAACAATACTATATTGTTTATTAATCAAGCTACCATTAAAGTAGATAATAAAATTTTGCCAAAAAAGGGGTCTCTCTCTCCATTAGCAGTAGCTGGTGCCGACGAGATCAATTAGTCGACTAACCACGGCAAACACCAACACTAATCTCGTCCATGTTATCTCTTTGTTGGAGAAAACTATATGGGGCACTTCTTTACTATGCTACTGTAATCTCGTTTATTGTTTCTTTTGCATGTCGCCGACCGTCCTCCGCCATTGCAAAACCCTTTGTAATTTTCTTATTTTTGGACTTACACACAACCCTCGTCTAGAATTCTCTCAATCACAACGGGCGCACAATTTTGTTGATTAAAATTATTCTCCTTTATTCTTTAAATTAGAAGAGAAACACCTGAAAATTGAAAGATAGTGTTGGTAAAACCCAGGTGTTAGTACATGAAATATTTAGATAAGTAATGAGAATGTGTAGTAAATAGTTCTTATGTGGAGAGATTTGGTACAGATCGAAGGAATATATTATGGCATTTCGTGGTGGAAAAGATGAGGCTACTATAATTAGGGGAGGGAAAGGGATAAGATGGTAGGGAAAAGAAAAAAGAAAAAAAGAAGTAAAATAAAAAGAATAGAGATTTAGAGTTAATTATGTGAATTATTTAATTAGATGGCATTTTTTATTGAGGGGTCCCTTGCCACTGTGTACAACCGTTAGGGTTGGGAATATTTTTATCTACTTTCTTAACGGTAGGGACGTATTTGGACCGATAGTAGAACTAGGAATAAACGTGGATATTTTACTAAAGTAGAGGGACAAATCTGGCATTTTTCCCATGTTTATATATACAAAAAAATATACTCATTTTTCAGCTATAACATTTTGAGAGCAGCTATACAGTGTCATTTATCTATTTTAAAAGGCTAAAGTCAAAGCATCCCATAAACTTGTCCTTATTTTTCCACTTAAACACCTCAACATACATTTGTTCTTATTTGATACTTCAATCTTAATAAACCTATTAAACCCTTTTCTAGCAACCAGTCAAAAAAATGGAAAAGGGCCAAATATATCTTTGTAATGTCAGAAAAGGTTTAAATATAACCCTCGTTACATTTTGAGTCCATATATATATACATATCGTTATACTATTGGTTCAAATATACATATGTTTCTTTAAGTTTATCCAAATTGGACATTCAACCTACGCGACACTGACATTTGATGAGGTGGATGTCATATGGCTTTCCACCTCAGTGCCCCTAACCTATTTTACCCCTCCCTTCTATTTTTTTCCACCACTAAAATTTCCTTACCCTCCACCACCACTGCCACCATTACCGCTACCATGAAAAACTTTTATATACGGATTATGGGTGCTGAGATGGCATGTCATGTGGCATCCACCTTATAAAATATCAGTGCTACATAAGATTTGATATCCACCTTGAACAAACTTAACAGAATAAGGGTATATTTGAACCAATAATATTACGAAAAAGGTATATTTGGACTCAAAGTATAATGAAGGATATAATTAAACTTTTTCTTATAGTACATGAGTATATTTGGGCCTTTGTCGGAAAAAAAATGTGTAATACACACACGGGATAATGTGGCAAAAGAAAGAAGTAAATAAAGACATGGCATTTTGACCCATAATAATCATAAAAATGAATTTTGTGTTTTAAAGCTATTTAGCTAATTTAGCTATTTAGTTTTTTGCTTAAGTCCCAACTCCTTTTTTAAAGTTTATTTTAATGAAAATTTGTATTAATATTTAGTTTTAGGGTTTCGGAAACGGCAATAGCGGTGCTTCTGCTCAAACTTCAACCTGCGATGGTGGTGTTTCTACTTAAACTCCCTCTAGTGGTGGCGTCATAAGTCTGGCTCCTAAATAGTATTAGGTAGAATTTATATTCTTTCGTATGCTTTGGTACATTTTATTAAAATGCATCTTTCGTCCTACTCTTTCAACCCCGTTTTCTTTCCTATTTTTTTATATTCTAGATTGTTATGGAATAGTGTATGATATCTTAGGTCATATGATAGTTTATGACTAGATAATAATGTATATCCTCTATTTTGAGTAAGTTAGTGTCACACCTCCTTTTTCG
Source organism: Nicotiana sylvestris (assembly GCF_000393655.2). Lineage (NCBI taxonomy): Eukaryota > Viridiplantae > Streptophyta > Magnoliopsida > Solanales > Solanaceae > Nicotiana > Nicotiana sylvestris. The sequence continues at coordinate 80,662,629 of NC_091058.1, forward strand.
CTCGCGCCGCCCACAAAGGGACGCGGAAGGGAGTTTTTTCCAATTAAAGGACAATCGAAACATGATTTATTTATTTATTTCAGAGTCGCCACTTGGGAGATTTATGGTGTCCCAAGTCACCGGTGAATCCCGAATCGAGGAAAAGAATGACTCTGTTTAATAGTCTGCGCACCAGAAATCCGAATAAGGAATTCTGTTAACCCGGGAGAAGGTGTTAGGCATTCCCGAGTTCCATGGTTCTAGCACGGTCGCTCAACTGTCATATTCGGCTTGATTATCTGATTTTATACAATTATGAACTCATGTGCAAACTTTAAACTTTTAACCGCTTTTATCATTATTATTATTTTTAACGGAGAATTGCAACATCGTGAAAATATATCTCGAACCACGTCACATCAATGTACCCGTGGTTATCGACATATTTCGACTCTGTTGAGATTTGAATTTGGGTCACATAAATGTGCACTCGAGTTTAAGAAAATAAATTATTAAAGGCGCACCTAAAGCGACTAGCGTATCATTATTTTGGGTAAGGCCGTGAAATTTGCTAAATGACCGATCTCGAAGTCTATACAATTATTAAACTTTTATTGAGGGCCCCGCAACTTATACGTTTTATTGGGTGAGGCTCATCTCATTTATTTTAACAGGATAATCCTAAAGTACCTACATTTTTTCTATTAAATTTGTCTCTACAAAATGAAAGAGAAAAGGTCCTAATTTATTTACATGTTTACGAGTTGTTATAGTTGGGTTCCGAATATGATTCGTAAAATCTGAAAATGATGCAAGCAGGGCAGTCCGTTGCCAATGCGGACCCAAGCCCAACGTGTATGGCACAAAACTGGACCTGGGTCATCTTATTCATATGTTACTACCTAGTTACATTATACTAGGCATGTTCACAGTTTGTCAAATTAAAAAAAAACTTGCAGTCTAATTTTAATCCTAAACCATTTACATGCTGAAATTAACCAATAGTATTTAGCTAAACAATATTCTTACAAGTTCCGAAATGATCTATTCGTTTAATGAACTAACTGTTGAATGTTTAAGAATAGTCTAAATCAGCTAACATGTTTTTTGAGACATGATAATCATCCAACAATAATGAATTAACTAGACGGAGTTACTACACCATTTGTTTATTTTTAGGCAATACATAGATAATTCGTCCGCTAAGCTACCGTCAGATGTTCTACTATATATATTAAACAGCTATATGATTCTGATTAGAGTAAGCTAACCAATGTATATATACAAATAAAATTTAGAATATAATTAAGATAAATTCAGAACTTCAACTCTTCATTTCATGTTCATGCTTCATGTTTCAGTTTACAATAATCAGCGTGTCAGTTGTGTATCTGATATTGGAAGCAAAAGAAAAGGAAGATCAGCAGGAATGCAGTAGCATACAACAACAGCAACACCCAGCAACCAGTAACAATCAGCAACGAGAAACCAGTGACAGATTTTAAAATCAAGATAAAAATCCAGCAAACCAGTGAAGTAGTGGCAAACAACCAACCAAACTCAAGGAACAAATCAAACGAAAATCCAGAAACACCGACAATAATCAACGGGCAATAACAAAGTGAACTTTTTTTTTATTGAAAGACCAGTTAATGTTTAACCCTTAATTCTCTCTTAATGTTCATAAAATTCTTTCTTTTGAACTCTCTTCAAATTCGAATCCCTAAAAATCTTTAAATATTTTTTCAAATTTCTCTCTCTCTATTTTCAGCTCATTCCCGTCCCTAAATTCTGTCCAAGTCCCTCTATTTATTGCCAATTTTCAGCATTTTAAAAATTAAATCTCAGTATCTTCCACTCATCCCCCTTTTAATCTCACTAGCTAATATTTTGTCCCCCACTACATTAAACAAATATATTATCCCCTCCATTATATCTTGTCCCTCATGCCTACCTTAAACAATTATATTATTCCTCTACTACATTATGTCTTGTCCCCCACCATGTACTATTTTAATATTATTAAAATATTATTTAATCTTAATGGACAGAGCACTCAAAAATAAAAAAAATTGTCCAGTTTTTCAATTCCAAAATACCCTTATGAAATTAATGAAATTACCATTTCACCCCTGAAAAAACTGCAATTGACCATTCTATCCCCATCAGATATAACCAATTCACCTAAACAATTCTAACCAAAATATAGCAGCTATAACCAATTCCTAAGCAAATTTTACGAACAAACTCAAACTAAATGATGAACAACAAAGAAACAACTGGAATTATTTTGACTGAACAATATTTTTAAACAACAAATCTACTTTCAGATTCAACAACAATAACAAACAAGTATATTCAAATCATTTAGCATCAAATTCAAATTAAACTTAAACAGAACAAATAAACAGATTCAAATCACTAAATTAAATAACCAATTGAACCTCAAACTAAATCTAACAATATTACAGTCAAGACGAAGGATTCAAGTCATCAAACTAACATATTTCTATATTAAAAACTAAATCCTTTTAAATTAATAAGAACAAACTGAAGAAATAATTAATTGAACTTCAATTTAAAACTAACAACATTATAATTAAACTAACAATTCTACATAAAAATAAACAAGAAAAAATGAAACAAACTGTAGAAAATAACAAAACGATAAACACGAAATTAATATCAAACATATCTGATTTTAGATCCGAAAATATCAAACAAATTATGGACAGAAACGAAACTTAAACCAACTAACCGGATCGGAACGACGATGAACTCGAACAAAAACAAATCTGCCCGGAAATAATTATCGCACCAAAATAACGCCGAAGACGACCACGAATGGACGATCAAAGAAGATGGTCATTTGGTATCGTTTGAAAATGAAGCAGTGGCAGCCCGCGAAGCTAGACGAAGCAGAAGGCAGCAGCAGCCCAGTTTGCTTGTGGTCGTTCATGGTGGTTTATGGAGGCGGTGAAGAAACAGCAAGGTGACGGGCTGGCTTGGTCGAGCTGGGTCTCGACGAAGGTTTTCCGGCTACGTGATGACGAAGAAGAAGGTGAAGCCTGGCAGCTCGCGCAATGGCTGCTGGAGCTTGACGAAGAAAAGGCAGCAGCCATGGCGACACAGTAGGGTCGTTTGGTCGAAGACGAGGGCTGTGTGTGTGTGTGTGTTGCTGTGTGTGTGTGTGTGTTACTGTGTGTATGTGTTGTTGTGTGTGTGTGTGTGTTGCTATGGGGGGCAGCCATGAGAGGGGTTCTTGGTGAAGCTTGGAGAAGAAGAAGAGAGGGGGGGCGGATGGTTAGAGTTTTTTAGGTTAGGGAAATGAAAAAAATGAGAAAGTGAAGAAAGGGGTTGGGTCTTTGGGGTTATGGATTGGGTCGACCCGGTTTGAAATGGACCGGGTCGTAGGGGAAGGTTGGGTATCTTTGGGCTTGTGGTTTAAAATTGAAGAAAAGGCCCAATCCGGTCTTCTTCTATTTTTGTTCTTTTCTTTTTATTCAACTTCCTAAATAATAAAGCTAAAATGCTAAGATTAAATTATAAAACCAAAAATTATCTGGAAATACTAATTAACTCTTAATAACAATTAACACACAATTAAATAGCGATTAACGATAAAATCACACAATTTGGACATTAAATGCTAAAAATGCAACGTACATTATTTTTTATGATTTTTTTCATTTTATAAAACAAACTATATTAAATATCAAATGCAAATGCGACATATTTTTGTATTTTTTTTATTAATTTAGCAAATAAGTATGCACAGACAAAAATGCAAATAATACAAGAAAAATAATACAAAATTCACAACAATTGCAAACAATTAAAAAATTGTTTTATTTTTTGGATTTTTTTGGGAGTAATTCTCATATAGGGAAAAAATCACGTGCTTACAGCTGCCTCTCTTTGTCCGAAAACACGAAGTGTTATCGTGCAAAGATAAAGTGAGTGATTTTTGCCTATCTGAGTACTCCGTGTGAACCATTTTTTGAAAAAAGTTTAACCGAACCTTTGCTTCAAAGGTTTCCTACATATCTCTGGCTAGAAGAGAATCAGGTTAATGTAGTTCGGGAAGTTTTGGTAGCTGGGACTACCATGAGACTGCAATGTTACTGCTGTTGCATGCTGCTTTTACTGCTTGCTGACCTCCTTTTTACACCATGCTGAAAGAAAACAATAAGCTAGACTAGACCATGGTATATGAATTACAAAATCTTATCTAGATCATGCTCTTGTGTCTCTTGTTGCTTTGATGTTTTGGTGACTTCTCTGGTATTTCTTTACTTCCGATTTGTCTTGTATTCTTCCTTGACTGCCGATCTCGAACTGCTTATTTCCTTTTCGGGAGCTTTGCATTATTTTTTCCATCGAGTGTTGGACTTCCTTCCTCTGATGGGGATTCTTGTTGTTTCCCGTTGGGGATTCCGGTTGGATTCTTCTGCTTTACTGACTTGAGGCGGGCTCCCAACTTCAACCAACAACTTTGAAAATAAAGCGTCATTCTGTTCTTCAGGGGGGCTCCTGACCTCAACAACAACTTTGAAAATAAAATGCCATTCTGTTCTTCAGGGGGGCTCCTGACCTCAACAACTTTTAAAATAAAATGTCATTCTATTCTTCAGGGTGGCTCCTGACCTCAACAACAACTTTGAAAATAAAATGCCATTCTGTTCTTCAGGGAGGACTCCTGACCTCAACAACTTTTTTTTAAAAAAAAAATAAATCGCCATTCTGTTCTTCAGGGGGGCTCCTGACCTCAACAATATTTAAAAAAATAAATCGTCATTCTGTTCTTCAGGGGGGCTCCTGACCTCAACAACAACTTTTAAAAATAAATCGCCATTCCTTTCTTCAGGCGGGCGAGATTTCAACAACTAAAAAAAATAAATCTCCATTCTGTTCTTCAGGGGGCTCCTGACCTCGTCAACAACTTTGAAAATAAATTGTCATTCCTCTTTTCAGGCGGGCTCCTGACCTCATCAATAACTTTGAAAATAAATCGTCTTTCCTCTCTTCAGGCGGGCTCCTGACCTTATCAACAACTTTGAAAATAAATTGTCTTTCCTCTCTTCAGGCGGGCTCCTGACCTCATCAACAACTTTGAAAATAAATCGCCTTTCCTCTCTTCAGGCGGGCTCCTGACCTCAACCACAAATTTGAAAATAAATTGCCATTCCTCTCTTCAGGCGAGCTCCTGACCTCAACCACAACTTTGAAAATAAATTGTCATTCCTCTCTTCAGGCGGGCTCCTGACCTCAACAACAATTTTGAAAATAAATTTTCATTCCTCTCTTCAGGCGGGCTCCTGACCTCATCAACGATTTTGAAAATAAATCGTCATTCCTCTCTTCAGGCGGGCTCCTGACCTCATCAACGACTTTGAAAATAAATTGTCATTCCTCTCTTCATGCGGGCTCCTGACCTCATCAACAATTTTGAAACTAAATTGCCATTCCTCTCTTCAGGCGGGCTCCTGGCCTCAACAACAACTTTGAAAATAAATCGCCATTCCTCTCTTCAGGCGGGCTCCTGACCTCATCAACGATTTTGAAAATAAATCGTCATCCCTCTCTTCAGGCGGGCTCCTGACCTCATCAACGACTTTGAAAATAAATTGTCATTCCTCTCTTCAGGCGGGCTCCTGACCTCATCAACAATTTTGAAACTAAATTGTCATTCCTCTCTTCAGGCGGGCTCCTGACCTCAACAACAACTTTGAAAATAAATTGACATTCCTCTCTTCAGGCGGGCTCCTGACCTCAACAACAACTTTGAAAATAAATCGTCATTCCTCTCTTCAGGCGGGCTCCTGACCTCAAAAACAACTTTGAAAATAAATTGCCACTGACAATGATTTATGAAACATATGTTTTGGCAATGTTCATACAAGCAGGACCACTCGGGTCGAAATAAATTAAACGTCCTTTGGAGAAAGGATTAAATTCAATATCCTGTTCGAGGGTGGATAAACCCGAAATATCCTGTTCGAGGGCGGATGAACCCGAAATATCCTATTCGAGGGCGGATGAACCCAAAATATCCTATTCGAGGGCGGATGAACCCAAAATATCCTATTCGAGGGCGGATGAACCCAAAATATCCTATTCGAGGGCGGATGAACCCAAAATATCCTATTCGAGGGCGGATGAACCCAAAATATCCTATTCGAGGGCGGATGAACCCAAAATATCTTATTCGAGGGAGGATGAACCCAAGAATATCCTATTCGAGGGCGGATGAACCCAAAATATCCTATTCGAGGGCGGATGAACCCAAGATATCCTATTCGAGGGCGGATGAACCCAAAATATCCTATTCGAAGGCGGATGAACCCAAAATATCCTATTCGAGGGCGGATGAACCCAAAATATCCTATTCGAGGGCGGATGAACCCAAAATATCCTATTTGAGGGCGGATAGACCCATCTTCAAAAACTTGAAATTGTCTTACCTCCGACTGTTTTTCTTAAAATCGTGATGTCTTGCTATCTCTTAAAACTTGAATTGATTTCCTCGTTCCTCCGAGAAAATTTTCGACAATGGCAGAAAATTTTCTGCCCCAGTTTTGGTGCTTTTTCCTTGTTGCATGTTTTTTCGCCATTAATAAGATTTCCTTTTCCTGCTTCAAATCAAAGAAAATTTGTTAGTTTAAAGTGCGGTGGTTGGTTGTGGTACTCCTGTTAGGGATGGTCTTTCCCTTTCTCCTTTCCTTGCGTTGCGTTTCATCATGCTATCAAAACTTGCTGGGGATGAGATTATTTGCTGGAGATGACATTGCTGGAGAATTACTTTTCTTCCCCTACTTTTCTACTTCCATCAAAAAATTTATTTTCTCTCAACATCGCTGGGGATAAAAGTGTTATCATCTGGGGATAATGTTGTTGAGGATGACGCTGCTGGGGGAATTTTATTCCTTCAAAATCTGTGCTTCATTTTGTTCGCTGGGGATACAACTTCCTTCATTAAAACTTGTTATTCTGGGGATAACACTGGTTCAAAGACCATTTTCCTTAAGGCTTGTCTTATCTTCCTTCTTCCCCAAGTGGATACCTGATTTCCAGAAAATTTTCAAAATGAAAGGAAAATTTTCTGCCCCAGTTTGATGATCTTCCTCGTGGCACGCATTTCCGCCATCAATTCGATTTTCTTTTACCTGCTTTAAATCAAAGAATTCCTGACTCATACCACTTGGATGTACTAGTCAGATCTCGTCTTGCATAATTGGAAAGCTGATGGCAGATTTTGAAGTCATTTCTCACTTGTTCTGACTAAACAGACTCTACTGGGGAATTTTCTATGAAAGGAGAAAGATAAAAGGGGACAGAATAAAATACAAAGGGAAGAGATGATACTCTAACAAGAGATACTATAAATAAAACCCTATCAAACGCGGATACCAACTCTAATGGTCATGACATGCACATGTGGCCTATCCTCTGCCGTCAATCGTTTTTCAAGATCTTCATTTGGTGATTCCCCATCTGATTCTCAATCTTATTCGACTTGTAGTGCCCGAAGGGTTTTCACTATCAAGCCTCTCTCATGTTGGTTTTTCTCTCAGCTTTCATCGCCTTAAGGTGCCCGTGAAGGTTTTCACCGATAAAACTCTCTCATTTGTATTACTTTCCAGCTAGGGATTGGGGTGTTACCGATGAGACTCTCTTTTCTATTTCTTTTCTGCAAGGGACCAGAGTCTTTTCTGCCGGGGATCAGAGTCTTCTCTGCATGGGGATCAGAGTCTTTTCTGCTGGAGATCAGAGTGTTATGTTATGATAAGACTCTCTCATTTGTCTGACTTGACATCTTTTGAAGACTGATCAGAAAGTCTTTCTTTGGACCTTAATGTGGGATTTTGGATGGGGCTAGAAAGAAAGGGTATTAAAAGGCTCAAAGCAAATTAACCTTGAGTTCAAAATTACATCCTTCGGAACCAGATTTCTTTAAAACAAACCACAACTTCTGCCCAAGTTTCTTGCTTGGGGATTTTTTTTTGTTACACTATGTTACACTTATGCACACTATGACCGAGCCGTGAGGCGCCTACGTATCCTCTTTGAGGAATCAGGTCAAACGTAATTCCCAATTCCTTGTTGTGACTTTCTTTTGTTTTTGTTGTCATTTTTTCCTTTTCTTTATCTCTTCTTTTTTTTTCTGTTGTTTTTGTTTTTTTTTCTTTTTCTTTTTCTTTTCTTATCTTTTTATGTTTGTGTTTCCTAATCTTTGCTACTTATTCCGAACGAGGGGTACGTAAGAAAATAAATAAGGCTCAAAAGGGGTAACGAGGGATAAAGTGTTTAGGTAGCAGAACAAAATGCCTTCATCATTCCAATCTTTAAAACAAGCCCAGTGCAAACAACACAAAAGATTTGTAGCCTCTTCTGATGGTGCTGGACTTGACAATTATATTCACACATTTGCTTTTTCATTTGTCATCTCTAAAGCTCCGTTGGGCAACACTCTTACTCTCATTATCATGAACGAACCTCATGTCAATTTGGTGAATCTTGCCTTTAACGGTTTTCTTTATGTTTTACTTGCCCCAATTCCACATGACTCGAGCTCCGAGTAATCTCAAACCGTCCTTATTTCCTTTAAATGTTCTGATCACCTCCCAATGGTTTTATGATTAACTTTTAAGATTAGGCTCAAA